>NW_006921788.1:3706136-3708481 GCF_000298275.1 Orycteropus afer afer
ATATATATATATATATATATATATATATATATATATAAAATCCTGAAAGAAAAAAATAGCTGACCAAGATCAAGGAAAGCAGTGACAAAATTAAGGAAAACACAGACAAACTCTGGAAAAAATTCAGAAGACAACACAAGAACAAAATGACAAAATAAATGAAAAATTAGAAATGATAAAAAATCTAAACACAGAAATCCAGAAGATTAATACTAAAATTTCAGAAATAGATAAGGCACTGAATTGACATATGAGTAGAATTGAGTCAATGGAAGACAGAATTACTAAGATTAAAGACAAATACCTCAATATTACTTTGATAAGGGATCAAATTAAAAAAAATCCAAAGAAAATGAAGAAAGCCTAAGATTCATGTGGGAAACCATCATGAGGAACAACCTATGTGTAATCAGAATTCCAGAACAGGAAGAGACAAATAAAAACCATGGAGAAAATTGCTGAAGATTTGTTGGAAGAGAATTTCCCTGATATGATGAGAGACAAGAATATATCCACTCAAGAAGTTCAACTAAGCCAAAACAGGATAGACTCAAAAAGAAAATCAGCAAGACATATCATCATCAAACTTACCAAAACCAAAGACAAAGAATCCAGAAAGTACCACAGGAAAAATGAAAAGTTACCTACAAAGAGAAAGCAATAAGACTAAGCTCGGATTTCTTGGCAGAAACTATGCAGGCAAGAAGGCAATGCGAACCTTAAAAAATAATAATAATAATAACAAAACAAGAATTATGTACCCAGAAAAAGTGTCCTCAGATATGATGGTGAAATAAGGACATTTCCAGATAAGCAGAAATAAAGGGAATTTGTTAAAACCAGACCAACCTCACAAGAGATGCTGCAGGGAGTCCTTTGGACAGAGAACCAACAACAACTGACCATTAACACACAATTAAACCCAAAAACTAACCCAGTTATGGAAGTATCCAAAATAAAATAAGCTTATAAGATGTAATTGTAAGTCAATTGCCAAATGAGGACAACTACAAATGAAAAAGAGAAAAATAATAGTGTAGTTTCAGAACTTCTAAATGACTAAATGGCGAGGAAGTCAAGACAATTCCAAGATAGAACAGATGGTTGTAAAATTTGGAAGAAAATTATAAATCACAGGGTAATCTCAAAGAAAAACAATATATCTTCACATCAAAATGAAAAAGAAGACAAGCACAAATATTTAGCAAATACTAAAACAGCAGCAATAAAGGAAATTATAACATGATTCATAAACAAGTTCAGCACAGAAAAGTATGTGGAACAAAGAAACCAGGAACACCATGAAAAAAAAAAAAAACATAACAAAATGACAGCAACAAATTCATACTTGTCCATAATTACACTGAATGTCAATGGATTAAATACACCATGCAAGAGATGAGAGTTGCAGACTTGATAAGAAAACATAACCCATCAATATGCTGTCTACAGGAGACACACCTTAGAGACAAAGACAAAATAGACTAAAAATCGAAGGTTGGAAAAAGATATATCAAGCAAGTAACAATCAAAAAAGAGTAGGTATGGCAATATTAATTTCTGGTAAAATTGACTTTATAATAAAAACTACCATAAGAGACATGGAATGATTAATTTTTATATAAAAATTAAAAGATCGATTGACCAAGAGGACATAAATATAATAAATAACTACGTACCCAAAGAAAGAGCCCCAAAATACATAAATCAGACTTTAACAGAATTGAAAAGACAAATAGATGACTCAACAGTCACTTTCAATCACCACTTTCAATCAAAGATAGAACTGGAAAGAAACTCAAAAAAGATGCAGAACAATGAAATAACACAATCCACCAACTTGACCTTACAGACTTCTACAAAGCATTTCACCCAGTAACACCGCAGTATACATTCTTTTGTAGTAAACATGGAACATTCTCCAGGATAGACCATATGTAATGCCACAAAGCAAGCCTCAATGAATTTTAAAACGCTGAAATACTGCAAAGCTTCTTCTCAGATCAAAATACTTTAAAATTAGAAATCATTAGGAAGATCAACAGAAAAAGATCAAACAGATGGAAACTGAGTAACACCATCTCCACCCCCCACTGTTAAAAATGACTGGGTAATAGAATAATAAATGGAATGAAAAAAAATTACTTGAATCAAATGAGAATGAAAACACAACATACCAAAATCTTTGGGGAATGTAAAAGCAGCCATCAGAGGCCAATTTTTAGCAATAATTCCACACATCATAAAACAAGAAAGAGCCAAAATCAAAACCTTAACCCAACATCTCCAAAAATAAGAAAAAGAGCAGCAAAGAAACAAACAAAAAAAAGGCTACAATCACCAAA
>NW_006921788.1:3713897-3750525 GCF_000298275.1 Orycteropus afer afer
TGAGACAAAGTATATGTGAACTGCTGTATGGAAAATGAATTTGCTCTGTAAATCTTCACCCAAATCACAATTAAAAAAAAAAAAAGAAAGAAAGAAAGAAAGAAAAGAATATGAAGAGACTACAAAGAACTGTGCTCCAACAAATTTGAAAATCTAGAAGAAATGGATAGAATAGTAGAAACATACTACTTACCTAAACTAACACAGACTGAGGTAGAAAATTTGAACTGATCCATAACAAAAGAAATTTGTACCGGTCATTAAAAAATTACCAACAAAAAAAAGTCCTGGCACAGAGAGTTTTGCTGGACAATTCTACCAAATGTTCAGAGAAGAACTGACACCAATACTACTCAAACTATTCCAGAACATAGAAAAGGATGGAATCCTCCCAAATTCATTCTATGAAGCAAGTATAACCTTGATACCAAAACCAGGCAAAGATATCACTCAAAAGGAAAACTACAAACCAATACTCCTCAGGAATATAGACACAAAAATCTTCAACAAAATCCTAGCCAATAGACTCCGATAATATATCAAAGAAAATAATACATTATAACCAAGTGGAGTTCATAGCAGGTATGCAAGGATGGTTGAATATTAGAAAAACAACCAATGTCATCCATCACATAAGTAAAGTAAAGCAAAAGAATGATATCAATCGATGCAGAAAAGGCATGTGATAAAATCCAACACCCATTCCTGATAAAAAAAACTCTCAGCAAAACAGGAATAGAAGAGAAATTCCTCAACATAATAAATAAATCATCTAGTTTATCTTCTGCTTTATGGATATTTAGGGTGATTGGGACATTATTAAAATTAAATTTTTACATGCTTCAAAAGACTTCTCCAAAAGAGTAAAAAAAGCACCTACAGACTGGGAAACAATATTTGGCAATGACATACCTGACAAGGGTCTTATCTCTAAAATTCATAGAAAACTCCAACCCCTCAATAACAAAAAGACAAACAATCCAATTTAAAAAAAGGCAGAAGACATGAATGGGCACTTCACCAAAGAAGATATTCAGGTGGCAAACAAACACATGAAGAAATGTTCAGTCATTAGCCATTAGAGAGATGCAAACCAAAACAACATACCACCTCACCCCAGCACTAACAGGAAAGTCCAACAAGACATAAAATAACAAATGGTGGTGAAGATGTGGAGAGACTGGGACTCTCATACACTGCTGGTGAGACTGTAAAATGATACAACCTCTGTGGAAATCAGTATGGCGATTTCTTAAAAATCTGGAAATAGAAATGCCATTTGATCAAGCAATGCCATTACTAGATATATATCCTAAAGAAGTGAGATATAGGACCTGAGCAGATATATATGCACACCCACCTTCATCACAGCACTATGCACAACAGCAAAGAAGTGGAAACACCCTAAGTGCCCATCAACTGAGAAATGGATAAAAAAATCTATGGTATATACACATGATGGAATATTATGCAACACTAACGAATAATGTAGAATCTGAGAAATATTGCAAAACATAGATGAACTTGGAGTTCATTATGCTGAGTGAAATAAGTCAATTATAGAAGGACAATGTCGTATTAGTTCATTATTGTGAAAAGTCAAGGGAAGGATTATACATGGAAAGAAGCTTTCTTTGTTGGTTACCGGGGAGGGGAGAGAACACTGCTAGATAGGTACACAAGTATTGATTTGGGTGAAGGGAAGGGCAATGTATCAAAAGTGAGTGATCAACACAGTGGCACTGAGGAAGAAGAAGACACAGAGATGTACATAGGAGGTACAGACAACAAAGATGAAACCTTTTGAATGTACAGTACTGCACTGTCAGTGATGGCAAGCAATGATCTACAGGTTGATAGATGGGTCGACAGCCTGAATGATCAGGTATGTCTAGGCAGTGGGGAGTGTGCCCATGACCATGCACAGGGATGGTAGACAATGTCTCTACATGCATATTTGTATGTGCTGTAAGAATGTCCAGGTATGAAGTAGAACTGAAAAAGGGCATGCTGGTGGTGGCTTCTTGGTCATAGCCAGCTATCCTGAGGGAGTGAGTAGTTAGACTGTGGCACTAGGACCATGGTCACAGAGGACATCAAGCTCAACTGACATAACATACTAGACAAAAATATTGTTCTACATCCTACTTTGGTGAGTGGCAACTGGCGCCTTAAAAGTTTGCAAGTGACCATATAGATGCAACAAATGGCCTTTCCTTATGCAGAGGAAAGAAGAATGAAGAAAATCAAAGACACAGGGAAACAAGTAGTCCAAGGGACTAGAAGACCATTCAGTCCTCAGCCTATATGACCATGAGACCAGAAGAATTAGATGGTGCCCAACTACCACTGTCAACCATTGGAAAGGGATCAATGCAGTAGATCATGGATAGAGTAGGAGAACAATGTGGAACAAAACTCAAAACCATAAAAAAAAAAAAAAAAAAAAAAAGACCAGGTTTGTTGGTCTGACAGAGCTTGGTGAGACCCCTGAGATTACAGACACTAGTTACTCTTCAGGTCTGGAACTGAACCACTCCTGTGGCTTCCAGCCAAGCAATGGACAGGCATATGGGCTGAACATATACATCAGGTAGACATACTCCTTGGTGCCATCATGCCATCAATTGTGTGAGAACAGAAGAGCACTGTTTGCACAGGGACCTAGCTCAGGGAGGGTGGAAGTGCATGGGAGGGAAGGACAAAGGGAAAAGGTAACTACAGGGAGGAAGTAGGAAGAGAGCTGTTATACTGTGGGACACTGCAGTCAATGTCATGAAACAAAATATGAAAGGCTATATGCAGAATGAATTTGCTCTGTAAACTTTCACTCCAATCACAATAAAAAATTTTTTAGAAGGGGGGGGGCATGAGGGGATGGATGGAAGGACAAAGGGAAGAAGTGGCCACAGGGAAGAATTGGGAAGAATGTTGTTACAGTACGGGGATTGCTGTGAATATCACAAAACAGAATGTGTATGGATTGCTGAATGGAAGACCAATTTGCTCTGTAAACTTTCATCCAAATCAAAATTCATAAATAAATAGACTGGGTACTTCTAGGGTAAAATGACAGGGATGAAATAAAATAGTTCCCAAAAGCTGGTTATGTTCCTTTTCTTTACTGGTTACAAGGGTGTCAACAATTTGTAAACTTCATTAAATCACAAACACTTACATGTTGTACACTTTTCATAAGTATATTATACTTCAATAAAATAGTTTACTTAAAAAATAAGAGTAAGAAAAGGGAGATGTCTGTTCAATAAGCAGGCCACCTGTTTTATCAGGTAAAGAAAAGGATGGTGATTGATTCAAGGACAAAGCTTTTTATAATTATACCTTATATTTTGTTCAGTAAGTGTGGTGTGAAGATTTGTGGGTAAACGCATTTTGCTAAATCAAATCTTGGTCTTTAATGAGATACTGTGATGAATCATTTTGAGAAGGTCCTTGCTCTCTAATTCATCTCTTGCATGAATTAGGACTTTTATTCATTAAGTTTGCTTACATCACAATATAGTATACCTGAACTCTTTCAAATATAGATCTTTTGCAGTTACTCTGTTTTTGTTTTTAAATTAAGCTGTACTCTCAAACAGCATTTACATTTGCCATTTTATTAATTTCCTGGCCTGCCATAACAAATTACCATAAACTAGGTGGCTTAAAAGGAGCTCTGGTAGCATAGTGGCTAAGACACTTGCCTGCTAACCAGACGGCTGGCGGTTCAAACCCACCAGCCACTCCTCGGAAGGAAGGTTGGGCAATCCTACTTCCGTAGTGATACTGCCTCAGAAACCCAAGGAGGGGTCGCTATGAGTCAGGGCCGACTCGACGGCACATAACAACAACAACAGGTGGCTTAAAACAACACAAATATATTTTCTCACAGTTCAGAGACTAGAAGTCTAAAATCAAGGTATCAGCAGCCCACTCTCCCTCTGAAGGTTTTAGAGAAGAATTTCTCATTGCCTATTCCAGTTTCTGGGGACTCCTACTGTCCCTTGATTTATGGCAGAATAACTTCAATCTCTACCTTTACAACTTCACATGGCTTTCTTCCCTCTGTATCTCTGGGCCATCTCTTATGAGGATACCAGACGACTCTATATCCAGTAAAGTGTCCTCATGGTGCAGTGGTTAAACACTCAGCTGCTAACCAAAAATAGGTGATTCCAACCCATCACCAGCTCTGTGGGAGAAAGCTATGACTAGTCTGCTTCCTTAAAGATTATAATCTTAGAAACCCTATGGGACAGTTCTACTCTGTCCTATAGGATTGCTATGAGTTGGAATCAAGTGGATGGCAATGGGTTTTCTACATCCACTGATTGAGTCAGGTCCAACTCATAGCCACCCCTTCTTGGGTTTCTGAGGAAGTATCACTACAGAAATAGATTGCTCAACCTTCCTTCTGGGGAGTGACTGGTGGGTTTGAACCACCAGCCTTCTGGTTTGCAGTCACATGTCTTAGGCACTACGCCACCAGAGCTCCCTCATTTCACCTAGAGACTCTTAGCTAATTATATCAGCAAAGCCCATGTTTCCAAATAAGGTAATGTTTACAGGTTCTGGGTAGACTTACTACAGCTACCAATACCCAGCTAAAGCCACTCAACAATCCTGTATGACATGTTCTTTTGGCCCCATTGACTCAGAGATTCTAGGAGCCCATTTCCTGAACAATGATTTTTCCCTCTAGTCATTCAACAAATAGTTTTTGAACCTCTACTATGGGCTAGACCTTACCCCAGACACAGGAGACAGAAATGAATCATTCATTTAAAAACATTTAATGCTAGAAACTGTGTACATTAAAGAGATAGGAGAGCAGAGTCATTAATAACTACACAGGCAATACCTGGTATTTTATAAATGCTCTATATGTGTGTAGATGTTCCTTTATCTTCACAATCAGGCAGTTACCTGGCAGAGATTTCCTCAAATGTCTGGATCCAATAAGAAATAAAAAAGATAAAAATATGTTTGTCTCTTTAAAGACTCTCTCCAATAGAGACTGAAACAATGACCAGGCTCTGCACACACCCCTTAGTGAACAAAAGAAGTGATCAAAATTCATAATCCCTATTTTTGGAGGACAAGAAGAACAAAATCATGAGTCTCTGGCACCAGTAAACCACACCAGAACTGCAGGCCACTATCCCCACTGCTGCATGCCACAAGGCTAGGGCTGGGGGATGGTCGCTGCTAAGAAAACATCAAAATTTATTTATCTCTTTCTTCATTAAGCAGTTTCTTGTTCACTGTAAGCGTCTGATTAGATCCCTCAGTTCCCAAATAGTTGCTTCAGACAGTACTCACTAGCTCAATAGTTGTTTGGGTGGAGGGACTAATTCCTAGAACTTCCTACACTCCCATCTTTTGTGATGTCACTACTGACCAAAAACAAAAAACAAGTTGTCATAGGTTCAATTCTGATTCACAGCAACCCGATATGTCTCACTACTCACACACAATATTCTTATTATGTTTACCTCCACAGAACTTTTCTAAATATAACTTTCCCTTTTGTGTACCAACTATGTACGAAGCACATGCCCATGTAATTTCTCATCATTCATCCCAGTAAACCCCTTATATAGATTAGGACACTGAGGCTCAGAGAGCCTAGTTATCATATCTAAGTTACACAGCTTTTCCACTGCTGCGTCAAGATTTAAACACAATCAAATTTAGTGACTGGGGTCTTAAAAGCTTTCAAGTGGGCAACTAAGATGCAGCTGTTGGTCTCCTCTCATCTGAATAACTTCAATCTCTACCTTTACAACTTCACATGGCTTTCTTCCCTCTGTATCTCTGGGCCATCTCTTATGAGGCATCTAGAAACAATTAGTCCAAGGACATGATGGACCTCAAGACCAGAAGATCTAGATGGTGCCCAGCTACCAATACCAACCACTTGAAAAGGGAGCAAAACTAAAGATTCTGGATGGAGTGGGAATAAAAATGTGGAACAAAACTCAAAAATACAAAAATGACCAGAATTACAGTCAGAAAGAGTCTGGTGGGACGTCCAAGACTATGGCCCTGGCTTACCTTTTGGGCACAGAATTGGACTCACTCCCATGGATTGGCTTTTAGCCCAACAGTAGAAAGACCTACATGCAGAACCACTACCTCAGGGTGATGTACCCACCTACTCTAGGGAGATACACTTCTTAGAGCAATTGGCCATGGAGCACAGAGGGGCAGCATTCACATAGAGGGAAAGCTGGACAGATAGGAGTACACTGTTGAGAAGGGCACAGGGAGGTGGTAGTCACAGTACGGGAAGGGAGGAGAGTTTGTTATGGTCAGGGATGGTCATCGGAGCATGAAATCAAATGTACATGAACTGCTGAATGTAAAACAAATTTTACTCTGTAAATGTGCACCCAAAGCACAATTGAAAAAATAGAGAGAGAGAGATTGAGAGAGACTGGCTTGGATCAGAAGGACCTTAGTCTTAAAAAAAAATTATTAAAAAAGAAAAAAGACTTAAACCCAAGCATGCTAACTCATAAGGTTTTCAGTGGCTAAATTTTTCAGACATGGATTGCCTTTTCTGCTTCCTAGTCCGGCTTAGTCTGGAAGCTCTGCTGAGACCTGTCCACCCTTGATGGTTCTGCTGGTATGTGAAATACTGGTGGCATAGCTTTCAGAGTCATAGCAATACACAATTCATCACAGTATGACAAACTAACAGACAAGTGGTGAAAAAAATATGCTCAGCATTTTTCTCAAACTGAAATAACTAAAGAAAAAATTTAAGCCTCAAGTTGCAATACTGAAGGATTCTATAGGTAAAATATTGAATGACACAGGAAGCATCAGAAGAAGATGAAAGGAATGCAGAGTCACTGTACAAAAAGAATTAGTCAATGTTCAACCATTTCAGGAGGCAGCATATGATCAAGAAGGGATGGTACCGAGGGAAGAAGTCCAAGACGCACTGAAGAAATTGGCAAAAAGGAAAAAAAAAAAAAAAGGCTCCAGGAAATGATGGAATACCTATTGAGATATTTCAACAAATGGATGGAATGCTGAAAGTGCTCGCTTATTCATGCTAAGAAATTTGGAAGACAGTTACCTGGCCAATCGACTGGAAGAGATTCATACTGGTGCCCATTTCAAAGAAAGGTGATCCAACAGAATGTGAAAAGTATCGAACAATATCATTACTATCACACACAAGTACAATTTTGCTGAAAATAAATTTAAAAAATGTTTACAGCAGTGTGTTCAGGTTACCTAGTGCCTCTCTGACAGGAATATACCACAAATGGGATGTTTGAACAAACAGGAGTTTATCTCTTACAGTTCAGGAGGCTTTAAGTCTAAGTTCAAAGTGCCAGGCTCTAGGGGCTGTGTGAAAGCCCCTTGACCTTGAACTTCAGCTCTGCCTCTTGCTCCCGGCCCACTGAAGCCAGAGGCATCTCTTCACTCAGACAGCTACTGACTGCTAAGGCTCACAAGCCCAAGGTCAACAAATAAAATGGCACAGTCCTGATGTTACCATACCACACAGCAGGCCATTCATTTAAGTTCATTGAAAGTCCCAAAGTTGGCAGAGCATGGCAGGCTGCTAAACAATGACATGGTTACCTACAGGGTCCAAGCGTGCCATAAACTAGAGACCATTCCCCAAGGCTTCTGCTTAAATATAGGAAGCAGACCACATTCCCTAAGGCAGCTACTCAGCTGCTCCCAGTAGATTCCACCATGGAGTTGATTACCAGTCTCATCATGGAATACGACATCCAGCTGCCCAGCCACTCACTCAACCAGACCCAGCCAAGCTGACACACAAACTGAACTATCACACAGTGTAATGACAGGGAACTACCAGAAATTCAAGCCAGATTAAGAAATGAACATGGAACGAGGGATTTCACTGCTGATGTCAGATGGATCTAGGCCGAAAGCAAGAAATACCAGACTGTGTGGATCATAACAAATTATGGGTAACATTGAAAAGAATGGGGATTCCACCACACTTAATCGTGCTCATGAAGAACCCGTACCTAAACCAAGAGGCACTCGTTCAAACAGAACAAGAGAATACCACATTGTTCGAAATCAGAAAAAGTGTGTATCACGGACCATATTCTTTCATCATACTTATTCAGTCTGTCTGTTGAGCAAATAATCTGAGAAACTGGACTATATGAGGAAGAACGTAGCATCAGGATTGGAGACTCATTAACAACCTGCAATATGCAATTCACACAGCCTTGGTTGCTTAAAGTGAAAAAGACTTGAAGCACTTACTGAAGATCAAAGACTACAGAGTTCAGTATAGATTGTATCTTAACATTAAGAAAACAGAAATCCTTACAACTGGACCAATAAGCAACATCATCATAAATGGAGAAAAGATTGAAGTTGTCAAGAATTTCATTTTACTTGGATTCATAATCAATGACCAATCAAGAAATCAAAGGATATATGTTTGGCATTGGGCAAATTTGCAGCAAAAGATCTCTTTAAAGTGTGAAAGAGCACAGATGTCCTTTGAACACTAAGGTGTGCTGGATCCAAGCCATGGTATTTTCAACAGCCTCATATGTATTAGGAAGCTGGACAACGAATAAGGAAGACTGAAGAAGAATTGATGTATTTCAATTGTGGTGTTGGCAAAGAATACTTAAGATACAATGGACTGCCAGAAGAATGAACAAATCTGTCTTGGTAGAAGTACATCCAGAATGATCCTTAGAAGCGAGGATGGTCAACTTCATCTCTCATATTTTGGTCATGTATTAGAAGGGGCCAGTTCCTGAAGAAGGATATCATATTATGCTTAGTAAAGTAAAGGGTCAGCAAAAAAGGAGAAGACCCTCAATGAGATGGGTTGACACAGTTGCTGCAACAATGGGCTCAAACATGGCAATGCCTGTGAGGACGGTTTAGGCCTGGGCAGTGTTTCCTCTGTTGAACTTGGGGTCATTATGAGTCAAAACCAACTCAATGAGAACTGAAAACAACAACAAAACCAACTCTAGATCAAGCTCTTCACCTCTTTGCTCTACTAGCTTTGGGACATGCAAGCTTTGATTTACACAAGTAGGTTCAAATCTCTGAGCTGTCAATTTCTAACTTTGTCCTTCAGCAAGTTACTTACCTGCCTAAACAACCCTCCCCTTATTTATAAAAAAATGAGTTTACTGATGGTAAATATTTCATAGGTTTTTGGTGCAGGTTAACTTACATGACACATTGTAGCAAAAGCTCTTGCATACAGCCTGCTATATAGACATATTTAATATATAGTAATTATAATAAGAAAAAGTAGCTCTCGTGATACAGTGGTTAAGTATTTGGCTGCTAATCAAAAGGTCAGTGGTTTGTATCAACAAGCAGCTCCATGGGTGGAAGATGAGGCAATCTGCTTCTGTAAAAATTTACTGCCTTGGAAACACTATGGATGTCGCCATGAGTTGGAATTGACTCGACGGCAGTGGGTTTACTATAATAAACTGAAATACTGGCCCAACAAAACAGAATTCTGAAAGAAAAAATGTATTAAGTGTTAACTGCAATGTCTGGAAAGTGTTTTAAAAAGAAGCAGGTAATGAAGCCATTTGGTAAGTATTTAAATACAGAGTTTCTGTTGAGGTTAATTTGTTCTCAGTCATTCCCAAATTATCATTTTATAAAGGGCTGAGTGCCTTCTGTTCTGGGAAGCGAGCATCTCCTGTAGTAAATTTTTCTCTGACCTCCTTTACTCTCTAAGGTATAATCTTCTGACCTCCTTGATGTGTCCCAGTAAGATTTTAAATGAGAGATTATGCTATCATATTGTATTCAAATGTTTGGCACAGAATGTGGAAAAAGAAAGAACCTTCTGCAATCATCCCATCTGGTGCTTTTCAATCTTTAATGTGCACACAAATCATCTGAGGATCCTGTTACCATGCAGCTTCTGATTCATGAGGTCTGAGGTGGAGCCAGAGATACTGCATTTCTAAAACGCTCCCAGGAAATGTGATGTTGCTAGTCTGTGGACCACACTTTGAGTAGCACAGCAACACAACCCTGGTGCTCAAATATCCCTATATATTTTAATTACTCTTCAAAATACTGATTCCTGGTCCTCATCCTCAGAAATTTTTATTTTATCACTGTAAGGTACAACCTGATCATTGGGTATTTTTGTTTTTAGTAATTATATATACAAGAAGGGAACACATTTTTTTTTATTATTGTGATGTTCACAGAACATAAGCATACAGCAGTTCTTGCTAGCTCAACAGTTGTTTGAACTGCTAGCTCAATAGCTGTTTGGATGGAAGAACGGATTCCTAGAGCTTTCTATCCTGCCACTTTCTGTGAGGTCATTACTTACCGCAAAAAAAAAAAAAAAAAAAAAATACCAGCTGCCTTAGAGTTAATTTTGACTCATGGTTAACTCCCACTTGTTTCACTACTCAGACTCTCTATTTCTAACATCTACTAAATACAACTTCTCTAAATATACCTTTCCCTCATGTTTGCCAACTATATGCACTTTCCCATGTAACTTATCATTTATTCACCCCAGTATATTATGATCTAAGTAAGATTATAATTCTTATTCTATTGATGGCAGAGTAAGAAGATCTAGATTAAAATTATTATAGTAAATACCTTACTATTTACTATATACCAAGAGCTCTGGTAGCATAGTGGCTAAGGCACTTGACTGCTAACCAGAAGGCTGGTGGTTCAAACCCACCAGCCACTCCTCAGAAGGAAGGTTGGGCAATCCTACTTCCGTAGTGATACTGCCTCGGAAACCCAAGGAGGGGTCGCTATGAGTCGGGGCCGACTCGACAGCACATAACAACAACAACAACAACAAGTACTCTCCTAGAAGATCCACATATTTCATGTGACTCTTATGACAATCTTTTGGATTAGGTCTTATACCCATTTTGTGACACACAAAAACATCAGCTATTGCCCAAGCTAACAATGATAGTGAAATAATAACATGAACCAAAAAACCAAACTCACTGCAGTCGAGTAGTTTCCGACTTACAGGGATCCCTCCTTGGGTTTCCGAGGCAGTATCTCTACAAGTAGATTACCCAGTCTTCCTTCCAAGGAATGGCTAGTGGGTTTGAACTGCCAGCCTTCTGGTTAGCAGTCAAATTCCTTAGGCACTATGCCACCAGAGCTCCCAATAACAGAAAGCTAGGATTCAAATCCAAGTAAATCTGATGGCAAACTCTGGTGAAGTATGTGCTTTTTAAAAAAAAAAAACAGCAGAAGTATAATGACACACAATAAACTGCACGTATTTGTTTTTTATTTTATTGTGATAAAATATATGTACATGTTGTTTTGACAATATTCAAGTGTACAATTCACTGGTATTAATTATGTTTACAATGTTGTGCAACAATCACCATTATCTACTTCTAAAACTATTTTTTTTTTTTATCACTTCAAAAAGAACTTAGTGCCTATTAAGCAATAACTCTCCCCTCCTTCCTCCCTCTAACCCCTGGTAACCTCTAATCTACTTTCTTTCTCTATGAATTTGCTTACTCTAGACATTTAATGGGAGCCCTGGAAGCATAGTGCCTAAAGCATTTGACTGCTAACCAGAAGGCTGGTGGTTCAAACCCACCAGCCACTCCTCAGAAGGAAGATTGGGAAATCTTACTTCCATAGTGATACTGCCTCGGAAATCCAAGGAGGGGTCACTACAAGTCAGATCCAACTCAACAGCAGTGAATTTGGTTTTTTTGTTAGATATTTAATGTAACTGAGATTATACAGTATTTATCTTTTTGTGACTGGCTTATTCCATATAAGATAACGTTCTCAAAGTCTGTCCATGTTGTAGCATGACTTAGAACTTCATTCCTTTTTATGACTAAATAACATCCCATTGTATGGATGTATGGCATTTTGTTTATCCAGTTCTCTACTGATGGACACTTAGGTTGTTTCCACCTTTTGGCTATTGTGATTAATGCTGTAATGACATTGATGTACAGGTATGCATCACTTAATATCTGCAATACCTTCTGTAAAATAGGACATTATGTGATTTGGATGTGATACAAACACCATATTAAAACCTTATGGGAGCCCGCTTTCTGTCATCCTCATCACTGCTGCTGCCACAGCTACTATAGCTACTGCTGCAGCCACTACAGTACACAATGATGTACAAATTTCTGTTTGCATCCTGCTTTCAAGTCTTGAGTATATACTTAGGATGGGTATTTCTGGGTCATATGACAGTTCTGTGTTTACTTTTGAGGAAAGAAAACTGCTCATATTTAAAGGGTATGCTTTGATAAAATTTGAAATGTTTATATCTGTAAAACTATCACCACAAATATTATTATATCCACCTCCCTCAAAAGTTATCTTATATTCCCTTGTCATCCCTCTTTTTCCTCTCTCTTTCTCTCTCCCTCTAATCCATCCCAGGCAACCTCTGATCCTTCTGTCACTATACTTAGTTTACACTTTCCAGAGTTTTCTAGAAATAGAATCATATAGCATATACTCTTTCTTGCCTGCTTTCTTTTACTCAGCATGGTGATTTTGAGATTTGTCTATGCTGTTGGTCCTATCGATGGTCCATTTTTTAAAATTGTTGAGTAATACCCTAATGTATGGCTATAGCACAATTTATTTATCCATTTACCTTGATGGGCATCTGGATTGTTTCTAGTTTGGTATTATAACAAATAAAGCTACAATGATCATTCATTATGTGAGTATATGCTTTCATTATTCTTCAGTGCACAACCAAGAGTGGAACTGCTAAGTCATAGTCACTCTATATAACTTTTTGAAGAAGTGCCAGACCAGTTTTCAAAATGGCTGTGCCACTTGACATTCCCATCATCATTGCATGAGAGTTCCAATTGCTACACACTCTCACCAACACTTGGTACAGTCAGTCTTTTTAATTTTACCAATTCTAATGGGTATGTATATCTTATTGTGGCTTTCATGTGCATTTCCTTAATGACTTAAGTGGAACATCTTTTCATGTAATTTTTGCTGATAGCAAAGAATACCAGAAAGATGTTTACTTATGTTTTATTGACTATGCAAAAGCATTCAATTGTATGGAGCATAACAAATTATGGATAACACTGAGAAGAATAAGAATCCCAGAACACTTGATTATACTCATGATGAACCTGTACGCAGATCAGGAGGCTATCTTTCGAACAGAACAAGGGGATACTGCATGGTTTATAATCAAGAAGGGAGTGTGTCAGGGTTGTATAGTTTGACCATACTTATTCAATTTGTATGCTGAGCAAATAATCCAAGAAGCTGGATTATATGAAGAACGATGTGGTATCAGAATTTGAGGAAGACTCGTTAACAAGCTGTGATAATGCAGATGACAGAACTTTGCTTGCTGAAAGTGAAGATGATTTGAAGCACCTGCTGATGAAGATTAAAGTATGGATTACACCTCAATATAAAGAAAACAAAAATCCTAACAACTGGGTCCAGTAAACAGCTTCACAATGGATGGAGAAAAGACTGAAGTTGTCAAGGACTTCATATTACTTGGTTCTACAATCAACACCAATGGAAGCAGCAGTCAAGACATCAGATTGGGCAAATCTGCTGCAAAAGAACTCTGTTGAGCGATGAAGAGCAAAGATGTCTCCTTGAAGACTGAAGTGTGTCCAACCCAAGCCATGGTATTTTCAACTGCCTCTTATGCATGTGAGAGCTGGACAATGAATAAGGAAGACTGAAGAAGAATTGACGCTTTTGAGTTGTGGTGTTGAAGAAGAATGCTAAGAGTACCATGGACTGCTAAAAGAACTAACAAATCTGTCCTGGAGGAAGTGCAGCCGAGATGCTCCTTGGAAGTGAGAATGGCCAGATTTCGTTGCACCTACTTTGGTCATGTTGTCAGAAGGAACCATTCCCTGGAGAAGGTATCACACTTGGTAAAGTGAAGGGTCAATGAAAAAGGGGAAGGCCCTCAAAGAGATGGACTGACACAGCAGTTGCAACAATGGGCTTAGGTATAGCAAGGATTGTGAAGCTGGCACAGGACCAGGCAGTGTTTTGTTCTGCTGTGCACAGGGTTGCTATGAGTTGGAGATGACACAATGGCATCTAACAACAACAACATGTGCAATATTGCTGTTTCTCAAACAAATATAATATGATCTTTTTTAGTCATACCAATCCCCAAAATTTACTTATATAACTTTTATAATATTTATTTTTATTATAGTATTAACAAAAGGCATACCAACATTAAAGCAGGGCAAGCATTTTGTTTACTTATAAACTTTATATAACTACAAAAAATAAAGAATTGAATCCAAACAAAATTCACACTCATATAAATGACGAGACAATGATGTTTGCTGACCCTATCACCACATGCAATTTTGCTTGAGTTCTTCACATACTACTTCATGATATTATATGGCCTTCTCTTGGCAGGACTTCATAATTTATGTGTAAGATCTGTCTTCACTCTTGGATCTTTAGCCTGCGACAATCAAAATAATTCTTCTTGGCTCCACCACAGTCGTAAACACAACTGCAAATGTGGGCCCTGACACTGCATGGCAGTACTTGGTTATAAGGAGAACCAGATGATCCAGAACATACTTATATATTGTTTTGGTTAGATTTTCATCAAAATGAAAACACAGTATCGAAACACCCTCACAGCAAACAAGTCATCCCCCAAAGACAGGGCTATGAATTCCAGGCTTTGGCATACACCCTGCTAGAAAAACTCCACTTTGTTGTGTGCTGTCTTTACTTGATCACTCACTGTCACTGGCTCCTACGTCCAATACTCTGCACTGTCCTAGTCCTCTTCCAAAAATTTACATTTTGTAATGCCCTTCCAAGTATATTGTATAACTTCATTCACTCTTCAAAACCCTATGCAGAGGTGGAGTGTCCCCCGAAAATGTAGATGGGAAAACTAAGGCTGAGGACTCTAGATGACCCAACCCATATTAACATAACAGAGCCCGGTGGAGTCAAGACTAAAGCCAAACATTCCCAGTCAAAGTTAATCTTCTTTTTCCTACATTACATGACTTCCCTGGCATTTTTAATAGGAAGAAACATTCTGGAGAACACACAAACCTGGGACTTTTTAAATAGCTCTTCTTATGATCAAACAACCAAATGTTTTCCACCCATTTCATTTCTACTAATCCAAAACAGACCCAATGCCCTTTTCCCTATAATTCATGTCTATTTTTCCTGGGTTGTCTCTTTGTCCTCTTCAGTGGGCATTACAAAGCCCTGGGCACACAAGCCAGCTACCACATACCATGCAGCTACTGTCCACCATGTAAAACCCCTTCTTCCTTCTTTCCCACAGACAAGGCTTTTGCCTTTTTATAATCACACCAGCTTTTAGTATCCCCAGAACATTCACAAATGTCATTAAATATACCACATCTCTTTTCCAGGTGGAATGTTTCAAATAAAGCTCTAAAAACTATTACAACAAAACCAAGACATCTGCCATTCATTGAGCCTTTGTTTCGAGCCAGGCACTCTGCTGAGGGCTCACAAGTGTCTCATCTCCATGCTATAAGCCTGTAAGGTAGGTGCTATCTTATTCCCATTTTGGCTCTAGATAGTGAGATGAGTTTAGAAATTTTAAATAACCTTCTCTTTAGTAACAGCTAATCACTAGTAGAGCCGAGAGTCAAATCCTGGTTTTTTTTTTTTTTTTTTTGGGTGCAATTAACTCATGCACTTAATCATTATGTTATACAAACTCTGAGATGTCATCCCTGCTGCTCTTCCCCAGCTTCTTCACACTACTGACCTTGCACTCTTTCTGTGAGAGTTCTGTGTGCTTGTTAATAGCAATGTTTGCACCCAACTTTCCTTAGGAGTCTCACACAGACAGGGTCAGATTACTGACCCTGAATAACAAGCAAGGTAAGCACAGGCTTACTTGTGTTTACCTACTAAAATGTAGTGAACAATTTCACATTTTTTTTTTTACTACATCAAAGATTTTGTTCCTAGGTATGGCTGGCATCTCGCTCCCTCCCAAACCCATAACAACTTCCTATAGAATCAAAGCTTCCTTCCAAATTGAAAATCCCTAACAGAGATGGAAGAGGCTCTGGTGGCATAGTAGATAAGGAATTTGTCGGCTAACCAGAAAGTCAGTGGCTCAAATCCACCAGCTGCTCCATGGGAAGAAGATGACACAATGTACTTCCGAAAAGATTTACAGCCTCAGAAACCCAACGGGGTTGCCATCAGTCAAAATTGACTTGATGGCAGTGAGTTTGTTTATTTGTTAAACAGGGAAGGAGTATCCAGTAAAGGAGGTAAGCATAGACTTACTTGACTTACTTACTAATCTGTAGTGAACAATTTCACTATGCCCAGCATCCTTATTTCTGAAATTGACACTTAACACCATCACAGTTATCCTACCAGTGGTTGATTCATGGTGCTCATGCCCCTCACTGGTAAAATAGGTCAAATTAGTATCTAATTTCCCCATGAAAGCAATTGATCCCAAATGGGTAGATAATTCAAGGAGACTCTTTTCCCATACTTATATATGGACACCTCTGACTGCTGGAACAGCTCAACTAGGATAATAAGACTCTGGAATGATTAGAGCTCTTTTTTGTTCCACCTTGAGGAGAGAGCCTGCACTTGGGATGAGGGAAACAGAGACATGACAGTATCATTTGAACCCCTCCATTCAGCCATGCCTGAAGTATTCCTGAAGCAATTAAATGAGCTACATCTAACTTATAATTGTTTGGCCACTTCTAGCTTCAAGTATCCTTAAAAAAATACAAGAAAACAGAGTCCTATATAGGGGTAGTGTTTTTAGTATAAAGTATAACCCTTTGTACTATTGTTAAATTGGTGATAGGGTGAAAGCAGTATAAAAAAGATAGAAATCATATATGAGCTTTATGCAGTCTGTCATCATTTATATACAAATGCCATTTAACCCACCCAGAAGGCTGGCAGTTCAAATCCACCAGCCACTCCTCTAAAGAAAGGTTGGGCAATCTACTTCCATAGTGATACTGCCTCGAAAACCCAAGGAGGGGTCGTTATGAGTCGGATCCAACTCCATGGCAGTGGGTTTTGGTTTAAGACATAAGGGAACTTACATGAGTCCTCCTCTTCTAGTCTTTTTAGTTACACTCTTACACATTTAAAAAGCTATTTATTTTCTCAGCTACATGAAAAGTACAGAAGGAGAGCTGGCTTCAGGGAAGGCTTGATCCACAGACTCAAGGAGTATCACCAGGGACTGGTTCCTTTCTGTCTCTTCAATCCCCTTCCTACTTTGTTGCCTTTTGCTCCAGATTTCATTTGGTATGCTGTTGGCAATACAAGGTTTCTCTTCTTCTTGGGTGCAGCAGCTCCAGAATCATCTACTCATACCAAACCATCAAGAGAAAGAAAAGTCTCTTCTGGTAGCTCCCATAAGTCAACCTAGTAAGGGTGAAGTTGTCATTCCCCTACTATTACATGTGAAAATAGGGAATAGTTTTCCCCAAAGAAAAATTCATGTGTTTTACTGAGTAGAAAGGATAGGCTATAAAGGACAAGATAGAGAGAGAAAGCGCGAGAGAGTGACACAGGGAGAGAGAAATGATAGAGACAGAGATATAGCATATATATATCTGGGTGATGCAAGAGGTTTGCAATCAGCTGCTAGCCTAAAGGTTGCCAGTTCGAAACACCCACTGGCCCCACAGAAGACAGGCCTGGCAAACTTGCTTCTGTAAAGATTACAGCCAAGAAAACCGTACAAAGTAGTTCTACTCTGTAACATATGGCATTGGCATGCGTTAGGGATCGACTTGACAACAGCTAACAACAAAAATATACAAAATGTATATGTGTGTGTGTGTATAATATTATATACATATAATATAGAAAATATTATATATATTATATTATATAAAACATTACATACATATATGAGAGAGAGAAGCTAAAGAACACAAATATGGCAAAAATAACAATTATATAGAATCTAGGTGTGGAATAATATATGAATGTTCTGTATCATTTTTCAAAAATTCTGTGTCTATAATTTTCATAATAAAAAGTGGTAGAAATAAGAGCATATGGAGGTCATTAGTGCTGCTCACCAAGTATTTTCAGCTCTTTGCCTTCCAGGCACATGGTAGGCTTATACTTCCCAAACTCTTTGAATTTAGATGTAGACAACAGACCTTACTTTGGCCTATGAGATGAATGTCACTTCTGGAAGAATTTTAGGCTTACTCGTGATTCTCAATGCTATCTTCTCGCTGTTAAAATTATCAAGGAAGCTTATGTTGAAATGGAACCTCCCTCAACCTGGGTCTCTTGAGAGACTACTTGAGAACAGACCCCAGACAAATCAAAATGGACATGCACATGAGGAAGTGATATATCTCTGTTGTTATGTACCACTAAGATATTGAGGTTGACTGTCACGGCAGCAAAGCCTAGATCATCCTGACTAATACAGATCTGTGCAGAACAAAAAGAATAACAAATATTCTACCCTCCAAGTAATGTGAAGCTTTAATCATTAAGTTTTAACTTCTAGATCATTCTCAAATAAGAGATTCTAAAGCACACACTCAGAGCAACCTGAAAACATTGATCTTTTGCTTGCTTCAAATGATCAGTTAAATTGTGACCCAGCAACTAAACACAACCTCCTGTTCACTCTTTTAAGATATTTATGATGCTAAATATTATTAAGGTAACTATTCCAAGTGCTTTATTTCCTTCATTCTTTCTTAATCACCAAGAATATATCTCAGAATGGAATTGGAGCAGCTGGAAAGAATCTTCTAAAAACTATAATCTGTTCCACTAGCCTGAAGCCTGGTGATTTGGCAGTGGGCAATAGAAGTCAGTAGAGCGTAAAGCAGATCACTGCCATTGAATCTAACATGGAGGCAAAGAAAGGGAAAAATGTGCCTGGCCCTCAGTAAGTTTCCAAAGAGAAAATGTAATAAATAAGTGGAAAGAAAGTGAGTTAATCAGCAATATACCCAGAAAAATAAATGACTTATTTTCACTATTTAGAGTACTTTCTCTTAACCACTCAAAACCCTTTGTATCAACTCCACAAATATTACCTGTAATGGCAAGTAGCATTTGGTAGAGCACTACTGGATTTTTTTAAAAAGTAGCACAAATGCACCAGAAAAGGTGAAGCTAAGATGTCTTTTGGAGAACAAGACAGGATTAGATGGGTACCTGCAGCAGACCTCAATCACTTGCACTTAGGTAACTTCACCATGGGGACTCTTTGCCCTACTCAAGGACTAGTTGTTAGACTGTTTTTGGACTAGTAGTGTCATTGAGAGGGGGAAGTTATCCTCCAAGTATGAAAGAACCATGGATAGAAAAACCAGGGGGTGGCTTGTGGTATAATGATTACCTTTTGCATGATCTTTTTATGCCATGGTCTTTGACTTCAGAAAGATTAAGTGGGACTATGCAAATAAAGGGCTTTTGTCCCACTGAGTGGACTGAATAGCTTGCTAATAATGCAAAGAAGGTGCTTGGAATCCTTGTGTGGGTGGGACTATGCAAAAAATGTGTATGGAACCCTAATGAAAGGATTAGTCAGTTTAGCTACCCCACTAGGCTTAAAAATGAGCCATCCCAGAGGTGGACAGGGGTGACCAATACCACCAAGGAGAAGAGACAGGAGCAGTGCACATCCTGAAGAGTGAGGATCTCTGCACTGAGGACCTCCTAGACGTAGAAGACAGAGAGAGAGCTCTAACACCAGAGATGGCATGAGACAGCGAGAAACGGGAGCAGAGAATTGACAGCAGAACAGGAGACTGGTATAAGAGAGCACAGTGGGCTGCCCAACCCACAATGCAAGGCAGCTACAGTGGGTGTGCTGACCCATGGAGCAAGAGAGCTGAGTGTCCTAGGGCAGGAGGCTTGCTGGTGGAGTGAGGTGCTTCCAAGCTCTTACTGGCAGAATTAAAGAGCTTTGTAACTCTTGCCCAAGCAGGGCAGAGGCCAGGCCAAAGGGCTCAGAAGGGGCTGAAAGGTTGAAGACCAGGACAGGCTTACTTGTGGGCATGGCTAAGAAAAGGCTGTCCTGATCAAAGAATTGTATCTTGTATCTTGAGTCCTTCCTCATCCTGAATTATAACCTGTTACTTCCCTAATAAACTCTATAACTGTGAGTGAAAAAAAAAAAAAAACAGTAGCTCAAATGACCTCTCCAAATGGGAATCATTTAAAAGTGGAAAAGTCAAGTAGAGTCCAAACTCAATCCAGAAAAAAGAAGTTTTCCTGAAAACAGAGAAAGAATAGGCAGATAGGATAATGGATAGATCTACATTTTTTGGAAGAAATGATCATAAAATGTTTACTCAATGGTGGTTCCATGTTACTACAGCAGGTAAGTGGCTGTCACCCACCCCCAAGCCCCACCACTATTACTTTTCTGCCATTACCTCAGCAGTTCTGCCTGAAATCTTTAACATTTTTCCAAACTGACTGAGAAGCTATAGGATCTAAGGTTGTTGTTGTTGTTAGCTGCTGTCAAGACAGTCCCGACTCATGATGACTCCATGCACCTCAGAACAGAATGCTGCCTATCCTGTGAAATCCCATGATTGGCTGTAGATCAGACTACTGTGATCCATAGGACTTTTACTGGCTGATATCCAGAAATAGAATCCATCATAGTCTAGATGCTCTGATGAAATCTGTTCAGCATGATAACAACACACAACCCCACAGTGACAGGCTGGTGGTCACAGCACATGAGATGCATAAGCCAGAAATCAAACATGGGTCTTCCTCTTGGAAGGTGAAAATTCTACCAGTGAACCATCACTGTCAGTTACCTAAAATCTCTAAGCTTCAATTTCCCTATCTATAAAACAGGAATGAGACTATTGTAAAAATTAAATGAAACCAAAAAGCATAGCACTCAGCAGTCCTGGCACAGTGACTAGCATTTAGTTATTATAATAATAATTTTTACATCTTCCTTGGAAGGGTCTTGTGTGTATGTGTGTTGACTGGCTTTTCCATTGTAGTCCTTCAAGGGTTCAAGTCTTTCTTTTCTCTTTAATTCAAGGATGTTAAATTATGTGCCAGTCACTTTCCTCATAGATTGCTGACAATGAGGAATACAACAGAATCCTTGTCCTCAATATCCAATACACTGAATACGATGTGCTCAATGCTAAAAAGGGCTCTGACACCACAGAAGAGGGGATTCTAAGTCTACTTGGATTTGGATAGTCCCACCCTAAACAGGTAATATTTGAGTGATATCCTCCCACCAGGCCCAGCCCCATACTAAACAGGACCTGCAAACATTCTTCTAAAGGTGTCAGGAAACTAAAGCAAAACTCTCTATCCAGATTTAAATGTCATAAAAGCTGGCATAAAACTGATAGGGAAGAAGTAAAAAGAATGTACAGTTAATTAATTGCAGTTATTATTATAATTATCAATACTCCCTGCAAGAATATGAGCTTCACGAGGGTAGTAATTGTGCTCATTTATTGATGTTTCCCCAATATTGAGAATAAGAGGCACTCAATAAATTCATGTTTAATGAATGAATGAATAAAGAAAAAAAAACTGAACAAAAAAAAAGTTTCTAGAAGGCAGGGGTCAATCCTAGGTTGTCAGGCATTTTGAGTGCAGGCTCTATATAGGCATGTTTCCATGTTTTGCTTATGTACAGAAGACAGTCATACCAAAAACCATAAGGTTTATTCTCATTTCATGCTCATAAAACTCCATTTTTCAGTCCCACTATATTTTGAATCAGAATTTATTACTTCAGTAAAACCTGTACATTATACTAGTGTGACCATACATCTTAATTTGACTGAGACAGTACTGGTTTATACTTATTGTTTCAGTGTAATTATTAATAACTTTATCTTTTACTCTCAGAAGTGTCCCAGTTTCAATGATAAATTATAATTATAGAATACTTTAAGTAAATCTCTAAAAAAATTTTAGCTTTTTTTTATATTGAAAGCACTTTAAGTCTTGAGAGAAGTTCAATTCATTTTCACTGTCATTCATACCATAGATTGACAGTCCAAGTATATAAAAATTAAGTATTCAATATTACTGAGGAGTACTTATATGCTACTCATTATGCTAGGGGCTTTTCCCATTATATTTCATACATACACTTTATAGTTTCATTTTGGACCAAATTCTAGAGAAGTGGGAAAGTAAAGCATAAAACAGGAAATACCTTGTTGAAGAATCATTGAAAGGTAAGAGACAAGTATGGTTTGGAGGGAAGTCAAGGCTTCCAGTAGAGAATGGGGACGCTATCAGAAGAAGGAGATACAGGTGAACAGGGGATAAAGAAAGAAGTGTGCTTGACTCAAGGTCAACCACACACCTTGACATGCAGCTTGCAGCAGTTGGAGCACTGATGTTTCCTGCATTTGGAGACTAATTCAAAGGTTCAACTTCCCAGATGTTTAAGTGAAGCCTTGAAGTTCACTGACCCCGTAAGACTGATAATACGAACCTGTGCATTAACTAAGTTTCTCCTCATCTCAACCATCCACCCCTCTCTTTTTCTTGGATTTTGTGTCATCTCCCTAGAGCTGAGGGCAATATCAAATTACAAACATAAACAAAATTTCTAAGGTTCAAAGGTCTTTAAAAAATGTATTCTAGGAAGATGGTGGTATAGTCAGATGCCTCATAACATCCCCCTTATAACAAAGACCCAAGAAAACAATTAAGTTGGATATAGATGACAACTTTGGAACCTGAGCATGAAAAACAGGGCTGAAGAATCAGACCAAGTGCCAAGTTGAAGGAGAGACTGTACAATAAATTACATATCACCAGTGTCCTGCTAGCTGAACCCGTACAGTAGAGCGATATTGAGACAAAGCAAGCAGCATTCCCAGATTAAGCACCCAACACCTGGTACAGCCAAGCAGGAGAAACACTGTACTCACATGCAGAGCCAGGCAAGAGTGCTCCCTAGCCTACACAAGTCAAGTGCACTCACCTCACCCACTGCATTCCTCCACCCCCTATTCCAGAGGCCCAGGGACCTGTGGTGTCCCCACCTCCTTTATCCATCCCCCAACACATGCCTGTGGTCTAGAAGCCCCCACCACAACTCTGCCCCCTGAGCTAAGGGTCCACAGACTGGTGGTACCCACCCATTTGCTCAGCTACTTGTGCTGGAAACCCACAAATCAGGGGTGCAGCCTCTCTGCCTGGCTACCTGCATCAGGGGCCCATGGGATGCAGCACCCACTCTTAAGCCCCAGCCACCCACATATACCAGAGGCCCATGAACCAGCTCCACCCACTGCTCAACCCAGCCAATGGCATCAGAAACACTGAACCAGAGTCACTCACTCCTATGCTCAGTCACCCATGCTGGGAGCCTACAGACCAGTGGTGCCTCCTACTTCCTCCAGCCACCTATGCAAACCCTCCCCCACATCACACTCTAGTAAACAGGGGTACGCACTCTTGGAAGTCACTTGTGGACTGGTAGCATCCTTTTTGCCTCATCCCCTGTACTACGCACACACCCCTATAACCAGAAACTTGTGTCTGCTCTGACCACCCTCACGTAGCACTGCCCACTTGGGATTATCAGTGAGAGTTTTTGTACCATCTACCCAGTGACTGACAACCTAAGCACCCTCTCCCCAACTACCTGACAACCAGCAGTGTGGATACTCACCACATCCAAGCCAGCAGTGAGAACATT
The DNA here is from genome assembly GCF_000298275.1 of Orycteropus afer afer. Classification (NCBI taxonomy): domain Eukaryota; kingdom Metazoa; phylum Chordata; class Mammalia; order Tubulidentata; family Orycteropodidae; genus Orycteropus; species Orycteropus afer. The sequence continues at coordinate 3,737,632 of NW_006921788.1, forward strand.
CCCTGAATCCACCCCCAGGTAACTGACCAGACAGACACATCATCTCATAAACAGCCATATCTTCAGATGCCCTGGAAGGCCAGAGAACAGAGATCTATGCTCACACACCCAACTGCTTCACTACCCTTCTGAAGACAGGTGGTGAAAGCTCCAGGGTAGCCAGACTAGTGACCAGAGTAGCACGCACATCCTGCCTACTCACGTACATCAAAACCAAACAATCAGGATGCAGTGAACAAACATTAAGTAAATAAATAAACACAGTAACATCTTAATGTCTCAGAGACAACAGACAATAGCAAATCACATAAAAAGGCAGGACAAGATGGCTCCAGCAAGTGATCAAAATAAAGAACCAGAAAATCTTTCAGAGAAAGAAATGGTAATGGGACTACCTATTAAGCAATTCAAAAGACTAATATATAGGCTTCTACCAGAGATCAAGAAAAAGATCAAGGAAAATATAGACAAAATCAAAGAAAACACAGACAAAATCAAGGAAAACACAGACAGCACAATAGAAGAATTCAGGGAAACAACATAAGAACAAAACAACATAATAAATAGATCATTAGAAACCATACAATAACAGCAACAAGAAACTCAAAAGATTAACAATAAAATTTCAGAAATGGACAACTCAATAGAAAGACACAGGTGCAGAACTGATTCAATGGAAGAACGAATCATCAAAACAGAAGACAAATCTCTTGACACAAATTTGCTTGAGGAAAAATAAAAAAAAAATAAAAAAAAGAGGACACTATCAAGAGGAAAAATACACCTATGATCAGAATTGCAGAACAGGAGAAGTCCAAAACACAAGCAAACAAATAAACAAGAATTGTCAAAGACTTGCTGGCAGAAAACTTCCCTAATATTATGAAATGTGACAATATTTCCTTCCAAGAAGCTCAATGAAACCCATACAGGGTAGATCCCTAAACAAAGTCACCACGACAGCAAAATCTTTGCTAAAATCAAAGGCAAAGAAATAATTCTGAGAGCAGTTCACTGGAAAATTAAAAGTCACCTACAAAATTGAACCACTAAGGCCAAGCCCTGATTACGTAGCAGAAACCATGCAGACAAAAAGGCAATGGGACAACCCTTGAATGAAAACAACTGCTAACCAAGAATCATGTACCCAGCAAAACTGACTCTCAACTATGATGGCAAAATTAGGACACTTCCACATAAGCAGAAATTAAGGGAATGTGTGAAAACAATTAAGGGAATTTGTAAAAACTTGACCAACCTTACAAGAAATATTAAAGGGAGCCCTTTGGGCATAGAACCAACATCATCAAACAAAAATCTGAGATTATGACACAGGACAGGATCAGCCAGGTACCAAAAAGAATTATCAAAAATAAAACTGAAAGACTGAAAATAGGGAACCAGAGGTGTCAATCTGTACATGACAACATCAAAACAAAAAGGGAAAATCCAATAACCTATGGACAGATGATCTTCTACAAAGGGTCAATGCCCATTAAATGGAGAATAGACAATCTCTTTAACAAATTACATGGGCAAAACTGGATGTATGTCTCCTGAAAAATGAAACAAGACTCATATCTCACACCATGTAAAAAACTAACTCAAAATGGATCAAACACCTAAATATAAAACCTAAAACTATAAAGATCATGGAGAAAATATAGTGACAATGCTAAACCAAACCAAACCAAACCCACTGCCATCGAGTCAATTCTGATTCATAGTAACCCCCATAGGGTTTCCAAGGCTGTACATCTTTATGGAAGTAGACTGCCTCATCTTCCACCCACACAGTAGCTGGAGGGTTAGAACTGCCAACCTTCTGTTTAGCAGCTAAATGCCTTACTCACTGCACCACTAGAGCTCTAGTGACAATGCTAGCATAAAGCATATGCTAGCATATGGCAAAAATAGAATTCCAAAAATAACTAAAAAATGCACACACAGCAGAAGATGACTTGCATAAATTGGACCTCTTGAAAAATTGATTACTTAGGCTTGTCAAAAGACTTCTCTAAAAGAGTAAAAAGAGAATAGGTTATTGTTGTTAGGTGCCGTCAAGTTGGTTCCAACTCATAGGAACCCTATGTACAACAACAAAACACTGCCCAGTCTTGTACCATCCTCACAATCTTTGCTATGCTTGAGCCCATAGTTGTAGCCACTGTGTCAATCCATCTCGCCAAGGGACCTCCCATTTTTCACTGATCCTCTACTTTACCAAGCAAGATATCTTTCCTTCAAAGACTGGTCCCTTTTGAAAACATGACCAACATGTGTGCAACAAAGTCTCACCATTCTCGCTTATAAATACAGCTCAGTCTGGCTGTACTTCATGCAAGACAGATTTGTTTGTTCTTCTGGAAGTCTATGATATATTCAGCATTCTTTGCTAACACCATAATTCAAGTCCATCAATTCTTCTGCAATCTTGCTTATTCATTTCCAGCCTTCCCATACGTATGAGGTGACTGAAAATACCATGGCTTGGGTCTGGTGAATCTTAGTCTTCAAAGTGACATCTTTGCTCTTCAACACTTTAAAAAGGTTTTTTTGCAGCAGATTTGCCCAGTGCAACACATTGTTTAATTTATTGACTGCTTCTTCCAGAGCACTGATGATCGTATATCCATATAAAATTCAATTCTTGACAACTTTAATCTTTTCTCTATCTATCATGTTGTTGTTGTTGTTGTTATGTGCCGTCGAGTCAGCCCCGACTCATAGCGACCCCTCCTTGGGTTTCCAAGGCAGTATCACTACGGAAGTAGGATTGCCCAACCTTCCTTCCGAGGAGTGGCTGGTGGGTTTGAACCGCCAGCCTTCTGGTTAGCAGTCAAGTGCTTTAGCCACTATGCTACCAGAGCTCCTCTATCTATCATAATGATGCTTATTGGTCCAGCTATGAGCATTTTTGTTTTATGTTGAGGTGTCATCATATTGCAGGCTGTAGTCTTTGATCTTCATCAGTGAGTGCTTCAAGTCATCTTCACTTTCAGCAAGCAAGATTGTGTCATCTGCATATCACAGGTTTTAAAGAGTTTTCCTCCAATCCCAATAGCATGTTCTTCTTCATCTAGTCCAGCTTCTCAGATTATTTGCTCAGCATACAGATTGAGAAAGTATGGTGAAAAATATAACACTGAAACAAGCACACCTTTCCTGATTTTAAACCATGCAGACTCCCTTGTTCTGTTCGAATGACTGCCTCTTAGTCTATGTACAGGTTCCTCATGAGTACAATTTAAGTCTTCTGGAATTCCCATTCTTTGCAATGATATCCATAGTTCATTATGATTTACACTGAGGAAAAAAACTGACTATGACATATCTGACAAGGGTCTAATCTCTAAAATTTATAGACAATTTCAACAACTCAACAACAAAAAGACCAATATTAGTACTATTTTAAAAATGATCTAAGGCTATGAACAAACACTTCACCGAAGAGGGCAATCAAACACATGAAGAAATGTACCTGATCATTAGACATCAGAGAGGTACAAATATAAACTGCAATGAGATACTATCTCACCTCTACACTAATGGCACTAATAAAAATAAACAAATACTTAAAATGTATTTTGCCTATGTGAGGAACTGTGGTGGTGAAGTGTCTAAGGAATCTGACTGCTAACCAGAAGGTTGGAGGTTCAAATCCACAAGCCTCTCAATGGAAGGAAGATGGGGTAATCTACTTTTGTAAAGATTTACCACCTCAGAAACCCAGTAGGGGTTGCTATGAGTGGGAATCAACTCTGTTACCTGACGTGACCTTAATTTTTGGGTGTGGGGGGCGCATAAACTTTTAATGTTTTAACTTCCATCTGTTCTAATGCCTTTGTTGTTGTTGTTGTTGTTATGTGCCATCGAGTCAAACCTGACTCATAGCGACCCCTCCTTGGGTTTCCGAGGCAGTATCACTACGGAAGTAGGATTGCCCAACCTTCCTTCCGAGGAGTGGCTTTACAAACTCAAAATAATAAAATACAGAATGTAAACTTAGTAATAAAAGGAGACTTCTCAGTGGAACAAATAATAATAATAATGATAATGTTGGTGAAGTTATGGGGAGAATGGAACTCTTACACACTTCTGGTGGGAATGTAAAATGATATCACCCCTACTGAAAATGGTATGGTGCTTCCTTTAAAAGTTAGAAGCAGAAATTCCATATGATCCAGCCATCCTAAATTAAAGCCATGACATGAAAAGACACATATACACCCTTCATTGTAGCATTATTCACAATAGCAAAAAGATGGAAACAATGTAAGTATCCATCCACTAATGAATGGATAGACAAAATGTAGTACTTACACACAACAGAATATTGGAAAATAAGAAAGAATAACGATGAATCTGAAAAACATCTCATAACTCAGATTATTTTGGAGGACATAATCCTAAGTGAATTAAGTCAATCCCAAAGGGCAAATATTGAATGAGATGACTATTATAAAAACAAGAAAAGATTTACATACAGAAAAAGTATTTTTTGATTGTTACCAGGGATGGTCAGAAGGCAGGTTGGGCAATCTACTATCATAGCGATATTGCCTCAGAAACCCAAGGAGGGGTCGCTATGAGTTGGGTCCGACCCCAAGGCACATAACAACAACAACAACAACCAGGGATGGGAGGGGAAAGGAGGGAAAATTACTAACTATACAGAAGACACGTGTTAATAATGGTGAAAAAAAGGTAATACACAATATGGGGGAAGTCAGCACAACAGAACCAAAGCAAAGGAAGACACTGAGAGGATTGCAAGAATAAAAGGCAACTACAATAATTATTACAACATGGATAATTCTACAACAATAGTATTAACAAAGAATAATTTACAAATGGATACTTAGGTAGAGAGACATGCTAAAGAAGTGTGGGAGGATGTAAAGTAGCATGCCCACTGGCAGATATGTTTGGTTGTGGATATTTCTACATACATAATTCTAGGTGCTGCATGTGTATTATGTAGACAATAGAGCAGAGCACACAGGGGCACAGTCTTGGGAACTTCTTAGACATAACCAAATACCTCACAGGACAAAGTTTCTAGGCTCAAAGACAAAGGACCATAGACTCAGGGAACATCTATGTCAATTGTTACAACATAGTTTATAAAGACAGTGTTTTACATCCTATTTTGGTGAGTAGTGTCTGGGGTCTTAAAAGCTTGCAAGTAGACACCTAAGATACAACTATTGGTCTCTTCCCATTCAGAGCAAAGGAGAATAAAGAAAACAAAAGATTCAAGGAAATAATTAGTCCAAAGGACTAATAGATCACATGAACCACTGCCTCCACAATCCTAAAACCAGAAAAACTAGGTAGTGCTCAGCTACCACTACCGACTGCTATGACTAGAATCATAAAAGAGGGTCAGACAGAGTGAGATGTAGAACAAAAAATCAAATTCACAAAAAAGATCAGACTTATTGGTCTGACAGAGACTAGAGGAACCCCTGAGACTATGGCTCTAAGGCACCTTTGATGTCAAACTGAAACCATTCCCAGAGACCACCTTTCAGCCAAATAATAGGCCTATAAAATAAACAGTAACACCCAAGAAGAATGTGTTGCATAAAACAAGTAATGATATGAGTTCAAAAGGACAACTTCCCCCCCAAAAAAAAATGAGAGGGCAGGAAGGGGTAGAAAATTCAGGTAAAAGAAAATACGGAACCCAGGAAAATAATGGAGAGAGTGCTGACACACTGTGGAGAATGCAACCAATGTCGTAGAACAGTTTATGTGCAAATCATCAAATGGGAGAATAATTTGCTCTGTAAACTTTCAGGTAAAGTACAATAATTATTTATTTATTTTTAAATGTCGTCTAGAGTGGTCACACCCTGCAAAATCCCTGATATGGTTCAGTTGCTGAGGACTAATTCCCATCCCTTCTTGGAAATGAGTCTACTGGTTAAAATCATGAAGCATGGTCAATGGATCTAAACTATAAGGGATGGATTCCCACCTCTTGCATCCTCATTCTCAGTGCCACTAGCACAGAAGCCTCATTACCAATATTGTGATTAGTTTAATCCCCTGCAGGTTTTCACAACTAATCACATCTTCATAAGGTTTAATTTAACGTAACACTGCCCTCTTGTGCCTCACCACACAAGGGGCCTTTCTGGGAAAGAGGTAATTTTAATTGTAAATAAAATTATAATTTCAGCATCCTATTGAACATTCAGCCACTCCTCAGAAGGAAGGTTGGGCAATCTACTTCCATAGTGATACCTCCTCGGAAACCCAAGGAGGGGTCGCTATGAGTCGGGTACAACTCGAAGGCACGTAACAACAACAACAACGTTGAACATTAAGTTTGGGGGAAGCAGTATACTTTGTGTTTCTGTTCTTTCACTATGTATCCAAATCTTTTCTTGCACTGGCTGCCATCATTGATAACTGCTGGTCAAAGAAATCAACACTAAGAGCCTACTTCAACATAAATCCATATGTGAATATTTGAAAGGAGCATATGGACAGAATAGCAAACAATGACTTGAGGCTGCACAGGAATGAGGAGTACAGGAGAAACTGAGTAAGAAATCAGGAAATGAAAAGAAAGTTATTAAATAGACTTGCCACAGCTGGCTTAGTGATTTCAATAGACGTGGTTAATAGGAAAAACAATCAGAAAGAGACCTTTAATTGCTTTTCTGCTGAGTTCCTTTTCACATCTCCCTGTTTGCAGAATTTAATTAGGAGTTCCAATCACAACCAAAAACTTAATTCAATAAGACAGATCAGAGAATTCATAAAAAATAGTGGCATGCTCTAGAGACTTCTGAGGAGTAGGTCTCATAATATATATGCCCAGTGGTTACAGTTTAGTAAAACTTCTTTGTAAGGAATAAGTAACATAAGGCAGATCCCAACATTAAATATGCACAAATTGCCTCTGTTTGAAACTTTTCCCTTGCTCAAAAATTGAGTTTTATTCTTTTGCTCTTGATTATCCACTACTCAGCACTCCAGGACAGAAATGGTCGGTAGGAAAATGATCCACAAAACCTTGAATCACTGAAGCCGAAGGGATGCAGCCAAGCTGACCCCAAGACAAGGCGATAAATACAGACTTCATAAGCTATTTCTCTGGAGGTGTGCTTCTTACTCTTCCAAGGATACAGCTTTAGAGAATTGTTCCATTTTCATTTGTTTTTCTACATCCAGCATTCACCTCTGTGATTATCTCAGTAGATGGACACTCTGGCCAGTGATGGGTATCTGGGACTGGGTAACAGTAGGATGTGGCTAAAACAGCCAATGTGGTTTGTTTTTTTTTTTTTTTTCCCCTCTCTCTTACTCACCCCCTCTTAAAGCATAATTTGCTTTCTTATAAGATTCATTTACAAAGCCAAGAAATTTCAGCTTTAGGCAGAAAGAATAAACCTTGGTGACATTTTAGGTAAGAATAGGCTGAGAAGGAAAATGCTCTTTATTCATGTTTGAGTTGTGTGCAAATCTCCCAACTTGGCACATTAAAGGTCCATGTTTACTAGCTCACAGAGTGAAGTGGAATACACATTATAAGCCAAGCAGCCCGCCTTGGACAGAAATGACAGTGTTTAGCTTGGAGGGGGCACTGGAAGTATTTCTTTATTCCTTCTGACTTGCTTGTATTTTCTGCTCTTTTGGTATGGAACATGCAATGAGAAAAGCAAACATGGCTCCTACCTATTTATAATTTAAATTAAAAAAAAAAAAAAAAAACAGGCACTTCAGTCAATTTTTTTATGGGCTGAACATTCACAATTCTTTAAGTTGTTGCTGTTAACCAAATTTTGCATAGTAAAATAATTTCATTCCTTTTATTATATATTATGGGCACTCTGGTGGCATAGTGCCTAAGGCATTTGACTGCTAACCAGAAGGCTGGCAGTTCAAACCCACCAGCCACTCCTCAGAAGAAAGGTTGGGCAATCTATTTCCATAATACCACTCCACCTTGGAAACTCAAGGAGAGGTCGCTATGAGTCTGATCCAACTCGACAGCAGTGAGGGTTTGTTTTTTTTTTTTTTTTTTTGGTATATGATTATTACCCTGCATTTAATAGATACTGCTGCAAAAATGTCCATAATATATAATAAACTAACCCAAACCAAATTCATTGCCATTGAGTCAGATCCAACTCATAGCAACCCCTGCTCATGTTTCCAAGACGATATCAATATGGAAGTAGATTGCCCAAACTTCCTTCCATAAATATTTACCTATTATGAATACAGCACTTACAGAAACAGTGTTTATGGAAACAGTATATTCATATGTTGGGACGGAAGAGTTAGGATGGCAGAGAGGGCAGAGATTGATCAGATACAGAGCTGCACATCCAGAAGGAGAAAAGAGTCACATCCACAGATAACTGTATCATAAGGTGGGAAAAGATCAGTATCATGAGACAGGTAGTGACCAGTGGTTCTTTGCATTTATTGTGCAGCAGAATCACTTAGAGAGTTTGAAACTATATGCAGATACCTTTGTCCTACCTGTAGAGATCTTGATTCCACTGTTCTGGAGTGAGGTTCTGAGTATTTGTGTTGTTCTAAAGGATCACTAGATGATTCAAATATGTGGTCAAGATTAAGAACTAATGGTATAGCTAACTAAGTGTGGGGATTCAAAAAAAAGTATGAGGGTATTGTAAACATTGAAAGGATGATATCACAGAAGAGATGACATTTTGTAGGCATGGTGTTGTAAGGTTAATGCTCGTGTGACATATAACATATGTAATGTCATCCATATAACCAGAGCTGGATAAGCACACAACTAATGATCACTCTTAACTGAAGAAGCAGATCGACATAGTAACCATCCAATGTAAGATACTAGACACATCGAAGAACAATAACTACACTCGAATACACAAGTAAGCTTTTGATATTCCATCAGCTAAGGGCAAAACACTACTTCATGGGAAACAGACATTAGACAGACTTCTGGCAAGACGGTGGAATAAGCAGACAAACTACCTAGACGCTCTACAAGAAAGAAATAAGAAAACAGTTGTAACAGATAATCCTGGAACCCTGAGCTTTGAATGGAAGGGTAAGGAAGTGTATTAAATACTAACTAGTAGAAGAAACTGAATGGAAACAGTGAATAAGGAAAGAAATGGAGCTGTGGACTACTGATTGGCCTTATGGTACAGCTATTTTGAATATTTGCAAGCGATGTTCCAATTGGGGCAACAACTTGAGAATTGGTTCCCTTTGCTGAGAACTGCACAGGGAACCACGCTAGTGGTTGGCAACCAGAGAGCAACCATACCCACACTACCCAACCACATCCACAACCCCTGAAGCCCTGCCCATAGGGCAAGGACCACCATGTGCTTGTGCACCAACTGATCAGTGATAGGTGATGGCCAATACCAGTCCAATTCACCCTCAACTGTTCTACACAAACAGCTAACAGATATCTGTGCACATATTCTCATCTTCTATCACACCCACCAGCAGACAGGTAAGGAGTGCCTAAGTGTTGCCAAATAAGCAAATACAGTAGCACAGTACCTCCACTCACTCAAATATATCGAAACAAAATAAAGCGGGGGCGGGGGGAGGAGAAGAGAGAAAACCTGGGTGATCTACACCAAAATACAATCACTAATTAAACACAAATACAATGACATCACAATGTCTCAGTGACAATCCTAGTTCACACAAAGAACCAAGATAAAGGAGTACAAACAAGACACCAGAACATCGAGGCAGAAAACCTCCCTGACAAAGAAGTGGAATTAGAAATACTAATTTTGGTATATGATTATTACCCTGCATTTAATAGGAATAAGGAGTTCAAAGTAATTATATTTAGGTACCTCTATGGCTTGAGAAGGAGCTCTGGTAGCTTAGTGCCTAAGGCTTTTGACTGCTAACCAGAAAGCTGGTGGTTCAAACACACCAGCCACTCCTCAGAAGGAAGGTTGGACAATCTACTTCCATAGTGATACTGCCTTGGAAACCCAAGGAGGCGTCATTACGAGTCAGGGTCAACTCAACAACACATAACAACAACAACATGGCTTAAGAAACAGACCAAGGAAAACACTGACAAAATTAAGGAAAACACAGACAAAACTCTAGAAGAATTTATGAAAACAACACAAGAACAAACTGACAAAATAAATGAAAATTTAGAAACCATGCAAAAACAAGAAAGAGAAATCCAGAAGATTAATACTAAGATTTCAGAAATAGATAACACATTGAAAGAGCAAAGGAGTAGAAGTGAATCAATGGAACACAGAACTAGTGAGATTTAAGAAAAATTTCTCAGTACTACATTGTTAAGGGAAAAACCAGGAAAAAGAAAAATGAAGAAAGCATAAGATTTATGTAAAATACCATCAAGAGGAATAATTTACATGTGATTAGGATTCCAGAACAGAAGGAGACAAATAAAACCCAGAGAAGATTGTCAAAGATTTGTTAGAAGAAATCTTCCCCAATAGCATGAAAAATAAGAACATAAGTATTCAAGAAGTTCAACAAACCCCAAATAGGAGAGACTCCAAAAGAAAATCACCAAGACATATCATAATCAAACTAACAAATAACAAAGACAAAGAAGGAATCCTGAAAGCAGCTCAGGAAAAACAAAAAGTAACCTACAAAGGAGAACCAATAAGATTAAGCTCTGATTTCTTGGCAGAAACAATGCAGGCAAGAAGGCAATGAGATGACATATATAAAACCATGAAAGAGAAATATTGCCAACCAAGAATTATATACAAAATTGTTCCTCAAGTTTGATGGTGACATTAGGACATTTCCAGATGAACAGAAATTATGAGAATTTGTAAAAGCTAGATCAATCCTACAAGAGATGCTAAAGGGAGTTCTTTGGACAGAAAACCAACAACAGCAGACAACAACCTGTGATTAACAACACACGTGACAACATATCCAAAAAAAATCAACCCAGATAAAAATGTATCTAAAGTAAAAATAAACTTGCAAGACTGAAAACAAGGATCCAGAGACACTAATTTGTAATAAGAACTACAAACAAAAAAGAGGAAATAGTGTAGTAGCAGAACTTCCAAAGAGAGAGGGAGTAAGGATGATTTCAATATTGAATAGCTGCTCTAAACTTGGGAAGAAAATAATAACTCACAGGGCAACCTCAAACAAAGTTAATAAACTTTCTCATCAAAATACAAAAGAAGAAAGGCATAAATATTTACCAACACTAAAACAATGAAGGAAATGATTTACAAATTCTTTAACAAAATGAGCTCAGCACAGATAATTATATAGAACAATGAAATCAGCAACACCACAAAATAACACATAACAAAATGATAGCAATGCATTTATACTTGTCAATAATTACACTGAATGTTACTGGATTAAATGCACCGATAAAGAGACAAAGAGTTGCAGAATGGATAAAAAACATAATCCATCAATATGTTGTCTGCAAAAGACACACCATAGACACAAAGACAAAAATCAACTAAAAATCAAAGGTTAGAAAAAAAAATATCAAACAAATAGCAATCCAAAAAGGGCAGAAGTGACTATATAAATTTCTGATGAAATAGACTTTAAAAACAAAAACCACCATAAAAGACAAGGAAGGGCATTATATAATGATTAAAGGAGCAATGGAACAAAAGGACATAACCATAATTAAGATCTATGTACCCAATGAAAGAGCTCCAAAACACATAAAGCAAACTTTAACAGAATTGAAAAGAGAAACAGACAACTTCACAATAATAACAGGAGATTGTAATGCACCACTTTCAATGAAGGACAGAAAAACCAGAAAGAGACACAATAAAGACACAGAAGAACTAAACAATACAATCAACCAACTTGACCTTACAGATACATACAGAACACTTCATTCAACAACAACATAATATGCATTCTTTTCCACCACACATGGAACATTCTCTAGAGTACACTGTATGTTAGGCCCAAAACAAGGCTCAATATATTTTAAAACAATGAAATACTGCAATGCACCTTCTCAGATCACAAAGCTACAAAATTAGAAATCAACAATAGGAAGATCAAGGAAAAAAAAAAAGTAAACACATGGAAACTGAATAACTCCCTCATTAAAAACTACTAGGTCATAGAAGAAATAAAAAAGGAGATTAAAAATTCTTTGAATCAAATGAGAATGGAAACACAATATACCAAAATCTTTAGGACACAGCAAAAGTAATTTGTAGCAATAAATGCACACATCAAAACAGGGGGAAAAAAAGAGAGAGAGAAAGAAAGAGAGAAAGCCAAAATCAATACTTTAACCCAACATCTCCAACAATCAGAAAAAAAGAGGAGCAAAAAGGCCTACACTCACCAGAAAAAAAGAAATAATAAAGATTAGAGCAGAAATAAATAAAACAGAAAAACAATAGAAAGAAATCAACAAGACTAGAAGTTAGGTCTTTGAAAAGATTAAAATCAATAAACCACTGGCATATTTAACAAAGGAAAAGAAGGAGAAGATGCAAATAACACAAATAAGAAATGGGATGGGTGACATCACAGTAGAACTAATGGAAATAACAAGGATAACTTCAGGATACTATGAAGAACTGTACTCCAAGAAATAAAAAAGCCTAGAAGAAATGGACAAATTTCTAGAAACACACAACCTACACAAACTAACAAAGACTGAAGTAGAAAATTTAAACAGGCTCATAACAAAAGAAGAAAACAAATAGGTCATTAAAAGCTACCAATAACAACAACAAAAAAAAATTCTATTAAACACTCATGGAAGAATTTACACCAATCCTACTCAAATGATCAATTCTATATGTATCTTACCTAGCTAGCAGTTTTTCTTTCCTTCCCTTCCCCTCTTCATCCATCCATGGATATCAACAAAGAAACTTTCCTTCC
>NW_006921788.1:3756995-3758545 GCF_000298275.1 Orycteropus afer afer
GTCTCCCTGTGCATAAGCAGTACCAGGCTATTTTAACTAATGTTGCTGTATTGTAAGTTTTTATATCAGGGAATGTGAGACCTCCTACTTTATTCTTCTTCAGTATTGCTTTGCTTATCTGAGATCTCTTTCCTTTTCATATAATATTAGTGATTGGTTTTTCCATGTGATGAAAGAATGTTGATGGAATCTGGATTGTTATTACATTGAATATAGATTGCTTTGGGTAGTATTGACATTTTCACAATCTTCAGTCCTCCTATCCATGAACATAGTATGTTCTTCTATGTATGTAGGTCTCTTATAGTTTCTTGTAGTACTGTTTTGCTCTTAGTTTTCTTTGTAAAAGTGTTTTGTGTTGTGGTAAGATTTATTCCTAAGTATTTTATCTTTTTAGTAGCTATTGTAAATGGTATTGTTTTCCTTATTTCCTTTCCACATATCTTTTTGTTGATTTAGAGGAATCCAACTGATTTTTTTATGTTGATCTTTTGTGTTGCCACTTTGTTGAATATTTCAATAGTTCCAGTAGTTTTCTTTCTGAGTCTCTTGGTGTTTCTACATATAGGATCATATCATCTACAGATACAGTTTTACATCTTTGTGCTAATTTGGATGCCTTTTTATTTCTCTTTCTTGACTTATTTCCCTAGCTAGCCCATCTGATACAGTGTTGAATAAAAGTGCTGACAGGAGGCATCCTTGTCTGGTTTCTTTTTGGTAAGGGGAATGCTCTCATTCTCTTTCTGTTGAGAACAGTGTTGGTTGTTGGTTTTGTTTTGTTTGCCCTTTATTATATTGAGGAATTTCCCTTCTATTCCTATTTTGCTGAGAGTTTTTATCTGGAATGTGTGTTGGATTTTGTCAGATGGCTTTTTCTGCATCAATTGATATGATTGTTTAGTTCTTTCCCTTTGTTTTATTTATGTGGTGGATTTTTTAAAATTGTTTTTCTAATGTTGAACCATCCTTCCATACCTGGTATCAATCCTACTCGGCCATGGTTTATTATTATTATTATTTGATATAGCGTTGGATTCTTTTGGCTAGGATTTTGTGAAGATTTTTGCATGTATATTCAAGAGGGATATTGGTCTTTAATTTTCCTTTTCAGTGGTATCTTTGTCAGAGTTTGGTATCAGGGTTATGCTTGCTTCATAAAATGAACTTGTTACTGTTTCTTTCTTTCTGTGTTCTGGAATAATTTGAGTAGGATTGGTGTAAATTCTTCCATGAGTGTTTAATAGAATTTTTTTGTTGTTGTTGTTATTGGTAGCTTTTAATGACCTATTTGGTTTCTTCTTTTGTTATGAGCCTGTTTAAATTTTCTACTTCAGTCTTTGTTAGTTTGTGTAGGTTGTGTGTTTCTAGAAATTTGTCCATTTCTTCTAGGCTTTTTTATTTCTTGGAGTACAGTTCTTCATAGTATCCTGAAGTTATCCTTGTTATTTCCATTAGTTCTACTGTGATGTCACCCATCCCATTTCTTATTTGTGTTATTTGCATCTTCTCCTTCTTTTCCTTTGTTAAATATGCCAGTGGTTTATTGA
>NW_006921788.1:3759550-3772093 GCF_000298275.1 Orycteropus afer afer
CTTCAACACCTCAACATCAAAAAGACAAACAATCTAGTTCAACAATGGGAAAAGGACATGAACAGGTACTTCACCAAAAAAGATACCCAGGTGGCCAAAGAACGCATGAAGGAATGCTCACAATCATTAGCCAATAGAGAGATGCAAATCAAAACCCCAATGAAATATCACCTTACCTCAGCATTAATAGCAAAGTTTAAAATGACAGAAAACAACAAATGCTGGGAAGGGTGTGGAGAGACTGGAACTTTCAGACACTGCTGATGAGAATGTAAAATGATATAGCCACTGTGGAAAATGGTATGGCTCTTCCTTCAAAAGTTGGAAATAGAAACAGTATTTGATCTAACAATCCTTCTACTACGTACATATACTGAAGTGGGAGCTGGAACTTGAAGAGGTATATGCACACTTATGTTTATCACAACACTATACACAATAGCAAAGAGATGGAAACAACCTATGTGCCCATCGGTGAATGAATGGATAACCAAACTATGACACATACACAGAATGGAATACTATGCAACATTAAAGAATAATGAAGAATCTGTGAAACCTCTTCTAACATGGATAAACTTGGAGGACATTATGGTGAGTGAAATATGAATTGACTATTGTAAAAACTCAAGGAAAAGTTTACACATGGAAGGAAAGTTTCTTTGTTGATATCCATGGATGGATGAAGAGGGGAAGGGAAGGAAAGAAAAACTGCTAGCTAGGTAAGATACATATAGAATTGTGTGAAGGGAAAAACAGTATGTCAAATGCCAGTGACCTGCACAATAACACTAAGGAAAAGGAAGACACAGAGAGGTGCCCAAGAAGTACAGGCAACAAAGGTAAACATTTTTACATACGCAAAATTGCATTATTGGTAATACCAAAAACCAAACCCACTGCCATCAAGTCAATTCTGACTCATAGTGACCCCACTGGGTTTCTGAGGTGGTATATCTTTAGGGAAGTAGAATGCCCCATCTTCGTTCTGCAGAGTGTCTGGTGGGTTTCAACCAACAACCTTCTGGTTAGCAGTCAAATGCCTCAGGCACTGGACCACCAGAGTTCCTTATTATCAGTAATAACAAACATTAATCCATGGGTGGATATATATATAGGTAGACAGGCAAGATGATTAAGTATGGGTAAGTGAATGGGAATATACTCATGACCATATATAGGTTTGGCAGATGACTGGCATTTCTACATACATATTTGTATGTGCTATAAAAATATCCATATTTATAACAGAATGAACAGGGAGCAAAGTTATGGTAACTTTTTAGCCACAGCCAAACATCTTGAGGGAGTGGGTCACTGGGCTTGTAGGCTCAGGACCATGGTCACAGGAGACGTCAAGCTGAATTGGCATAACATATGACACAGAAACATTGTTCTGCATCTTACTTTGGTGAGCAGTGAGTGAGGTATTAAAAGCTCACGTGTGGCCATCTAAGATGCAACTGCTAGTCTCTCCTCATGCAGAGCAAAGAAAAGTGAAGAAAATTAGACTCATGGAAACAGTTCAAGGGGACCAGTGGACTATGAGAACATAGCCTACATGACCTTAACATCAGAAGAACTAGATGGTACCTGGCTACCAATGCCAACCACACGGAAAGGGATCAAAATAGGAGATCCTGATTAGAGTGGGGAAAAAAATATGGAACAAAACAAAAGAATAAAAAAGACAAGGCTTACTGGTCTGATAGAGCTGGTAAAACCCCTGACACTATAATCCCTAGTCACTTTTTAGGCCTGGAATTGAACTCACTACCATGGTTTAACATTCAGCTAAACAAAAGACAGGTCTATGAGGTGAACAATTACATTAGGGAGGTGCGCTCGTTCTATGGGAGATCAGAAGAGCAGCATTTGTGCAGGGAGAAAGCTTAAAAGGCAGGAATGGGTAGGAAAGAAGAAAAGGTAAACACACAGGGAAGAAGTGAGAAGAATGCTGTTACACTGCAGAGACTGCAATCAATGTCAGGAGACAAAACGTGTGTGAAGTGTTGAATGGAAAACAAATTTGGTCTGTAAACTTTCACTGAAATCACAGAAAGTTTAAACACACATACACACATTAAAATCAATGGAATTAGTACAATCTTGTCATTTTAGAACTAGAAAATGGTAAAATAAAAAATCACATCCTGTTTTCAGAAATGCTACTTTCAGTCTTTCAGCAGAGAAGAGGAAAAGAGGGAGATGAATGGTATGACCATAACAACAATACCAGCTAAAAGCACACTGTCCTGCTTGAATATCCCAAAGTGAACCAGGGAGGGAAGGCCCTTTCCTTCTCTAAGGTATCTGCTTTGCTGAGCCGAGAAGGAAATTCTGGAGGAGACAGCCCTAACAACAACATTACCTGGCCTTCCTTGTAAATGTATGGATATTATCCTATCACTGACAGCACTGTACTTTAAGATAGATCTTGAAGCATTCTTTGTGATGAAGAATGCCATGCCATTCCTCTTCAATTTGTCATTCCCAACAGAGTAGATCATATAACTGTCTGATTCAAAATGCCAATGCAGTCCATTTCAGCTCACTAATGCATAGGATATTGATCTTTATGTGTTCCTTTTCATTTCTGACAACTTGCAGCTTTCCTAGATACATACTGTTCTGGTTACCTAGTGCCGCTCTGACAAGAATATACCACAAAGGTGATGACTTTAACAAATAGGGTTTATTCTCTTACAGTTTGGAGGCTTTAAGGCCGAGTTCAAAGTGCCAAGCTCTAGGGGCTAGGTGAATGCCCCTCAATGTTGGACTTCAGCTCTGACTCCTGCTCCCAGCCCACTGAAGCTAGAGGCTTTTCTTCACTTATTTGCTGGCTGTTGAGGCTGGCAAAGTCAAGGTCAACAAGTAACAAGGCACTGTCCCAATATTACCAAACCACATAGCAGGCCATTAATTCAAGTCCATCAAAAGTCCCAAGATTGGTAGAGCATGGTAGACTGCTGAACAATGACTCAGCTACATGCAGGGTTCAAACATGCCATATGCTAGACACCATTCCCAAAGTTGCTTCTTATATACGGGAAGCAGACCACATCCCTAAAGCAGCTACTCAGCTGCTTGTGGTAGATCCCACCATGGAGTTGACTGCCAGTTTCATTATGGGGAATAACTACCACCAGCTGCCCAGCCACTCAACCAGGCCCAGCCAAGTTGACACACAACCTTCATATATTTCATGTTCCGATTACTAATGGAAGTTTGTAGCTATTTCTTTCCATTTTGAGTCGTGCCACATTAGCAAATGCAGGTCCCAAAAGCTTTACTCCATCCATGTTTCTAAAGTCTACTCTACTTTGAGGAGGCAGCTCTTCCCTCATTGTATCTTGAGTGCCTTCCGAATGGAGGGGCTCATCTTCTGGAACCATATTGTACAATGTTTCAGGGCTATTCATAAAGTTTTCCAGTAATATATCACAGTGTTTCCCTGCTATTCATAAGGTTTTCACTGGTCAATTCTTTGAGAAGCAGATGGCCCCTTCCTTCTTTCCAGTCTGTCTTAGTCTGCAAGCTCTCCTGAAACCTGTCAACTATAGGTGACCATGCTGGTATTTGAAATACTGGTGGCATAGCTCCCAGCCTCACAGCCTCACAAGCCACCACAGAATGACAAACTGACAAACAAGTGGCTTGCCACGTGGTCATGAAATTTTCAAGTCACTATTTGCACTCCTTCCTCCCAAGGGCTTTTTTTTAAAAAAAAAGAAAGAAAGAAAAAACATTTTATTGAAATACAATTTATGCACAGTGAAATACACAAAACTAAAGCGACATGGGTGAATGCTCTTTTTCTTTTTTTTTGCAGTGTTCCCTCCCTTCCCCTCCAACTCTCTGTAACCAACAAAGTTTTCTTCCATATATAAACTTTTCTTTGACTTTTTACAATAATGAACTAATACTGTATCTGTCCTTCTGTGATTGACTTATGTCACTCAGCATAATGTCCTCTAAGTTCATCCCTGTTATGGGATGTTTTGCAGATTCTACAGTATTCTTTAGTGTTGCATAATATTCCATTCTGTGTATTTATCATAGTTTGGTTATCTATTTTTCTGTTGATGGGCATGTAGGTTGTTTCCATCTTTTTGCTACCATAACCCTCCAAGGATTTTGCAAGGTTCTTCTGGTCTTTCAAGTCCCTGAATCTTCTGATGGAGACATTACTGTGACTGCAATGATGGTGTGCCTCCAGTCTTTTGACATGCGGAACCAGAGTGCCAGACCTCACAGTTCATATCTTCATTTGCATGGTGACTGATTTCAATTTTCTTCACCATTTATTAGTACTTCACACAAATATATACAGGAGGTGGTGAAGGATGCAAGGGCAAATGAATCTTTCAATCTAGACTCAAGTAGATATTTCATATAAATGAAAATCTCAGGAATTTTTGAAAACAAAGTTTAGCTAAATGCTTGGCAAAGAACCCCAACAAAGTTACCATGTGCACTCATTAAAACTTCACATTGGCATAAATCACTTGAAATGCAGGGCTCCTCCTCCTTCCTAGGAAGGGTGCCAGCCTCCAAATACCCTAGAAAGATGACAATATACTCTCTTAAAAAGGCTTTTCTTTTGAGAGTATTTCTAAAATACCATTGCTCTTTTATCTACCCTAATGTCATCTACAAAGCACATTTCAGTTTCCACCAACACAAACTAAAATAGTAGCAACAAGAACAACTACGTTTTTTAAGCACTTTCTATAATCACCAATGTATCAGTTCTTCCTACGGTGTAATACTATGTGTTTATTACTATGATGCTGGATGGTATGCTACCAATATTTCAAATAGCAGCAGAGTCATCCATGGTGGATAGATTTTAATGGAGCTTCCA
Source organism: Orycteropus afer afer (assembly GCF_000298275.1). Classification (NCBI taxonomy): domain Eukaryota; kingdom Metazoa; phylum Chordata; class Mammalia; order Tubulidentata; family Orycteropodidae; genus Orycteropus; species Orycteropus afer. The sequence continues at coordinate 3,764,418 of NW_006921788.1, forward strand.
GATTAAGTCAGGGTAGGAAGAAAGCCCTGGTGATCTAATTCTGAAAAACTAGCCAGAGTAAGAACCCTATGGGTCAAAACACACTATAGTCTGATACAGTGCTGGAAGATAAGCCCCCAATGTTGGAAGGCACTCAAATTTACCACTGCCCCAACAACAGACTTGAACTTACCAACTATCACGAAGATGGTGTAGATCAGATAGTGTTTTGTTCTGTTGTACATGGAGTGCTATGACAGTTAAGGCTGTGTGTCATCTTGACTGGGACATGATTCCCAGTGGTTTAGAAGTTATGGTGTAGTCATCTCCCATGATGAGATCTGATATAATGTAATCATCTCCATGATGTGATCTGCTATGATTGCAGCCAATCAGTTAAACGAGAATATCTTCAGGAGTGTAGCCTGCTTCCAATATATATGCATATCCTGACAAAGCTCTCAGGCTTTGTGCTTGATCTGGATCCAGCATCTGGCACATCATCATCTGACCTCTGGTTCTTGGACTTGAACCAGTGGCCTGCCATATTGCCTGTCAATTTTGGGATTGTTGCCAACAGCCTGCCATCTTATATGCTGATTTTGGATTCATCAACCTCTGCAACCAGCATCCTGCTGTACTGCCTGTTGATCTGGGCACCACCAGCCCCTGCAGCTACACAGGTGAGGAGTAGCCTACAGCCTGACATCTAACCCATGGTCTTAGGACATGCCAGCCTCTAATTTCACGAAGCATTTCCTTTAGATAAATTTCTCTCTCTCTCTCTCTCTCTCTCTCTCTCTCTCCGTGTGTGTGTGTGTGTGTGTGTGAGTGTGAGCTTCACTGGTTTTACTTCTCTAGAGAACCCACTCTAAGATAGTTGCCATGAGTCAAAGATGACTTGAAGGCAGCTGCTAAAGGCAAGGATGCACGTCTTCTGACCTCCTCTAACTACACAAGAGGAAGATAGAAACACTATGAGCAGCCCAAGGCCTGTTCTTATGAGGCCAGACATGCTGTCACACTCCAGCCCTCTTACTAATCTTGTCACCGACTGTTCTTCCTGCGACACCCACCACCTCTCTGTTGGGTTCAATAATTTGCTGCAGAGGCCACACAGAACTCACAGATTATGGGGTTTATTATGGAAGCAACACACTATAATTCAAGTTCAAGAACACACTCAGTCTCTCTTAGCTGGCCATCTCTCTCAGCAGGCCATCTCTCTCAGTCTCTCTCAGTAGCACATCTCTCTCTCAGCAATGCATATTTCTCAAGACTCCTTCTCAGCAGCACATCTCTTTCAGCAGTGCATCTCTCTCAGGCCATGGTTAGAGAGACTCAATCTTCTGCCTCTAGGAGGGCTCATTTTTAACCTGGCACAGTGGCAAAATAAACCAATCCCAAATTAGAATTCTATACACCTAAAAGAGAGTGAACTTCCCAGAAGAGTACTTCATGCTGCTTCAACAGAAATACATCAGGTGGATAATTTAACAATCAGCTTCTCAGTTGCTCACAGCAAAGTGGGAGTTACAAAGATTATGGCTAGAAAAGCCATACTATGTAATTTACTACACCACAGGCCACCCCCTGGCTTTTCTAGTCATTATTCCTTTTATACTTCAAAAATTAACATCCTTTCACCATCAGTATGAGAATAACCACACCCATGAAAGCATGTAAGCCAGCCACTTCGTGTCTTCATCTCCCCCCATTTTAAATAGAAAATTTCTAATTTGCCCATCCCTATCAAACCAGTATTCTGAGGAGACATATATATATATATATGTGCTACATAATGACCCTAATGTATATTGCTGATGGGGTTATATTAGGCAGACAAAGTCAAATGGTTTGCAAGTAGAATAGAACTCGGAACCCAGTACTGTCTGACTCCAGGGACCATACTCTTAATCTCAACATCACAGTGCCTCTGAGGATATGTGCTCTGATAACCCAATGGCATACCATTCAAAGTCTGAGAAATTTGTTTGGGTAGAGCTTTGGATTTATCACCAGAGGGAAAAACTCAACACACATTTTGTGGTTGGCAAATGGTACATTACACTTACCAAAGAATTATGTAAAGCCTATAGCCTCCCCCAGCCTCAAGGTATTTTTCCTAGAGTGGTTCGCAATGCCTAGAACAAAGATGTTTTCAGGTTAAAAATCCACTGAAGTCTGTGGCTGTCCTCTTAACCAATGGCTGCTGAGCCTGCCCTCCATCTAATGTTTAGGTTAACCTGGCTAAAACCTACATTTGTACTGCCCTCACAATGATTCCTGATAGTTAACAGTGTCTTCTCTATTTCTAGCTCTCACATTTGTTCTGTTTCTCACCCTGTCAATCAGGATGAGAAATTCATCCATTATTAGTTTCTACAGTAGAATTCTGAGAGTGAAGAAGAATTTATTGGAGGACAGAGGATCAAGAGAAGTCACATCAGAGCTCCTGCTCTCCTTACTCATTTCCCTGAGAATGCCAACTGGACAGTCCCTCCTAATTATGCAAAAAAACACATTGGACACTGCTACTTCAATACATGGCCACATTTCCTTCTCTTGTTTCCTAATAGAAGACTGATCATTTCAGATCTTCTTAATAGAACACTGGCACTTTTTTGCGTCTAAGTAGCTATATTTCAGAAGTACTCCCTCCCCAGCTCTAGGGATAAGTTTGACTTGTCAAAAAGGGGAATCCCATTCCACCTCTGTGATTAGTACAGGAAGGGGCATGTGATCCAATCCTGGCAAATGAGATATGAGAGAAGGTTTGCTAAGGGGCTCTGGGAAAACTTTCCTCATTCATAGGAGATAGCCATAAAAGGGGGTTGCTTCTTTTCTTCCTTTAGACATGGAGGTTAGATATGATACCTGAAACTACTATAATGATCTTGCTACCAGAAGGAGGATGGTGACTTTGAAGATGAAAAGAGACGGGAAAAAAAAAAAAAAAAACCTCTCATGAGACATAGACCCAATATACTGAGCACACCAAAAGAACAGCTGCCATTGAGTTGATTCCAACTCATAGTGACCCCTGTGCATCCAAGTAAAATTGTACTCCATAGGATTTTCAATGGTTATAGCTATTTTAGAAGTGGATCGCCATATTGTTCTTCTGAGGTATCTCTGGTTGAACTCTAACCTCCAACCTTTAGATTGTTGCTGTTATTATGTGCCGTTGAGTCAGATTCATAACGACCCCTCCTTGGGTTTTCGAGGTGGTATCACCACAGAGGTAGATTGCCCAACCTTCCATTTGTGCCATCCAGAACTCACCAAACCCATTTTACTTTCCTCTTAGTTCCTAAGGCATTTGACTGCTAATCAGAAGTTAAACCAGGGTTTGAACGACCAGCCACTCCTCAGAAGAAAGACTGAACAATCTATTTCCATAGAGATACTGCCTCAGTAGCATAGTGGCTAAGACACTTGCCTGCTAACCAGACGGCTGGCGGTTCAAACCCACCAGCCACTCCTCGGAAGGAAGGTTGGGCAATCCTACTTCTGTAGTGATACTGCCTTGGAAACCCAAGGAGGGGTCACTATGAGTCGGGCTGACTCGACAGCACATAACAACAACAACAACAACAAACTGCCTCAGAAACCCAAAGAGGGGTTGCTATGAGTTGAAACTGACTCAATGGCAGTGAGTGTGGTTTTTGTTTTGTTTTGGTGCCTGGGCACACAGTAAACCACTGTCAACAGCGTCCCCTGAAATTAGATGGTGTCATGTAACTAAATCCCGACCCACTGTGAATGGAACTGACATTGACAGCTTCTAGGTCTGGTCTGAAATGTCCTGTCTGATCTTCCACATTCTTGCTCTTTCTCCCTCTACAAGCTAGATCATAACAGAGTGACTCTGAAGCCATCATGAAGATGGCAAGGCTACAAGATAGAAGGAGGTAGGTCACTGAATGTAGCAGAAACCTTCATTCTCATTGAATTGTTACATAAATAAGCAGTAATACTATATTGTATTAAGCCAGAACTAGTTTATTATAGAATATAGCAGTCCTTATGGCTACTTGTTCTTGTTGTTATGTGCCATCGAGTCTGACCCGACTCATAGCGACCCCTCCTTGGGTTTCCAAGGCAGTATCACTATGGAAGTAGATTGCCCCATCTTCCTTCCAAGGATGGTTGGTGGGTCATAACCAAATTCCTTGAGTACTGAATCAACTAATCCTGAAGTCCTTATACTTCTAGATTCCTTTTACAAGATAATACTTTCTTTAGCACTTAAGCTCATTTGGGGAAGGATATTTTCTTACTCTTAGCCCAAAGTATCTTTATAGAGTAATCATCTCTCTGTAGCTCCTACTCTCATACTTCTATAAACAAACTCATCACAACCTTTGTTCACAGAACAGAGGCTAGAATCTATTATAAGAAGTTTATTAATGCATATAAGAACTTTTTAACACTCTTCAAGACTGGTCTTCTTCTTAACCCTCACCATATGATTTTCTGATCCAACTTGACACCACTGAGTTTTTGAGTTATTGGCAAGATTTGTTTCTGTACTTATTTCTACTCGATGGGCTGAGTGACTTCCTAATCTCATCTTCTTCCAGCTAGTCAAAGAACACAAGGCAATGTGGTTTTAGCAGAAGACATCCTGGAATATCTCCCTAGATTAATTCACTGACCAGAACTCACTGAATAGCTCTCTTTATATATGTAGCAATAAATTAGGCTTTCTCCTGAGCCTTGTTGTTGTTGTTGTTATGTGCCGTCGAGTCGGCCCCGACTCATAGCGACCCCTCCTTGGGTTTCCGAGGCAGTATCACTACGGAAGTAGGATTGCCCAACCTTCCTTCCAAGGAGTGGCTGGTGGGTTTGAACCGCCAACCTTCTGGTTAGCAGGCAAGTGTCTTAGCCACTATGCTATCAGAGCTCCTGGTGACTATTGTACTTAGGCCTAATTAAGCCTAATTGAGGTAGCAGGGTATAGAGGTTGGAGTTTGGATTCTGGAACCAGACCTCCTTGGCTTGATTCCTAGTCCTACCACTTCAACTATGTCTATGTAACCTTGAACAAATAACTTATCTGGGCCTCAGTCTCCTCATCTATACAAGGGGATAATAATTATAATATTGACTTCATAAGATAATGGTAATACTATTGACTTCATAGGATTAATTGAAAAAATACACTTAATATGATTAGAAGATTGCCTGAAACAGATAAAATGCTCAACAAATACATATGTAGCTATTTCCATATCTGTCTCTGTTTCCTCTTATCCTGTAAACTCCTTGAGGTCAGGAAGACAATCTTATCCATCTTTGTACTCCCGGTAGATGCTCAATAAATGTATGATAAATGAATGAGGAATAAGCAACTACATAAATTTCTAGATGTATATACGATTAATAAGCAATTATTTAGAGGCTGTGACACTTCCAACCACAGCTTTACAGAGATAATTTCAATTCTTTTTGTCATGTCACAACCTTAGCCAAGCTCAGTTTAGCTTTTTTCTGCATCTACGAACTTTCTGATACCAAAATGTATATTTTAGTCCTATAAAGCTCCCACTCCCACCACCCCACCCCCTGTCCCAGGTGAAAACATCCTAGCTATCCAACCAAAAAGAAATTGTTACATAAATTACAAACATACTGTGAGGCCATTAAAGAGATGGGTTAGATCTCTCATTCTTATATGGAAGAATGTTTGTATTAAACCATTAAATGACGAAAATCACATTATAAAACTGTGTTATCCTATACTCATTTTGGTTAAATATACATTTTATGTATATAAACATCTAGACCTGTATTTTTCACCTACAGCAGCACACTGGAAGTTAAAATATGATCTATGCCTAGGCCCACCCAAGACCACTTGAATCAGTCTCCAGGAATAGGATTCAGGCATTGGTATTCCTTAAAAACTCCCCCTAGTAATTCTAAAGAAATACCTGATACGTTATCAGTGGCTTTCTGCCTGGTGGGACTGTTGGCATTTTTTATTTTCTCTTTGATTATCTTTTTTTTTTTCCCAACTATAAACATGCACTGCTTTTGTGATAAGGGAAAAACAAACAAACCATATACAATCACAGCAGAAGGAGGGGGAATGTCTAGGCAATTTTTCACTAGCTAGACCCATTACTGGAAGGCAGAGAGGTTTCACATTGCACTGTTTAAATTGTAATTCCATGTGGACTCTTAGGAGGAGGCGGGGGACACAAACACACCATTGTACTGCCGATCAATGCCAACCGTTGGAGAGATAATTAAACGATAAGCAGACCAGCTCTAAAACACTAGATTCACTTTTGAAGTTTATTAACCTCCTTATTAGGTAAAACCCAGATTTAACTGTCAACTGCCATCAGACCTTCACCAAAAGAAGATACAGTGTGCACATAAGTCCCCGACAGTCTACAACTTTGTCTGATGATGAAGCAGATGCTGATTGCTACAATTCAAACAAATAAATACAATCTTGACACACAATGAGCCCTAGTAGCACAATGGTTAAGTGCTCAGCTGCTAATGAAAGGTTGATGATTTGAACCCACCCAGTGGCTCCACAGGAGAAAAGACCTGGTGATCTGATTCCATAAAGATTATAGCTTAGGAAACATTAAGGGGCAGCTCTTTTCTGTCATATGGGGTCACCATGAGTCACATATAACTCAACAGCACACATCAGCAATATGTGACACACAGAACATGAAAATAATCTCAGAGTTGTATCTCTAGAGCACAGGATAATGATAAATTTATTCAGTTACACAAGTAATACAGTGAGTAGAGGAATCTGAGAAGTTCCACCCAGAATATCTGTGGGGCCTGGGAAAAGAGTACAAATGGATGCCCATATACTAGATATCTACTTAAGAGTCTTAAATCAAGCTACCAAAACTTTTAACTAAAATATGTTCTATCTTCTTTCTCTGATAAACTGTCCCTTCCATAAAGACAAAATAGTAAAGATGTGTGGTTTTTATGGGAGCAAAAGTCAATGGAATATCAAAGATTATTGAATTTAAATGTCATTGCACAGGTCTGCTTGTTCTGTAGATGGGCCAGCAGTATTTGGATGAGTAGAGCCTGTTCCTCTAGTCCTTAAAAATACTTAAGCCCTTGTGGTAGTTATGTTAGTGTGTCAACTTGGCTGGGCCTGGTTGAGTGGCTGGGCAGCTGGATGTAGTATTCCACATGATGAAACTGGTAATCAACTCCATGGTGGAATCTCCTGTGAGCAGCTGAGTAGCTACACATGCAGCTCTGGAGACACTCATCTATGCCAGGAAATCTGGAAGACAGCTATCTGGCCAACTGGAAGAGATCAATATTTGTGCCCATTCCAAAGAAAGGTGATCTAACAGAATGTGGAAATTATCAAACAATATTATTAATATCTCATGTAAGTAAAATCTTGCTGAAGATCACTCAAAACAACTGCAGCAGTATAATGACAGTGAACTTCCAGAAATGCAAGCTGGATTCAGAAGATGTGGAATGAAGGATGTGTTAGATTGGATTCTCTAGAGAAACAAAACCAATAAAACTTATATAGAGAGAAAAAGAAAAATTTGTCATAGGAAAATGGCTCACATACTTATAGAAGTCTGCAAGTCCCAAGTTCTTGGATCAAACGTCAAGCTGGAGGCTTTTCCTGACTCTTGCAGCTGCAGGGGCTGACGAGCTCAAGGTTGGCAGGCAGT
>NW_006921788.1:3772763-3793311 GCF_000298275.1 Orycteropus afer afer
GTTCTTCTGGTCTCACAGTCATATAAGCTGAGGATCACATGGTGTACCAGTCACGAGGACTAATTGTTTCCATGAATCTTTGGTTTTTTTCATTTTTCTTTGCACTGGATGAGGAGAGACCAATTGTTGTAACTAGATGGCTGGTTGCAAGTTTTTAAGATCCCAGTCACTACTCACCAAAATAGGAGGTGGAACAATGTTTTGTGTAGTATGTTATGCCAATTGAGCTTGATGTCCCCTGCGACTATGGTCCCAAGCCCACAGGTTCAACTACTCGCCTCCTCTGGGTAGCTGACTGTGACCAAGGAGTGACTACAAACTTATCTCTTGTCAGTTCTACTACACCCCTGGGAATTCTTATAGAACATACAAATATACTTGCAGAAACACTGTCTGCCAACCCTGTACATGGTCTTGGGTATACTCCCTGCTTCATAGACATACCTAATAGTTCAGCCGGCCCACCCGTCTATCCACATGCATACTGGTGTCTGCCTTCACTGACAACACAGTACTGTATGTGCAAAAGGGTTCATCTTTGTTGTCTGCACCTCCTATATACCTCTCTATGTCTTCCTCTTCCTCAGTGCCAACCATGTTGATCACTCACATTTGGTACATTGCCCTTCTCTTCACCCAAATCAATACTTATCTCTACCTATCTAACAGTGTTCCCTCCCCTCCCCTCTCACCCCTGGTAACCAACAAAGAAAATTGCCTTCCATATATAAACTGCTCCTTGACTTTTACAATAATGGACTAATACAATATTTGTCCTTTTGTGATTGACTTATTTCACTCAGCATAATCTCCTCCAAGTTCATCCATGTTATGCCGTGTTTTGCAGATTCTACATTATTCTTTAGGGTTGCATAGTATACTACTGTGTGTATGTACCATAGTTTGGTTATCCATTCCTCAGTTGACAGACACCTAGGTTGCTTCCATCTTTCTGCTATTGTAAATAGTGCTGTGATGAACATGGGTGTGCATATGTCTGTTCTTCTCATGGCTCTCATTTCTTTAGGATATATACCTAATGATGGAATGGCTGAATCAAATGGTATTTCTATTTTCATCTTTTTAAGGAATCACCATACTGCTTTCCACAGTGGTTGTACCATTTGACAGTCCCATCAGTGGTGTATGAGAGTCCCAATCTCTCCACATCCTCGCCAGCATTTGTTATTTTCTGTCTTATTGAACTTTGCTGCTAGTGCTGGGGCAAGGTGATATCTCATTGTTGTTTTGATTTGCATCTCTCTAAAGGCTAATGATTGTGAGCATTCCTTCATATGTTTGTTGGCCACTTCAATATCCTCCTTAGTGACATGTTTATTCATTTCTTCTGCCCATTTTTAATTGGATTATTTGTCTTTTTGTTAATGAGATGTTGGAGTTTTCTATAAATTCTAGAGAAAAGTCCCTTGTCAGATATGTCATTGCTGAATATTCTTATCCAATCTGTAGGTTCTCTTTTGACTCTTTTGGAGAAATCTTTAGAACCACATAAAAATTTAATTTTTAGAAGGTCCCATTCACCTAGTTTCTCATCTGTTGTCTGTGTATTTTGGGTTAAGCTTGATAGTCTATTTATGCCATATATTATGGTCCCTGAATTTGCCTCTAGTTTTTCCTTGAGGAACTCTATAGTTTTGGGTTTCACATTTAAGTCTTGGATCCATCTGGAGTTAGTTTCTGTGTATGGCGTGAGGTACAGATCTTGTTTCATTTTTCTGCAAATGGATCTCCAGTTTTGCCAGCACCATTTATTAAACGAACATTCTCTTCCCCATTTAATGGATTTTGGCCCTTTGTCAAAGATCAGCTGACCATAGGTCTATGGATCTATTTTGGGTTCTCAATTCTATTCCATTGGTCTATGTGTCTGTCATTGTACCAATACCAGGCAGTGTTGACTACTGTGGCTGTATAGTAGGTTTTGAGATCTGGCAGTATGAGACCTCCTACTTTTTTCTTCCTCTTAAATACTGCTTTGCTTATCCGGGGTCTCTTTCCTTTCCAAATAAAGTTATTGACAGGTTTTTCCATATCCTTAAAAAATGTTGATGGGATCTGGATTGGGATTGCATTGAATGTACAGATTGCTCTGGGTAGAATTGACATTTTTACGATGTTCAATCTTCCTATCCATGAGCATGGTATGTTAAGAAGCCCTCTTTTAAATGCTCATCATCATTAGCCATTAGAGAGATGCAGATCAAAGCAATGAGATACCATCTTGCCCCAGCACTAGTAGCAAAGTTCAACAATACAGAAAATAACAAATGCTGGTGAGGATGCAGATAGATTGGGGCTCTCATACACTGATGGTGGGACTGTAAAAATGGTACAACCACTGTGGAAAGCAGTATGGCAATTCCTTAAAAGTTGGAATTAAAAGTACCATTTGACCCAGCCATTCCATTACTACATATACACCCTAAAGAAGTGAGAGCCATGATAAGAACAGATATATGCACGCCCATGTTTATCGCAGCACTATTTACAATAGCCAAAAGATGGAAACAACCTAGGTGTCCGTCAACTGAAGAATGGATAACCAAAGTATGGTACATACTCACAATGGAATACTATGCAACCCTAAAGAATAATGTAGAATCTGCAAAACACCACATAACATGGGTAAACTTGGAGAATATTATGCTGAGTGAAGTAGTCAATCACTGAAGGACAGATATTGTATTAGTCCATTACTGTAAAAAGTCAAGGAAAGGTTTATATATGGAAGGCAATTTTCTTTGTTGGTTACCAGGAGTGGGAGGGGAGGGGAAGGAACTGTTAGATAGGTAGAGACAATTATTGAAGTGAAGGACAATGTACCAAATGTGAGTGATCAACATGGTGGCATTAAGGAAGACGAAGACACAGAGAGGTACATGGAAGGTACAGACAAGAAAGACAAACCCTTTTGCACTTATACAACTACGTTGTCAGTGAAGGCAAATATGGATATGGATGTAGATAGATGCATGAACAGGCTTTACTATTAGGTATGTCTATGCAGGGGGAGGGATCTCTGGTAGCATAGTGCCTAAGGCACTTGACTCTTATCAGAAGGCTGGCAGTTCAAATGCCCCAGCCACTCCTCAGAAGAAAGATTGGACAATCTACTTTCATAGTGATACTGCCTTGAAAACCCAAGGAGGGGTCACTATGAGTCGGATCCGACTCAATGGCAGTGTTTTTTGTTGTTGTTGTTTTGTTTTTGTTTTTTAATGCAGTGAGGAGTGTGCACAAGACCATGTATAAGGTTGGCAGATAGTATTTCTACAAGTGTATCACTATATTCTGGAAGAATTCCCAGGTGTATAGTAGAGCTGACAAAGGTCAAGGTTGTAGTCACTTCTTGGGCATAACCAGCTACCCAGAGGGAGCAAGTCGTTGGACCTGTGGGCTTGGGACCATAGTCCCAGGGGACATCAAGCTCAATTGGCATAGCATACTACACAAAACATTGTTCCATATCCTACTTTGGCAAGTAGCTACTGGGATCTTAAAAGCTTGAAAGCAGCCATCTAGATGCAAAAAAAAAAAAAAAAAAAAATGACTCTCTCCCTGTCCAGAGCTAAGAAGAATGAGGAAAACTAAAGATTTGTGGAAACAATTAATCCAAGTGACTGGTACACCATGCAATCCTCAGCCTATACAACTATGAGACCAGAAGAACGAGTCAACCACTGTCAACTACTCAGAGGGGGATCTATGTAGGAGATCCTGGATAGAGTGGGAGAACAATGTGGAACAAAACTCAAAATCATTTGGAGGGAAAAAAAAAAGGGGGGATCAGTTTTGCCAGTCTGATAGAGTCTGATGGAACCCCTGAGACAATGGCCCCCTAGCTTCCCTTTTGGTCTAGAATTGAACCCCCTTCTGTTGCTTTCAGCCAAACAAAAGACAAGTATACGAGCTGAACATTTACACTGGGAAGATACACTCCTTTGGGAGAACAATCGTGGGAGAATAGAAGGGCTGTGTATGCACAGGGACATAGCTCAGGGAGCAGGAGTGCATGGAGGCTAAGACACTTGGATGAGGTAACTATGGGGAGGAAGTGTGAGGGGAGCTGTTGCATTGTGGTAAACTGTAGTCATTGTCATGAGACAAAGTGTATTGAGCTACTGTATGGAAAGTGAATTTGCTCTTTAAAATTTCACCCAAATCACAATGAATACATACATACATACATATATACATAAAATATTTCTTGAATAGAGAATCAGAAATAATTAAAACAAAAATGAATAAATAAAAAAGAAGCCCTTCTTTAATGGTGACACAGACAGTACTCACACATGAGACAGCTGCTAGAAATGCCTTTGTTATCAACAACTGCTCCATTTTCTCCTACTCCTAACAAGTTGAGAAATCTTACAATGATTCTCTCAGGGAGCATTCTTTTGGTTATAGTTCATCGTTGGTATGGTAAAAAAAAAAAAAAAAAGGCTTGTTTGTGGTAAAAATAATTTCCCCAAAGTAAATAAAAATAAGTAGAAAGTTGAACTCAAACATGTATTAAAAAGGATATTTATTTTTAAAAAATACAAGGAATTTTATTACTTTTTGTATTTTTTGCTTTGCCATTTTGCAAGAACATTCCTCCAGAGGAAAGTATGCCTACTTTTAATATTCATCAAAAATCAGAACTAGTCTAAGCCTGGATCTTCTAACATTCACTTGAGAAATGATTTGTTTCTGTTACAGTGCCAAGAGACAACAATCACAGCACTTAAAACTATTTGGATGGTGAACAATCATGAAACAGCATCAAGGGGAGCCCAGATTTTCTAGTTTTGCTTTATGGTCAAAATTTTTCATTCCAACCTACAAGAAATAGAGTCCCTCAAGGCTCTTCCTCTAGTAGACAGATTCATTATTGCTGAGAAATCAGGGAACGCATTTCCCATGAAATGCTAAGGCCTGTGGTATTGGTTGTATTTATTAAGCAACCAAGGATAAAATATTGGTTTCTATGTTTGAGAAATCATACAAAATGTTCCATAGAAGGTAATAACATTTTACAAATGAAGGGAGAGCTAGGGAAGCTGGTCATCAGAGTTACATAGAAAACAGAGTTATTATTGTTGTTAATGAGAGGCCCTATAAACTACTGACAAAGAAGTAATATACAGAGCAATGAGACATAATCAAAGAACTAGCAAATTAAAGTTATATAATTTGAATGTCAGCAAACATAAAAATTTAGAACTTTGTGGGTTAGTTTTTCCATATGGGTGTCTGTAACTGAAGAAAGAAATTCCAACAAAAGTGAAATAAAGGTGGACTCCTATGCCCAGTTTTGTCACTCACTGGTTGTATGACTTTGGGCACATTTCACAATCTCTCTAAACCTCAGTTTGAAAAACAAACTCATTTCTGTCTAGTTGATTCTGACTCACAATGGTCCAATAGGACAGAGTAGAACTACCCCAAACCATTCCCAAGGCTATAATCTTTATGGAAGCAGATGGCCACATCTTTCTTCCACAAAGTGGCTGTTGGTTCAAACTATTCACCCTTTGGTTAGCAGCTGAGGGCTTAATGACTACACCACCAGGGATTTTTAAACTTCAGGTTAAACCAAAAACCAAACTCACTGCCGTAGAGTCGATTGGACTAGAGAACCAATAATAATGATGGGAGAAGTCCAAGTTGCACTGAAAGAACTGGTGAAAAACAAGGTTCCAGGAATTGATGGAGCACCCATAGAGATGCTTCAACAAACAAATGCAGCACTGGAGCAGCTCACTCATTTATGCCAAGAAATTTGGACGACAGCAACCTGGCCAAATGACTAAAACAGATCCATATTTGCATCCATTTCAAAGAAAGTTGATCCAACAGAATGCAGAAATTATTGAACATCATTAACATCACATGCAAGTAAATTTTTGCTGAAGGTAAGTAAAAAATGGTTGAAGCAGTACATCGCCAGGGAGTTGCCAGAAATTCAAGACAGATTCAGAAGAAGGTGTGGGCAAGGGATATCACTGTGGATATCAGATGGATCTTGGCTGAAAGCAAAGCAAAGAATACCAGAAAGTAGTTTATCTTTGTTTTCTTGACTATACAAAGGCATTTGACTATGTGGAACATCAGAAATTAATGCACAATGTTGTAAAAGAAAAAGGGGGGGGGCGGAATTCTGGAACACTCAGTTGTGCTCATGAATAACCTGTCTATAAACCAAGAGGCAGCCTTTTGAACAGGACAAGGGGATACTGTGTGTCTTAAAATCAGTAAATGTGTACATCAGGATTGTATCCTTTCGCCATACTTATTCAATCTGTAAGCTGAGCAAATAATTTGAGAAGGTATGAAGAAGAATACAACATGAGGATTGGAGATAGACACATTAACCACCTGCAATATACACATGACACAACCTTGTTTACTACAGGTGAAGAAAATTTGAAGTACTTACTGATGGAGACCAAAGAATACAGTGTTCAATATGGATTATAACTCAACATAAAGAAAACAAAAATCCTCTCAACTAGACCAATAAGTAACAACATGATAAATAGAGGAAAGAATAAAGTTTTCAAGGATTTCATTTTACTTGGATCTACAATAAAGTCCTACTGAAGCAGCAGCAATCAAGAAATCAAACTACATATTGCACTGGGCAAGTCTGCTGCAAAGGAACTCTTTAAAGTGTTTAAGAGTAAAGATGTCACTTTGAAGAGTAAATGCACTTCAGAAGCATTTGAGAGCTGGACAACAAATTAAGGAAGACCAAAGAAATACTGATGCATTTGAATTGTCGCACTGACAAAGAATATTGAATGTATCATGGACTGCCAGAAGAATGAACAAATCTGTCTTGGAAGAAGTACAGCTGTAATGCTTCTTAGAAAAGGCAAGACTTCATCTTATACTCTGGTCATTGTCAGAAGGAATCAATCCCTGGAGAAGGGAATCGTGTGTGATAAAGTATTAAGTCAGCAAAAACAGGGAAGACCCTCAATGAAATGGATTGACAATGGCTGTGATGATGGGTTCAAGTACAGCAGAGATGGTCAGGATGGTGCAGGACTGGGCAGTGTTTCATTCTATTATACACAGGGTCATTATGGGTTTAACCCAACTCAATGGCATCTAACAACAACAAGATTCTCAGGGGGCGGAGTTGCATTAAAGAGCTTATCGTAGCGCTTGGCATAGAGTTAAGTGATCAGTATTATGCTTATTGATATTATCAGATTATTAAGTTAGCTTACCATAAAATCCAAAATATAAATGGCAAAATGAACTGGTCTCCAAACTATATATTAGCCAAGGAGGAAGGAAGTACAGTGTTTTAAGATAAGTTTGGAGGTATTCTACAGTATCTTTTTTTTCTTTCTTTTTTTTTTTTTTAATTGTGATTGGGTGAAAGTTTACAGAGCAAATATATTTTCCATACAGCAGCTCACATATACTTTTTTCTGATGACATTGACTGAAATTTCCCACAATGCAACAGCTCACCTCCCACTTCCTCTCCATAGTTACCTCTTCCCTGTGTCCTTTCTTCCCATGCACTCCTGCCCTCTGAGCTGTCTCCCTGTGTATACACAGCCCTTCTATTCTCCCAAAACTGTTCTCTGCAAGGAGTGTATCTACCTAATGTAAATGTTCAGCTCATATTCCTGTCTTTCATTTGGCTGGAAGCCACAGGAGGGGGTTCAATTCCAGACATGAAGGGCAGCTAAGGGCCATAGTCTCAGGGGTTCCACCAGGCTCCATTAAACCAGAAAACCTGGTCCTTTTTTTTTTTTTTTAATGAGTTTGAGTTTTGTTCTATATTGTTCTCCCACTCTATCCAGGATCTCCTACATAGATCCCCCTCCGAGTGGTTAACAATGATAGTAGCCGGGCACCATCTAGTTCTTCTGGTCTCATAGTCGTATAGGCTGAGGATCACATGGTGTGCCAGTCACATGGCCCGATCATTTCCATGCATCTTTGGTTTTCTTCATTCTTCTTTGCTCTGGACAACGAGAGACCCATCGTTGCACCTAGATGGCTGCTTGCAAGCGTTTAAGATCCTAATTGCTACTTGCCAAAGTAGGATGCAGAACAATGTTTTTGTGTAGTATGTTATGCCAGTTGAGCTTGATGTCCCCCACAACCATGGTCCCGAGCCCATAGGTCCAACTACTTGCTCTCTCTGGGTAGCTGGTTGTAGCAAAGAAGTGACTACAACCTTGTCCCTTGTCAGCTCTACTATATACCTGGAAATTCTTACAGAACATACAAATATACTTGTAGAAACATTGTCTGCCAACCCTATACATGGTCATGGGCACACTCCACCCTGCATACTAAACCAAAAATCCAAACTCACTGCCATTGAGTCAGATCTGACTCATAGCAACCCCTCCTTGGGTTTCCAAAGCAATATCACTACTGAAGTAGATTGCCTCACCTTCCTTCTGAGGAGTGGCTGGTGGGTTTGAATCACCAGCCTTCTGGTTAGCAGTCAAATGCCTTAGGCATTACGCCACCCCTCTGCATAGACATACCTAATATTTCAGCCTTGTAATACAGTATCTTTAAGTCAAAACCCACTACTTCCGAACTAGTGATATTAAGGACATTTCCCTTCCAACTCCTGATAAAAATGAAAAATTATTAAAGCAAATTAAATAGTGAAAACCAGACTATAAGGGGTGAATATGACCAATGTCAACAGAACTGAGGATTTGTGTGACAGGATTCAGGATGCAAAGGTGATTTTGCTGTCATATTTGGTTAAGGCAGGGAGCTCTTTATATAAGCAGCTCTTTGTGTTCTCCTCCAATTCTCCTGATATTTCCATCTTTACATTCTTAAAGAAGTCCTATACATACATTCAGCTGTTAGTATTTTACAATTCTCAATAACTCTAGTGGCTTACTCTAGTAGATAAGATGTACTAGTCAGGTTTCTTCCACTTGCACAGCGCAGGCCCCTACCTTGATTTGGCTTAAGCAGAAGGAGGTACTGCTCATGTAACTGAAAAAGCCACAGGGCACACAAGCTTCAGCACAGTAGACTCCCACTGCTCAGATGATATCCTTTAGGATTCTGCCTTTCTGTCATGTCTCAACTCATTTTCCTAGACAAAGGCTGTCTCTCTTCATTGTAGCATGTTGGCCACCAGATGCTGATCCACTTAGCAACATCGATAGGGAGAAAGTTTCTTTTCTCAATGCTTCCATTATATATCTTGGGGCTAACTCTTACTGCACTGACATGGAGCCTGTGACTGTCACTGAACAAATCACTGTGTCAAAAGAGTAGAGGATATGTCTTAGCCAGATCTAGATTTTATGCCCAGAAACACCAGGAACTGGGTGTCACCACCTCCAAATTATCAGTCTTGGAGTGAGAATATGGTACCCCAAAAAACAAGACATGTTCTGATACCAGAAGAGATGCTGTGCAGACAAAATAACAACTATTACATATACTAGGTCTTACTTGCTTCAGTCTCAGCCTCTTTTCCCGTTCCTCTGGACACTTAGCCAGTGAATCCAAATAGATATCCTTCTTCCCCTCCACTCCTCATTCATCCTACAAGATTCAGCTCAATTATTACTTCCTTCAAGATATCTTCCCTGACTATTCCCACAACTACAGACTGTATTGGGGGCCCAGAGATCCTATGATTCCATTTGCAAATCTCTGTCACTATACGTACACATTTACGTGTCAGTCTCCATTCCTAGACTAAATCCCTTGAGCACTGTAGTAGTTTGGTTTGTGTGTCAACTTGTCTGGGCCTGGTTGAGTGGCTGGCTGGGCAGTTGGATGTAGTATTCGCCATGAGGAGACTGATAATCAACTCCATGGTGGAATCTACCATGAGCAGCTGAGTAGCTGCCTTTGGGTATGTGGTCTGTTTCCATATATAAGAAACAGCTTTGGGAATGGTCTCTAGCTTATGGCACACTTGGATCCTGCATGTAGCTGTGTCATTGTTCAGCAGCCTGCCATGCTCTGCCAACCTTGGGACTTATGATGGACTTATATTAATGGCCTGCTGTGTGGTTTGGTAATATCGGGACTGTGCCTTTTTACTTGTCAACCTTGGGCTTGGCAGCCTCAGCAGCCAGCAGCTGTCTGAGTGAAGAAATGCCTCTAGCTCCAGTGGGCCGGGAGCAGGAAGCAGAGCTGGACCAAGGTTGAGGGGCTTTCACTCAGCCCCTAGAGCCTGGTACTTTGAACTTGGACTTAAAGCCTCCAAATTGTAAGAATAAACTCCTATTTGATAAGGCCATCCCATTTGTGGTATATTCCTCTCAGAGTGGCACTAGGTAACCAGAACAAGCACTGAACCCAAACTCACTGCCTTTGAGTCGAATTTCAACTCAGAGCAACCCTATAGGGCAGAGTAGAACTGCCCCACAGAATTTCCAGGGCTGTAAATCTTTACAGAAGTAGACTGCTACATGTTTCTCCCACAGAGCAGCCAGATGATTTGAACCTCCAACCTTTGAATCAGCAGCCAACCACTTGACCACTGGGCCACCAGGGCTCCTTCTCCTTGAGCACTGAGATACCTAGCATACCTTCATAGCCATTGGGATTAGCACAGTGCCTGGAATATAGTAGGTACTCAGTTAACCTTGCTGAGTGTATGAACTGATGAGACAAATTTTAGCATTAGGTCAGATCTCAAACATTTATACACACAGAGATTATATTCAAAATCATTAACAACCGAAAAATTCACAGACCAGGCAGAATGGATATAGATGGCAGAAGTGGGTCAGGGACCTGCAGGCACTTTTCAAGGGACAAGAGTTCCCACTTCAGCTGCTAGGTTGAGGTTGGGGGGAAGATCTAGTGAGTAGGTGGGGGCTAGCAAGAAGGGCACTTGGGTTGTAGCTCTTTACCAAAAGCTATGAAAATATTTCAATAATACCTCAGTTGCTACAGTTGCACTGGCGCTTGCTTGCTGTATATGTGTTTGTGTTTACTTATATGTTGTTAGTTATGTTAGCTGCCATTGAGTTGGTCCTTGAATCTTGACATGCACAACAGAACAAAATGCTGCCCAGTACTGTGCCATCCCCATGATCTGTTGCAGATCAGACAGTTGTGATCCAAATAGATTTTAGTGGCTGATTTTCACAAGATCACTAGTCCTCTCTTCCTATATATGTATTTGTGTTTACTTATATGGTAAGTAAACATATTTAATATACACATCCATGTGGGAAATATAAGACTTCTATCAACTTGCCTTTGACACATTCTCTAATCCAAAAACTTTCACCACTATTTCGGGTGATTTCTGGGAAATGCATCGTTGCCTGGAAATAAACAAAAGCTCCTTTTCTCATTTAATCTCCATCAAAGAAGCACCTGCCTGACTTCACTTCCCAAAGCTGTAACAGTTCTCAAAAGGTCCCTAGACATGGCTCAAAGATGAAGACACTATCAGAGTTGGTTGCTCCTTTTTTAAGCAGTCTTGTTGTTGTTGTTGTGTGCTGTTGAGTGGGACCCAACTCACAGCAACCCCTCCTTGGGTTGCTGAGGCAGTTGTTGTTGTTGTTATTTGCCATAGAGTCGGCCCGACTCCTAGCGACCCCTCCTTGGGTTTCCGAGGCAATTATCACTACGGAAGTAGGATTGCCCAACCTTCTTTCTGAGGAGTTGCTGGTGGGTTTGAACCGCCAGCCTCCTGGTTAGCAGTCAAGTGCCTTAGGCACTATGCTACCAGAGCTCCTTTAAGCAGTCTAGTCATACATATATCCTTCCCCTAAACTCGCCTTTATATCCCAGAGGGCTCAAAACACTTCTCTGAAAAGACAGAACAAACATTAGGAGTCTTAAGTGATCTAAAAGCAACCAAGATTGGAGAAACCTTCAGGGAAGCTAATTTTGCATTCACAAAGGATGCAGCAGTGGTCAGGTCCTGCCAGTGGGTGAATTTACAACATATAATTCTTTCAGAATGAGATATGCAAATTAAATCAATTAAATCCTGGCTGTGCTTGGCCATTTCAATGTGCATACTCACCACCACATTAATTGAAATGGCACTGAAGGAGTCTTAAATTCAGGGTAATAAGTTGTGTCTGAGATAATCAACAGGCAATGCATTCATATTAGGGCTGAGTAGGAAGAGTGATTCTAAATCATTCGAGAATCCAGCATTGCTGGGAGAGAAGCTAGTCTTGTGATGCTGACAACCAAAAAGGAGCTCTGTTTTTCAATTCTATTGACAAGAGGCACAACTTGCTCAGGCAAGGAGCTGATTTTCCTCTGGACACCAAGAAGCGTGAGTGTGAGGAAGAGCAGTACTGAAAGCTTGACTTAGCAAGAGATGAAGGGATTCAAACTGTGGAGTAAAACCGAGCAAACAGAAGTCAAGCCAGAAAATAGCTCTGCCACACACCAGTACCTCAAGACAGAAACCCAAGTGTCATCCTGGATTTGTCTCTTTCTACAGTAACTCTCCACCAGCCAATTCATCACTAAATTCTCTTTTTTTCCCTCCTCAATTTACCCTTAATCCATCAGCCTCTCTCAACCTCTATTGGCATCATTACCTTAGACCAAGCCATTATCGTATGTCCCCTAGACTTTTGTAATTGCCTCCTTACTGGCTTACCAGATTCCACTTTTGTTTTCCTCCAATCTGCTCCTGTAGAAGCCATAGTTTGTTTTATAAAAGGAAATCTCACCATGTCAATCTTTGTCTTAAAACTCCTGAATGGCTTCCTGTTATATCTTAACAAAATCCAAACTTTATATCATGATCCAGTTGTCAAGCGTAACTAGACCCTTCCTGCCTCTATAATTGTGTCTGGGTGTCCACTCACCCCACTCCTGTCCTACCACTAATTCTAGCCACATCAGGCACCTTTCAGTTCCTCAAAGATACCAACTCTTTCCTCGCTCAGAGCATTTTCAATGTAGTGCCCCTTGCCTGAAACATCATTCTCTATTCCTTGTAGGCTCATATGTAGCCTCTAGTATAACTGGCTCTTTCTGATCTTCCTGGTCTCATGCTAAATGTGACCTCTTCAATGACCCTTTCTCTCACTACCCTACCCAAAGAGCATTACCTCCCTATTCTAAAATCCAACTGTCCTACACTGTGTAACATCATCTCCCCCAAAAGAAAGCTGGCTATCTCCTAGTATTTCATCATTGTTCCCTTTCAGCTTGTTTCAAGAAACTGAGACATAGAAACCCAATTTTCTGGCCATCGCAAGTCTGTTGATGCTTTCACAGAAGCAATGAGAGATTAAATACTAGGAGATCTGCTCCTGCTGGAATCCATGTCCTCATCAGCAGGCATGCTTCAAATGGGATATCACTGAGATAGTGGGGGACCTACTTGAGCTGATTTGCCTTCTATCCAGTCAACAAGGCAAAGCAATTTAGCCTCACATTTAGTACCACTTGTTTTGCTAAGTACATTCTAACAGAGTTTTAATGACCTAACCTCAGGAGCACTCTATTGACAAATAAGTTCATTGGCTGAAAACTTTTATTTCCCCGCTGGAGACCTCATTATTAATACATGATCTATTAAGCCATCAGTCAAAGATTTCAACACCCCCAACATGCTGTCATTAATATTTCAACTACTCTACTTTGTCTCACCATTCTGTTCGACTTAGAACGACTTTTCTAGCTGTCTTTCCCAAGAGCCTCTGACAACCCCATTTTATCTCATGTTCTACACACACCCTTCAGCTTGACCTCTAGATTATTCAAGAAAGCCTTGATGGAAGTGCCCAAATCTTAAAAAAGACTTCTGTACTTCTTAATCTGTCTTCCCCATGTTAACCCTGTCAATGCTTTTAACATATCTGGTAGCACCTTCCCTTTTCTTCTCAGCTGATCATAGTAGCCCACTTAATCAGACCCATCTTCTGCAAACTTAATCAGTTTTGCAAAAATTCTTGATAATATGATGCAAAAGAAGGTATGCATAACAGATGCCACCTCTTCACCAAATATAGTCCAACAAGTTCCTGATTTTGTATAATTGTGTTTAAATATATTTTTGAAAACTTTTTTTTTTTTAACTCTTAATTCTATCTGGGATTAAAGAAGTGAAGTGGGGGGAGGGTAACAATCAAATCTATTATTACCACTTGATATCCTGCTTTTTCAAAAAAGATACTTTCTTCATACTAATACTAGTAGAGATAATAAGTGCTATTCTAGAATTTAATTTCCCATCTTTCCACTTTCTCTTTTGCCTTTTATTTGCATTATCAGTACCTGGTTCCAAGAAACCAAAATCAGCTCCCAATGTCTGGAGATAAAATGGAGTTTACTTGAAAGAAATCAGAGATTTAGAGAATCAATGAAAAATTCAAGAACTAGGAAGGGAAAATGTTAAGGAATCATGGGACACTGGGAAGCTAGAGTTCAGGAATATTTTCGCCAGTTACTAGTGCCACAATCTCATAGACAACCATGCTGTAAAATAGTAATGGTAGTATCAGAATCTGTCTAACTTTAGGAGGTATAGTGACCAGGATAAGCCCAAAGCAGATCACTGTAAGGTGAGGTCAGATCTTTTTACCAATTCTGACATCAGCCATCCCTTCCATAGCACTCTCTACTTTTCTGCTGGGTTTGATAATCCATTGCAATAGTGACACAGAATTCACAGATCATACTTCAGTTAAATAATTTATTAAGGAAAGAAAAGGGTACCACTTGGGATCAGGATCAAAAGGCTACAACTCAGTATCAAGATAAGGATCTGGAAGCATGAAGGCACAGTCTCTCCTCTTCAGTGCAGGACAGATCTCTCAGTTCCTCTTGGTCATGCAGCTCTCTCTCTCTCCTCTTGGCCACTGATGACAGGCTCCTCTGAGCCCTGCCATGTGTCACCACTGACTATGCCACAGGGCCCCTTCTAGGCCTGTCACCACTGGTTCTACTACTGGAATGCTTCTGCCTCTGCTACCATCTTCAGAGGAACAGCCCTTGACCGATGCTACAGTTCTTTTAGGAGTTTCCTTGTCTCCTCCTCCTGTTTTATTTTCTCTCTTCTTTATTCCTTCTGCTTCTTCCTCTTGCTTCTCTCCTTTCTTCTTTCTATATGAAAAAACAAACTAACCAATTCCCTCTCAATAGCCCACAGACCCTTCATTTGCATAGTAGGCTATAGTCACCTCATTTGCATATTTTATTGACCAATTCCCTGCAAGGCCCATACCAATCACAGGGTACCCTGAAGCCCAGGACCTGAAAATAAGTATGGAAGCAAGTTGTCTACAACATATCCAGAAAATGTCAATCAACCTGGACATAAGTAAACGAACCTTCTGGGGTAGGAAACTAAGGCAAAGGTACATCTTCAGGGCTTATCGGGGAAATTTCTCAAGTTTTTTCCCCAAAGAATCAAGGCAAAAAGCAACATAAAGGAACTCATTTCACCACACATGCCTGGTGCTGTTTCACCATAAATGAATGCTACTGGCCCTTTTTCTCTTGTCATTTGCTCAACATTGGGAGTCCTTGGTGAGAGGCTATGATGGGCTAAGCTTAACTCATGTACACATGCCCTAGGTGACAGGCAACATGGAAGAAGGGAAGCCAGCATCTAGAGGAGGTGTTATGTTATACTGTCCAGATACCCCATATCAGGACCCAGGCAATGCTTCCCTCAGCTGCTGGGGATGTTGCCTGTGGATTGCTCATAGCTGAACTCCTCCCTAGGAATTGCCCTCCACTGAGGGGAGCTGCCTCTTCCAAGGCTATGCCCTCTACTGAAGGCAGCCTCTATCCAGGGCCTGGAGAATATAGGCTTATAAAGACCTGGTCTCAAAGACTCAATTTGAGATATCTCTGAAGGACCTTCACAGCCTCAGAGTTCCTTATGGGGTCAGCTGAGGTCTCCATGAAATTATACTGCAGTTTATCTTCTCTCTCAATCTTACTTCCTTACAGTCACTGTTCCTAAGACTACCCCAATGGATCACCTACAAACAAATGTCTGTCTAGACTATGTAACCTAGGACAAATCCCTCAATTTCCCAAAAAGAACTACACATAATAGGAGAATTTGATATAATTAAGACAGGGTTTAGATACTAAACAAACTAATGAAATCTCCAATGCATTTCCCAACACTCCCCCATATTAGGATCAGACATTGAAGTTAATAAATAATTTTCAATTTATAGTTCTATTTTTAATATTCTTATCATGCCAGGTTAGTTTTTCTTATCCCACTCATTGCTCCCTTTTCCATTCTCCCCAACCTAATCCTTTCTATATATTTAAACTTCTCTCTCTCTTTCTCTCTCTTTCTCTCACTTATCTATCTAAATAAAGAGAGAGATGACAGAATCTGTTTTACTCCTCTATCCTCATGCTTTTCTCCCTTCTGGAATTTTTTTTTTCCTTTCTCTCTCTATATAAATCCTACCTATTAGGGATTTGATTCAAAGAATGGGAATTTCAAAATACTTCATTGTGTTCAGGTGGAACCTACCTGTACATATACCAAGAGGAAGCTGTTCGAAAAAAACAAGGGAATAGTGTGTGGTTGAAAATCAGGAAGGGTGTCCATTAGTGTTGTGTTTTTTCACCATACTTACACAGTCTGTATGCTGAACAAACAATCCAAGAAGCTGGACTATATGAAGAAGAATACAACATCAAGATTGGAGGAAGAATCATTAACAACTTGTGATATGCAGATTACACAACCTTGTTTGCTGAAAGTGAAGATGACTTGAAGCACTTACTGATGAAGACCAGAGACTACAGCCTTCAGTATGGATTACACCTCAACATAAGGAAAACAAAAATCCTCACAACTGGACTAATAAGCAACATCATGACAAATGCAGAAAAGACTAAAGTTGTCAAGGATTTTGTGTCACTTGGATCCATAATCAGAGTTCGTCAAAGCAATAGTCAAGAAATGAAACAGGTAAGATGGCAGAATAGGCAGAAAGACTGCACAGACCCTCTTCAACAAAGAAAAGGTGAACCAATTAACACAGATACAGAAGCTAATCCTGGACCCCTAATCTTTGAAGGGAAGGATACAGAAGTAGACCAAACTCCAATTAATAGAAGAATTTGCATGAAAACACCAAAAAAGGAGACATACTGAGCTGAGGCCTGGCAGTGATCCTGACAGCACAGACAGCTTGGATATTGCTGCGTGGTGTTAGGACCTAAAAATTGACCTAAAAATAGGCCCTGCTACCCAGAGATGACACAGAGGACTGCACTAGTGGCTGATGAATAAAAGGGGAAGCAGCAAAGATGAAGGTGGGCTGAGATGTGGACTTTTGCCTGTACAGTCATTTTGAATGTTCACAAGTGGTTTGACCATTTTGGATATTTAAAGCTATAGCATTCTCCCAGATTCCAGGGATGTAAGAACAGGCTCCACTTGCCAGGAACCATAAGGACATTCCAGATGCTGATGACTGGAAATGTGCAATGTTCCCTTGTTACTCATATATCCGACACCCTCTTCCTGAATGGAGGTGTGACCATCCCTCACTGCCACCCATCTTCTAGGCCAGCAGGAATTCCATCCCAGTCTGTGTTGTTGAATGGAGGCTGAGTGCCCAGCCCCACCCTGCCCCAATTTTTCTTTTTCCTTTTTCCTTTTTTAGTTTGTTTGTTTATGTCTGTTTTAAAATAATAATTATTATTATCCTTTTTATTATTATTCTTTATTCTTCCCTTCCCAGGTTCCAGTTTTCAGCTTTTTCTTTTCCCTGTTCCTTATTCCAATTTTTTTTTTCTTTCATGCAATTAACACCATTCCTTTTTTTCTCTTGTATTTTTCCCATTTTTTACTTCATTATTCTCCTACTCTACCATTTTTCTCTTATTGCCCTCCCACCGATACTGCACATCTTTTATTCATTTTTTTGGTTATTATTCCTGTGTGATTATATGGTATGCTTGTTGACCAGCTGCTTTCACTTTTTTGATGGTTATTCAATTGTAATTTTTGTCTAACTGTGTGAGAGACATCAACAGTCCCCATACAACACAACTATATCCACATGTCCTGCAGCTTCACTTTCTGAGAGAGAGCCATCACTTCCTTCTCCACCAACAGGCCAATAATAAGCAACCATCAAGAAGAGCCTGACCCACCCTTAGCTGCCCAGCATGAACAGTTAAGAGAAATATAAAAACAACAATGATAAAATGTCTCAGAAACAAAAGACCATCACAGTCCACATAAAGAAGCAAGATAGGGTGGTAGAAAGAAGGGAGCAGGGAACAGACCCAGAACACATTCATGAGGAAGAAGTAGTATGGGAACTCCCTGACAAGGAATTCTAAAGAATTATATTTAGGTACCTTCAAAGGATTGAAAGACAAATCAAGGAAAAGACTGACAAAATTGAGGAAAACACAGAGAAAACCCTAGAACAATTTTGAAGGAAAACACAAGAACAAAATGACAAAATAAATGAAAAATTAGAAATGATTCAAACTCTACAGATAGAAATGCAGAAGATTAATACTAAATTTTCAGAAATAGGTAACACATTAAAAGGGCAAAGGAGTAGAATCGATGCAATGGAAGACAGAATTAATGAGATTGAAGACAAATTCCTGAATACTTCTTTGGAAAGGGATCAATAAGAAAAAAGAACAACACAAAATGAAGAAAGCCTAAGGTTCATGTGGGATAACATCAAAAGGAATAACCTATGTGTCATTAGAATTCCAGAACAGGAAGAGAAAAAGAAAATGACAGAAATTGTCCAAGATTTGTTGGAAGAGAACTTCCCTGATATGATGAAAGATGAGAACATATCCACTCAGGAAGTACAACAAACCCCAAACAGGATAGACCCCAAAAGAAAATCACCAAAATATATCATCATCAAACTTATCAAAACCAAAGACAAAGAAAGAATCTTGAAAGCAGCACAGGAAAAATGAAAAGTTACTTACAAAGGACAACCAATAAGAATAAGTTCTGATTTTTGAGCAGAAACCATGCAAGCGAGAAGGCAATGAGAGGGTATATACAAAACCGTGAAAGAAAAAATTTTCAACCAAGAATTACATACCCAGTAAAACTGTCCCTAAAATATAATGGGGGAAATTAAGAGATTTCCAGATAAGCAGAAATTAAGAGAATTTGTTAAAACCAGACCAAACTTACAAGAGACACTAAAGGGAGTCCTTTGAACAGAGAACCCAAAACAGCAAACAACAACCGACCATTAACACACAAGATGACATAACCCAGGAATCACAGCTATGGACATATCCAAAGTAAAATTAGCTTACAAGATAGTAAACAAGGAACTGGATATATCAACTGGCAAATGAGGACAATTACAAACAAAAAGAGGGAAAACACTGTGTAGTTATAGAACTTTTAAATGGTGAGGAAGTCAAAAGAATTGCAAGATAGAATAGACTGTTCTAGTATCAGGGAGAAAATGATAAATAACAGGGTAACCTCAAAGAAAAATGATATACCTTTACATCACAATAAAAAAGAGGACAAGCATGAATATTCAGCAAATACTAAAACAACAGCAACAAAGGAAATGATGACACAATTCATAAACATAATGAGCTCAGCAAAGAAAATAATATGGAACAAAGAACCAGGGACACAATGAAAAAACACATAACAGAATGACAGCAAAAAATTCATACTTGTCAATAATTACACTGAATGTTAATGGATTAAATGCACCACTCAAGAAAAAGAGAGTTGCAGATTGGATAAGAAAACAAAATCCATCAACATGCTGTCTACTAGAGACACACCTTAGAGACAAAGACAAAAATAGACTAAAAATCAAAGGCTGGAAAAAATATATCAAGCAAATGGCAACTGTAAAAGAGCAGGAGTGGCAATATTAATTTCTGATCAAAATGACTGTAAGACAAAAACCACCATACGAGATAAGGAAGGAGATTATACAATGATTAAAAGATCGATTGAACAAGAAGATATAACTATAATAAATATCTACAGACCCAATGAAAGAGCCCCAAAATACATATATCAGACTTTAAAAGAGTTGAAAAGCCAAATAGATGACTCAACAGTCATAGTGGGACTTTAATACACCACTTTCATTGAAAGATAGAACTGGAAAGAAACTTAACAAAGATGCAGAAGAGCTAAACAAAATAATCCACCAACTTGACCTTATAGACATCTACAGAGCACTTCACCCAACAGCAGCACAATATACATTCTTTTCCAAAGCACATGAAACATTTTCCATGACAGACCATATGTTAAGCCATAAAGTAAGCCTCCATAAATTTAAAAACACTGAAATACTGCAAAGTATTTTCTCAGATCACAATGCTGTAAAATCAGAAATCAAACATAGGAAGACCAAGAGAAAAAGAGTAAACACATGGAAACTGAACAACACCCTCCTTAAGAAAGATTGGGTAAGAGAAGAAATAAAAAAATAAAATGGAAAAATTCCTTGAATCAAATGAGAATGAAAGCACAACATACCAAAATCTTTGGGACACAGCAAAAGCAGTGAACAGAGGCCAACTGATAACAATAAATGCACACATCAAAAAAGAAGAAAGAG
>NW_006921788.1:3801602-3802676 GCF_000298275.1 Orycteropus afer afer
GTATGGAGGAATGGACACTGGGAAGAGGTAACTATGGGGAAGAAGTGAGAGGGGAGCTGTTGCGTTGTGGTAAACTGTGGTCAATGACATGAGACAAAGTATATGTGAACTGTTGTATGGAAAGTGAATTTGCGCTGTAAATCTTCACCCAAATCACAATTAAAAAAAAAAAAAAAAAACTTGCAAGCAGCCATGTATATGCAATGATGGGTTTCTCCTCATCCAGAGCAAAGAAGAATGAAGAAAACCAAAGATTCCTGGAAACAATTAGTCCAAGCAACTGGTACACCATGTGATCCTCAGCCTATGACTATAAGACCAGAAGAACTAGATGGTGCCTGGGAGAGCAATCTATGTAGGAGATCCTGGATAGAGTGGGAGAACAAGGTGGAACAAAACTCAAAATCATTTGGGGAAAAAAAGGGGGGGGACCAGGTTTGTTTGTCTGATAGAGCCCAGTGGAACCAGTGTGACTATGGCCCCTAGCTGCCTTTCAGGTCTGGAATTGAACCCACTCCTGTGGCTTCCAGCCAAACGAAAGACAGGCATATGAGCTGAACATTTACACTAGGTAGATACATGCCTGGGAGAGAATATTCATGGGAGAAAGAAGGGCTGTTTATTCATAGGTTGACAGCTCAGGACGCAGGAGTGCATGCGGGGATGGACACAGGGAAGAGGTAACTATGGGGAGTAAGTGGGAGGAGAGCTGTTGCATTGGGGTAAATGTAGTCAATGTCGTTAGACAATGTGTATTTGAACTGCTGTATGGAAAATGCATTTGCTTGAGTCTCTTCACCCAAATCAATATTAAATATATATGTATATGTATGTATACATATACATATATGTATACATGTTGTGTTGTTGTTGTTATATGCTGTCAAGTCGGACCCGACTCATAGTGACTCCTCCTTGAGTTTCTGAGGCAGTATCACTACGGAAGCAGATTGCCCCATCTTCCTTCCGAGGTGAGATTGAACCGCCAGCCTTCTGGTTAGCAGTCAAGTGCCTTAGGCACTATGCTACCAGAGCTCCCATACATATACATATATATACACATATACACACATA
>NW_006921788.1:3802828-3805269 GCF_000298275.1 Orycteropus afer afer
TCCAAAGTCCTCTTTAAAGTGTAAAAAAGCAAGGATGTCACTTTGAGGACTATGGTGCACTTGACCCAAGCCATGGTATTTTCAATTGCCTCATATGCTTCATTTTTGGTTTATACAACTGATATTCAAAAATACTAATTCACATAGAATGAATGTATAGGGTTGTTTGTCTTCCTATAATCCATCCAGTAGTTAACAAATATTTATTTAGTGCTAATTGTGTTCCAGCTGGGAAAATAATGTGTGACTTAGGCATGTGGTCTTGTCCTGAGCAATGAAACACAACTGATTCTATTGCAGTCAACTGGTGTACACTTTCTCAGGCACTATTCAGTCAACAAAGCATCCTATGCACTATGCAGATGTTGACAGATATGTAGAGAGTGAGGCTCATCATTCGGGAAAATGGACATTTTTGTCACTGGCTGTTTTTCCAAGATGGTACAGGAAAACATTTTGCTTATGACTCATTAGCCATTGTCAGGTATAGCTTGCACTTTCCCTTCACTAATTATGTTGACCTTTCTAGAGACAAAGATTTACACTGTGAATATATTACCTGTTTCAAAAATCATCTGTTTGAAAATGAAACGGTGCTCTGGTGCCTGGGAAGGTTTACAGACATGGTGATACAAGCCTTGCTTCCATTTGGAAGATTTTATGGCGTTAAGTCATTTAAGGCTTTTAAAACAATTGCCCCAAACATTTTAAAACCTTGAGTCTCTTCAAGAACAAAGACTACTACATATATAATCAAATTTTAGCTCAGTCTTTAAAATATTGGTTTGCTGACTCATCCTTGCTTTGGGCACATTTTTGAATGCCAGGTTGGAGTGACCAGGAAGTGGAGATTGTTTCAGTTCAGCATCCCTTAGCAACTAGAATTTCACTTTCCTGTTGCCATAACAACTATAGCACGAACATCAAGGTCATCGAGCCCACTGAGCCTCTTTCAGAAAGCAAGTCTCTCACACTCTTTCCAAGTTTCCTTCTTTGTTTGCTCTCACAGGAGATGTTTTATAGAAAAAGGAGGTTTGTTTTGTTTTTCCCTTCTTCCACTCCACGTTACTTTAGAAAGCAATCTATTTAAATAAACAAGATTATCCACAATAAAGTGAGTGCAAAGAGCTTACTCATAGATTACTAGGGTCACTATAATCTGGAATTTAAACTGTACTACATCTTTAAATAGTTCTGTTTTGAAGGGATAGAGACAATATAACAGTGGGAAGGATTGTGAAATTCTGAGAGGCTTGGGTTCCAGAATGACATGTTCATGATTCTTAGTACTCAGTTCTCCAGCTCTTATTTTCTGGAAAAAGAAGAGGCTGAATCTGATGATCTTTAAGGCCCCTTTCAGTTTTCCCATTCTGTAAACCGACATTTCAACAGATGACATTTTGCAAGGGTTTATTTTTAAGTGGTAAATCAAAGCTAGTCCCAGCAGAGGGACGTCTGTCCACCTCTCAGAAAACAATCAGCTTCCTGGAACAAAAGCATAAGACCTCACTCAAAATGAGCTTTTGTGCTCATTCTTATGTGCTTGTGGTAAAGCTGGCACTCCAGAAATGTTGACTGATCATAAATAATTATGAAGCTGAGAAAGTTTTCCTTCTTTGTGTTCTCTTAGGAATTGTAGTCAGCACTGAAAAATGTCTCTTTGCCTCACCTCTCACCCAAATTCAGGGGAATTATCTACATATTAGCACATGAAGATAATATAATTTCATAGCCCTACTTAAGGCAGAGGAGCTCTGGTGGTACAGTAGTATTTGGTTGCTAACCAAAAGGTTAGCGGTTCAAACCCACCATCTGCTCGGCAGGAAAAAAGATGAGGCAGACTTCTGTAAAGATTCACAGCCTTGTAAACCCTAGGGGGCACTTCTCCTCTGTCCTATAGGATCACTATGAATTGGAATCAACTTGATGGCAGTGGATTTGGTTTTGTGTTTTAATTAGTCAGACAAATAAACCTCCCAGTAAAATGGCTAATCTTTGGACATGGAAAGAAGGATGTATTTAGGTTACCTACAAGAACAAGTGATCCTTAGCACATTCTGGAGTTCCTGGGTGGTGCAAACAGTTAAAAAGCTCAGCTGCTAACCCAAAGGTTGGAAGTTCAAGTCTACCCAGAAATCCTTGGAAGAAAGGTCTGGTGATCTTTTTCCAAAAATATAGCCTTTCAAAATCCTATGGAGCACAGCTCTACTCTGACACACATTTAGTCACCATGAGTCAGAGTCAACTTGATGGCAAGTGATTTTTTTTTTTTTTTTTTTTTAGCACACTTCAGATAAACCTCACTTGCCAAGTTGTCATTGTTAACTTCGATTATCTTTTGAAGTTCTGGACTTCTGATCATACACAATGTGGGTTTCCATGTGTTTCAAAGAAAAGTATATGAATTTTAAGACAAGTGCACTGTGCTTATTTATTAAATT
>NW_006921788.1:3805490-3811780 GCF_000298275.1 Orycteropus afer afer
TAGTGCCTAAGGCATTTGACTACTAGCCTGATGGTTGGTGGTTCAAAACCACCAGCTGCTCCACAGAAGGAAGATGGGGTAAACTACTGCCATAAATTTCCACCACCTTGGAAACCCAGTGGGGATTGCTTTGAGTCACAATCAACTCAATGGCAGTCGGTTTTGATATATCTAATTCACTGCCCTTGAGTCGGATCTGACTCAAAGCAACTCAAACTCCTCCTTGGGTTTCCAAGGTGGCATCACTATGGAAATAGGTTGCCCAACCTTCTGTCCGAGGAGTGGGTGATAGGTTTTAACCAGCAGCCTTCTGGTTAGCAGTCAAATGCCTTAGGCACTACACCACCAGAGCTCCCTGTATATGGATGTACATACACACACACACACACATATATATACACACGTTTATGTGTGTGTATATGTGTGTGTGTATCCCCCCCCCAAAAAAAAATGCTGAGTGGCTGTTTGGAATTACCAAGTGCAGCCTCTCTGATTCTTCCCAACCCTACTGACATCAAAGTCTTAACACTTGCTAATCATGATCTTCTCCTCTTACGAACACATCCACCTTGTGAAGCTGCTGGAGGAAATGTGGCACCCGGAATGAAGCTCACATAGTTGAATTTTTTTTTTTTTTTTTTGTCTGGGGAAAGAAAGGACACTGCAAGAAAGGGAAGGCTGTATCCTGGTTGCCCTTGCTTCACCCAATATCTTCCCAGGAGAAGAAAATGGCTCTTGGCAAACAAGGTAGTATACCTAGAAACTAGTCCACTAGTCCCTCATGGAGGCACAGGAATCTGAGTAGTGTATTCTCCATAGGACTAGAAGAAGATAAAACACAGACAGCAAATAATAAATTCCCTATGAAAATGCTAATTAAAAACTAGTCCCTCTTCTGCTACATCCTATCAATCAAGTCATAAGGGGTAGGAAAGAAATACTGCCTCTTCAAGGAAGGAGCTACAATGATTTTTGGCCATATTTCACATGTTGCTGTTGTTAGTTGCTGTCAAGTTAATTCCTACTCATGGCGACCCATGTGGTATTTTCTTATTTGTTTGTAAGTTTATTTGGTTTGCCTTCCTTTCTCCTTCCCTCCTTCTCTCCCTTCCTTTCTCCTTTTATCCCTTCCTTTCTTTTTGTCTGTCTCTCCCACCACTATATAAGCTCCATGAGCATAGAGATTTTATTGTGTTCCCTACTGTATGCCTAGAACTGTGCCTAGAATACAGGAGACATTCAGTAAATATTTGTTGAGCCAACAGAGGCGGGGGGAATGCTGGGTACACACGGACACTCAATAAATATCTCTAGAATGAATACATTAATCTCAATTGCACAAAGAGCATGGGGCGGCATCCTCACCTCCTCTAACATCACAAGAGGGAGACAGAATCACCATCAACAGCCCAAGGCTTATTCCTATGAGGCCAGACAGGCTGCCACCCTCCAGCCTTTTTAACAATTCTGACACCAACCATCCCTCCCGCGGCACTCACTACTTCTCTGCTGAGTTCAATAATTCATTGTAATGGCCACACAGACAATACTCACAATTATGGGGTTTATTAGGGAAGTAACAGATTACAATTCAGTTTCAGGAATGCTCAGGGTACAATCCTTCAATCAGGACACCTTCCCTTTGGCCATGCCCCAAGGCATGCTTCTCTTTGGCCCCTGGCCTTTCAGCCTGGCCTCTGCCCTGCTCAGGCAAGTGTTACAAAGCTCTTTTAGTTCTGCCAATAGGGGCACCTATAGGTGTACCCTACTCTACCAGCAAGCCTCCTGCTCAAAGGCACTCAGCTTTCTCACTCTATAGGTCAGCAGCCCTGTTGCTCTGTCTTATGCCAGTCTCTCGCTTTTGCTGTCACAGTCTCCCTGCCATCTCTCTACCTACTCTCTGCCAATGTCTCAGCACAGGGATCTTGGGTCAAAGGGTATGTTCCACCCTCAGCTTCTCTTCCTTGATGCAGTGAGATCCCCCTTTTTCACCTTTGCAAGGGTTCATTTTAAGCCTAGTGAAATGACAAAACTGTCCAATCCCTGCATAAGGGTTCCATCCACCTTATTTCCATGGTCCTATTGCCTCGGATGGGAGTTCTGGTGCCGTAGTGCATAAGGTACTTGACTGCTAACCAGAAGGCTGGTGGTTCAAACCCACCAGCCACTCCTTGTAAGGAAGGTTGGGCAATCTATTTCTGTAGTAATACTGCCTCAGAAACCCAAGGAGGGGTCACTAGGAGTCAGATCCAACTCCATGGCAATGAGTTTGGTTTGGTTTTTTTTTTTTTTTTTTTTGGACCCCCATAAGGATGCCATGTACCTTATTTACATTACTAACAAGCTACCCAATCCCTTTGGTAGGCCACTAAGTACCACACATTTGCTTAGTTCCACTCAGTCATCTGATGATAGTCACAAAGACCATCCAGAAGAGCCTTACTAAGTAATCACTGCACCATACCAATATAAGTAATCACCAAATGCTGAGCAGAGGTATTTGCAACATTGGAGAATTAAATTCACCCACTCATGGATGGTCCAGCCAATATCCATATAATCCTATCTCACATTAATTATTTATGTGGCAATTTATGTTTCTTAGTGATCTGCTAAACTCTGTCATTGGCATTCACACCAGCTCTATGAGCAGAAAATTGTTCTATTCCCATTTTATTGATAGGAAACTGAGATAGACATTAAATAACTTTTTGAAAATCATTTAGCTAATCAGCTACTGAATGAGGGTTAAAATTCAGGTCTCTTGACTGCCTGTTTATGTTCTAGGAACTGGGTTTATCATAGGGAATACAACAAAGTCTATACCCTTATGGAGCTTACATTCTGATGGGAGAGGTAAGCAAAAAACAAATACACTCTACTTGAAGACAAAAGTTTTATTACAAAAGGAGTAGTGTACTTGGGATTAAAATTCCTTAGGTATCCCTAGCTGCTGTAAATGGTTAATGCACTTGTCTGTTAACCAAAAGGTTAGTAGTTCAAGTCTACCCAAAGGGAGCTTAGAAGAAAGGCCTGGTGATCTACTTTTAAAAACTCAATCATTGGGATCCCTGTGGAGTAATGTTCTGCTCTGACCCTGAAGGGATCCCATGAATGGAGGTCAACTTGATGGTAACTTGTTTACTTACAAAATACAGTTAAACAACTAGCACATCAGTTAGGATTCCTGGCTGCACACTAGAGAAACCAATTGCAATTTCTTTCGGCAAGAAAGATTTATTGGAAGACTAGTTATTTAGGGGTGCTATAAATGAATATCACAAATGGGTGACTTCAATGAACAGAAATGTATTTTCTCACAGTTTAGGAGATTAGAAGTCCATATTCAAGGTGCTGACCCTAGGGGAAGGCTTTCTCTCTGTCAAGCCCACCCTTTGAAACTGAGGCAACCCTGCCTCCTATGCTCCTTCCAACAGTTCTGCTGATCTCCGAGTTGTTCCAGGGGTAGTCCTTTTCTTTTCTTTTCTTGCAGGACAACAGACCTTGCTTCTTTGCCCTGTTCCCTGCCTACACAATTCTAAGAGGTAGACAGTGTATTTTCTTTTTGCTCTTTCTCTATCCCTTCAGTCTAAGCGGATAGATCATTCGCTATGCTCATGGGTTAGATCCATCAGTCCCAAGCTTAATCTTTTTAACAAAAGATTGTGTAGCCATGTTCTTGGTGAACATTCTAGGACACATGTCCTTAGTTTACACAGCAGAATTTCCCAAATATTTAAGTTTTGTTTACATTTTGCAGTTCATTTTTAAGACCATCTCTTTCTTCTCACATTTTACTGTAAGTGGCAAGGAGAAACTACTCGGCCCCTGTAAAATCTTCCTTAAAAATCTACTCAGGGAAACATCCCAATTCATCACTTACAAGTTCTACCTTCCACTAAACATCTGAACATAATTCAGCCAAGGTCTTCACATAAAAAGCACTGCTACTCCTCCATTGCCCAATCACATGTTCATCATTTTCTATTAAAGCCTCACTAGAAGAACATTTAATGCCCACATTTCTAGCAACATTGTGTTGCTGGTGCCATATTATTCTTTAAGACCAGAGATTCTCTCTATAGCTCTCCTCACTTCATTCTGAGCCCTTGGGGGAATTGCCTTAGACATCCAAAATCCTACCAACAGTTTTTTCAATGCAATAGGCATCTTATAATTCTTCCAGCCTCTATACATTACCCAATTCCAAAACTGCTTCCACATTCTATGTGTCCATTAAAGCAGCATGCCACTCTACTGATACCAAATCCTATCTTATTTATCTAGGGCTGTTATAACAGAAATACCACAAATGGGTTTTTTTTTTTTTTTTTTTTTTGCTGACAATTTAGGATGCTAGAAGTCCAAATTCAGGGTCTAGGGGAAAGTATTCTCTCTGTGTCTGCTCTGGAGGAAGGTCCTTGTCTCTTTTAGCTTCTGCTCCTGGACAATCTTCACATGGCTTGGCATCTGTCTGCCCCCATCTCTCCTTCTCCTATTCCTGTTCAATCTCTTTTATATCTCAAAAGAAATTGACTCAAAACATAACCTATATTAATCCCACTTCAACATAGCAAAGAGGACCCATTCCCAAAGGAGGTTATAACCACAGGCATTGTTGTTATTGTTGTTGTTTGCCGTCGAGTCGGCCCGGACTCATAGCGACCCCTCCTTGGGTTTCCGAGGCAGTATCACTACGGAAGTAGGATTGCCCAACCTTCCTTCCAAGGAGTGGCTGGTGGATTTGAACTGCCAGCCTTCTGGTGAGCAGTCAAGTGCCTTAGGCACTATGCTACCAGAGCTCCTAAACCACATAGAGGTTAGGATTTACAACATATATTTTGGGGTGACACATCCATAACAGAAAGACATAAAGGGCTCAGTATTAATGGGAGGCTGGAAGATCAGACTTGAGAATGGTAAGGGGTCTGGAACTGATTTCACTGGAAAGAGAAAGCACAGTGATTCTCTCCTTTCAGAAAAAGTCTGGTCAGAATGTTGCAAGTGACAAGAGCTACAGGCATCTCTGCCATTGCCACTAATTGCTATACAACTCCTCCAAACATTTCCTTCATCCTTATACTGCTAGTTCAAGATTTAAAGTCCCAGGAGAGATTGTCTGATTGATAGAGCTCAGGTCACATGTCTAACACTTAGCTCTTCTAGAGAGTAGGTAAAGGAAGAATCTGCCATCCCTTCCAGGAAACCACCCCAGCTTCCATACCAGGACGCTAGTGCATGGAAGCCCTTGTGCAGTGAAACAAGAGTAATCCTCCAGAAAAAAAAAAAAAAAAGCTATTAGCATTAGGAAGGTGGATGATTACTGAGCCAATGAAAACCAACAAGTGTCTGCTATTTCAGGTTACAGATAAATCTGTTATCCAAGATCATTTTGCTAGGAAGTTACATTAATTTCCTAAAGCTTCCATTAAAAAGTATCACAAATTGGATGGCTCATAAGAACCGAAACATATTGTTTCACAGTTCTGAAGCATAGTAGTTCGGATTCAGCAGGGTCATGTTCTCTCTGAAGGCACTAGGTGAAGATCATGTCTCTCCCAGTTCCTTGTAGTAGTCCTATTCCTGGGACTGCAGCTACAGTGTAACTCCATGTTCACACGGCCATGCCCCTTCTCTGTCTCTTTGTGTCTCTTCTTTTTTATAAGAAGGACATGATGACTGGATTAGATTTCACCCTATTCCAGTATAATCTTCTGTTAATTTAATTGATGACATCTTCAAACATCCAAAGGTCACATTTACAGGTACTGGAGGTTAGGACTTCAACATTTCCTTTTAGGGGGACATACTTTAATCCGTAACAGAAGTCAAAACCTAAGAGAGATGAGCCCTCTTGTTTTTTGGGTTTTTTTTTTTCTTTTTCTTTTTCTTTTTTTTTTTTTTGGAGGAGGGGTGAGTTGCTGGAATAACATAGTAAAAGTAGAGACCTGTAGGACACATAGAATACTAGAAAACCTGACTGGCCTTGTCAAATGTGCTAGCATCATTGGAGAAGACATCTTAAGTAATGCTTAAAAAAGAAAGCTTATACAAGGTTTATGTAGATTGTTCCACACTGCAACATCTTTCTTAATGTCCCCCATTTCAATCGATTTCTCTTCACCATAATAAGCCACAGCTCATAACTACCATGGGTTTCTCATTAAGAAAGAATAGTAGAGTTCCATCAAGATGGCGGACTAGGCAGAAGGACTGCACAGACCCTCTTCAACAAAGAAAAGGGAAACCAATTAACACAGACACAGAAGATAATCTTGGACCCCTGAGCC
>NW_006921788.1:3815040-3853900 GCF_000298275.1 Orycteropus afer afer
AAACTGTGGTCAATGACATGAGACAAAGTATATGTGAACTGCTATATGGAAAGTGAATTTGCTCTGTAAATCTTCACCCAAATCACAATAAATTAAAAAAAAAAGAAAGAAAGAAAGAATAGTAAGCCAACACAGGTAATGTTTGTCTTTAATTTAGAGTTTGCCATTGTCATTGTGGACCTCATCTAGTGATCTAGTGAGCCCTTGGACTGCCCCAGCTAATTAGGACTTCTTGCTAAGGGTGTGTTCACTTCTCAGCTTCAGGGATACTTAGAAGACCTAGTGGTATTTTGGCACCACAGGAGATAACTTCGTTTTGCCCATCCAGTACTCTTCTTTCTTCCAGAAAGAACATCTTGGTTTTGGATGGAGGAGGCAGTATCTCCTCTAATCTCAGACCACATGGTTCTCACGAGGCTAGCAACACCCTCCCTTGATTCTAGGATGGACATGATCAAAGCCTGGGCATGACCAAAGTCAATCTATTTCCTCCTCCTGAAAACAGTGATTGGCTCAGGAAATTGATATATCCAAGCTGGGCCAATGATAGTCAAATCTTAGACTTTTGATGGAAGAATTGAGAAAAAGTAACTTCTTTCCACTGAGATAACTAAACTGTGAGGATGCAAGTTTGCAGGTAGTAGCAGTCTATTTCCCAGGAGGAAACAGACTAAGAACAAAGATAATAGAAAGAAACAAGAGTGAGAAATGTAGAAAGGTAGATTTTGATCCTCATGGAGTATTTGGATACAATCAGCCCTGCATCCACTCCTGAAGCTACACCTGAATTTCCTTAAAAAAAAAAAAAAAATTTGCATTGTTCTAAAAGACTAGACTACAGCATACACATGCACAATTATGTCAAGAAAATAAAATAGCAGCTTACCCAGTGTTCTGGCTACCTAGTGCCACTCTGACAAGAAATATACCACAAATGGGATGGCCTTAACAAACAGGAGTTTACTCTTACCATCTGGAGGCTTTAAGTCCAAATTCAAAGTGCCAGACTCTAGGGGCTGGGTGAAAGTCCCTCAACCTTGGGGTCCAGCTCTGCCTCCTGCTCCCGGCCCACTGGAGCTAGAGATGTTTCATCACTCAGACAGCTGCTGGTGGCTGAGGCTGAGACGCCCCAAAGTTGACAAGTAAAAAGGCACAGTCCTGATGTTACCAACCCAGACGGCAGGCCATTAACTTAAGTCCATTGTAAGTCTCAGGGTCAGCAGAGCATACCAGGCTGCTGAGCAATGACAGCTACATGTAAGATCCAAGTGTGCCTTAAGCTAGAGACCATTCCCAAGGCTTCTCCTTAAATACAGGAAGCAGACCACATTCCAAAGGCAGCTACTCAGCTTCTTGTGGTAGATCCCACCATGGAGCTGATTGCCTGTTTCATCATGGGGAATAACTACCACCAGCTGCCCAGCCACTCAACCAGGCCCAGCCAAGTTGATACACAAATTGAACTACCACACCCAGTGTGTTGGATTGGGTTCTCTAGAGAAACACAAAAACCAGCAAAGTATATATATATATATATAGAGAGAGAGAGAGAGAGAGAGAGAAATTTATCTTAGATAAATGGCTCACAAGCGTGTAGAAGCCGACAAGTTCAAGCTGAAAAGTTCCTCTCTGGAGGGGGATGGGGCCCAGGGCCATCTGGCTTTCACACGCATGGCAGAGGAGTTCAAGTCACAAAGTTTGTCTCTGGAGAGAGATGGGGCCCGGAGTCGTCTGGTTCCCGTAAGCGCAGCAGAGCCGGGAGAATCAAACTGACACGCAGGGTCGCCGTTCCCAACAAAGAATGAATCCGAAAGCCTCCGGGGCGAGCAGCGAGCTGCTTGCTCCAGGAAGTATATAGTCCGGAATGCCGTTCTTCCAGTTTGTCCCTGGGATAGTATTACAGGTAGGCCACACCCCTGGGGAAACTCCCCCTAGACTAACCGGCCGCTTAGGACGCAGTCATGTGATCCATCATGGGAACTACCACTCACAACTGGAGTCCAGCCAAGTTGACACATCTTCAACTATCACACCCAGCAAGGTCTAACAACCCAGGACTTTCTGTGGGATGAGCCTTATTCTAGGATCGCTTTCGGGGGATAGAGCTCCGGGGACTGGCCCTGACTAAAGATGATCAGAACCCCTTATGGAGACTTCACGCAGCCCCCCACACCCCGGCTTCCACATGCCTTATGTAGGCCTCAGCAAACACTAGGCATACGGCGCCTCTCAAGTGAAACAGTGGCTTCCTAAAGGGCAATGGTACATGGGAGACGATGAGGTGCCTTCCCTCAAGTCGTGCCCTTTTCTTATTGACTCTACTCACCTTTCATCGTCTCTCTTAGATGTACACACCCACACACATGAGCGGTGACCTGAGAGATTGCTGGGAACAGGAGCGACAGCCCTACTGGGCTTCAGGCACCTTAGGGACAACAGGAAGTGCTCCAGGGGCATTGCCAAAGGGCCACTGAGCTGTGTTAGTGCAGCCTGGGAAGTGCATGGTGCAGCTGGCATGACGGCCCTCTCCACCGCAGACAAAGCTCAACATGAGGGCAGACTGAAGGGTCAGAGAACCCCACTCTTGCCAATGCTATGAGGAAGGGAGTGAGGAGTGGAGTCAGGCCGGAAGCCGCCTCCCAGTGGCTTTCCAAGCACCACCAACAGTAAGGAAGGAGAGGAAAGGGGCCTGGGGGCCTACCAAGAAGAGCAGTTCCATTTGTCACAACTCTCCATCCCTCATCAGGCATGGCTTAGGCCTGGCCTGGGAGAACACCATGATACTACATGGAACCTGAATTTTCAATTATGGGAGTCAATAATTCCCTTTCACAGTTTGGGCCATGTTAAACTGGATTTTTATCCATATTTGTTGATCATCAATTTAAAAAGACAAATTCACTCATTCATTCAGCAAATACCTACTGTGCAGCTATCATGTGTCTCTGATAGGCACTTAGGGATAATGTAATGTACAAAAACAGATGTGAAGAACATTAGTCAAGTAAACACAAATGTGCACTGTACTGGGTTCTAAGAAGGAAAACAGCATTCTATGACACTAAAGAAAGCCTGTCTGACCACTCCCCAATCACAAAAGGAGATTATTAAACATCTCAAGGTAAAAGAGAAAGTTAAGATTAGAAAACTGTTAGGGGGCCATTTCCATGAGAGACCAAGGGAAGTAAGAAGCAGAGCCAAACAGTGAGATAAGGCAACTTCATCCCAGTTTCACTTGGCAGAGTGGTTAAAGCAGCCCCACTTCAGCTCCGTGGGAGAAAGATGTGGCAGTCTGCTTCTACAAAGATTTCACAGCTTTAGGATCCCCATGAAGCTGTCCTATTCTGTCCAATAGGGTCATTACGAGGTTGGAATCAATGCCATGGCAGTGGGTTTTCTGGCTTTTCTTTTGATGGTTCACCAACATAGACCATAGATATAACTAAGAATAAGAAAATTTAAAGCCTTCTGGAGCAGAGAACATATTCTAAACTAAAAATGAAGCTATTTAAGAGAAAATCCTCAGTAAACCCAAATCTGATCAGTTTGTTTTCAGTGAACAATTCTGTGAACATCTGCCCAAACCTGTTGTATTCCCAGCATTGCATTATGCCCTGAGGGAGGCCAAAGGAGAACCATACAGTACCGTTATTTCTGTTAAGATGCTCACAGCATTTGTACAGAGGAAAGAAGAGTGTAGTCAGTTGATCTAAGGGCAGAGTTGTGTGAAGCTGACAAATCATGTTCAAGGATGGTGATTCTCAGCAGAAAGGAAGGAGATACATAATATTTGAAAAAAATACTCAATATCACTCTTTGAAAAAAGAAAAACATTTATTAAACAAATTTTAGATTGGCACAGATACACAAAAGAGAGTGAAAAGTGCTGAGGGAATATGGATTATCAAAAAGTCTAGAAACTCTACCTAAAGAGAAGTTCAGGGGAGACACATCAGTGATAGAAGGGAGTACTAGTTAGTTACTAAGGCTTTAGGGTCAGATAGACTGAGGTACATATCCCAGCATGGCCATTCACTTATTGATTTCATTTCTCTGTCAGACCCCTCTTTCAAACAATATCAAAAAACCAAACCTGTTGCCATCGAATGCAAACCATTTGCATCATGAAGAGACCTCTTTTTAAACAAAAGAGATAATAATACCTATTTTAAAGATACCTACTTTTGAAGACTAAGGTGCATATGACCCAAGCCATGATATTTTCAATAGTCTGATTTGCATGTGAAAGCTGGACAATGAATAAAAATGTCCACAGAAGAATTAATCCATTTAAGTTGTGGTATTGGCAAAGAATATTGAATGTACCATGGACTACCAAAAGAATGAACAAATCTTTTTTGGAGGAAGTACACCTGGAATGTTCCTTAGAAGCAAGAATGGCCAGACTTTGTCCCTTGTACTTTGGTCATTGTCAGAAGTGACAAACTCCTGGAGAAAGGCATCATGCTTGGTAAAATAGAGGGTCAGTGAAAAATGGCCAGACCCTCAATGAGATTCATTGGCATAGTGGCTGTAAATATGGCCTCAACCATGGCAACAATTATGAGCACAGCACAGGACTGGACAGTATTTCATTTTCTGTACATAGGGTTGCTATGAGTCAAAATCAACTCAACAATACCTGACAAAAACAACTTTGGAGAATAGCTGTGACAATGATGGAATGGTACAAACAATTAATGCTCTTGGCTGGTAGCCAAAAGTTTAGAAGTTGAAGTCCACCCAGAGGTACATTAGAAGAAAGGCCTGGCAATCTACTTCTGAAAAATCAGCCACTGAAAACACTGTGGAGCACAGTTCTACTCTGATATACATGAGGTCACTATGAGTCAGATTTGACCTGATGGCAACTGGTTTGTGACAACAATATGAGATAATAATGGAAAGAAATTTGTGTTTGCTGACACACAGTAAACACTCAATAACTTTCAGCTATTATCATTACCATCATTGTTCTGGGTCTAATGGACTGAAAAGGTGTGAATAGATTTGACTATTAAATGGTAACATTGCTTAATAGCTTATAATAATAGTTAACTAATAATAGATATTGATTGCCTGCCAGGCACTAGGCTCTTCCCATGTTAACCCTCACCCTTAGAGCAATGGTTGGGAATACTGTTATCAAACCCATTTAACAGATGATGGCACTGTAGTAGAGAGGTTAAGTTACTAGTTTAGTTTCATGCAACTGAAAAGTTGCAAAGCAAGGATTAATCCTAGACAATCTGACTCAAAGTCTCCACACTTTACCACTATGCTATACTGCTTGAGACAGGTGGTTCATAAAGAGAAATTCAATCCTCAGAATGCTCAGAATCATATATGAGGAGATTTTTCTTTAAAAAAATAACAAAACAACCTTTTCTTGGGCCCATACCCAGAATTTTCCATTCAGTAAATCTAGTAGGGGGCTTAGGAATTAATATATTTAAAGCTCTCCATGTGATTCTAAAGATCAAGTGGATTTAGAAACCTCAGCCTTAAGGTACTATGCCCCTTGCAGAGTTAACTATAGGACCCATGACCTTTAAAGTAGACAGTGCTATGGCTTCTACCCATATAAAAGAATGGTTTTCCTGTAGTATGAAGTTATTGGGGACAGGTGTAAGTAAGCAGGCAGAAACTCATTCCAGCTGCCAATTCCCTGTATCGAAGTCAAGAGTTTTTTTGGCCTCGACTTAAGGGGCATTCAGATATTGATTTTAGTTCCATTATAAATCGTGAGCTGTAGCTTGTGCCAACAGTCTTTTTAAGTATCTTGAGCTTCCTAGACTGATGAAGTCTGTGACCCAGCACTCCCTCAATTTATCCCACTCCATACCACAATGTTAGGCTGCCCAGAATAACCATCCCTGATCTCCTAGATCGTGGTTGGGCACTGGTTGGGAGTTCACCCTGTCTCTCAATCAGTGCCAATGAAAGAACCAACATTCTCCATGTGAATCAGTCAAAAGGTCCCACTGTGGCTCTTCATGCAGGCTCAGAGCAGAGGAGCTAACTGCTTAAGTGGTCTTATTGCATGCTTGGCAGTGATTCATTATATGAGTGAAAGCTCTATTTGATTTTCTGGGAACATTTAGAATGAACTTTTCTCTCAGCAGGCAGCCTAGCCAAGACAGGAAGTTTTTCCTTATAGTCTATAAAAGCCCCCAGTGCTGAGGGCTGTATACATAGGGCTGTCACCTCAGTCCAAAGGGAAGCTATCACTTTCACCATATCATCCCAGCAAATCATTAAAGATGTCTGGTACCCAAACTCACAGATTAGTAACTCAGGCAAATATACCCAATAGAATCCAATCTTAATGTCCACCAAGTAAGTGGTTAATTCAGGTCATGAATTTATATGCAGTGGAACCATTTAACTGCTAAACTCTTTTCTTGCTATTCTAATATGATATCCCAGCAGTTATCTCTGCCGCTTGTTTGGACAAGGGTTTGAAGCACATTGTT
Organism: Orycteropus afer afer; assembly: GCF_000298275.1. NCBI lineage: Eukaryota > Metazoa > Chordata > Mammalia > Tubulidentata > Orycteropodidae > Orycteropus > Orycteropus afer. The sequence goes on from NW_006921788.1 coordinate 3,821,517, forward strand.
CCCACAACAATGCAGAGAGACACTGAACAAATACTTCCTGCTTTAACTGATGTGTGATACAGCCTAAGGTGACAGACATATTATAAAACATTTAGTTGAAACAATGCATACAGCTGGTATTCTTATACATATATAAACATGAGCAATTTTCTCATTACTTGCTGGTGGTTTTTCTACTCTACTGCTTCTCCCTCTTTCTGGATAGAGTCCTTATTGGGACTTCCTCCATAACTTCCATATGTTTGTAATACATATTTTTAACTCTATCCAAGATAGAGCTACCACTTGTCCGTCAGTCTGTTGTACTGTGGTGGCTTGCATTTTGCTGTGATTCTGGAAGCTATGCCACAAGTATTTCAAACACTAGTAGGGTCATCCATGGTAGACAGGTTTCAGTGAACCTTCCAGACTAAGACAGACTACGAAGAATTAATTACCTGGTGATCTGCTTCTTAAAAAGAAAAAAAAAAAAAAACTGGCAGCAGAATATTGTTTGATATAGTGCTGGAATATAAGCCTCTCAGGTTGGAAAGCACTCAAAGTACAATTGAGGAAGAGCTGCCTCCTCAAAGTAGTGTCAACCCTAATGATGTGATTGAAGTAAAGGTTTTCGGAATCTCATTTGCTGATGTGGAACAACTCAAAATAAGAAGGAACAGATGAAAAAAAAAAAAATCCATTAACAATCAGAATGTGGAATGTACAAAGTATGAATCTAGGAAAATTGGAAGTCATCACAAATAAAATGGACTGCATGAAGATACACTAAGCACTAGTGAGTTGAAATGGACTGGTTTGGCCCATTTCAACTGGACCATCATGTGCTCTACTGTGCCAGACATGACAAATTGAAGAGGACTGGCATCCTATTCATCATCAAAAAGAACATTTCAAGATCTATTCTGAAGTACAATGCTGTCAGTAATTGGATAGTATCCATACACCAACAAGGAAGACCAGTTAATAGGACTAGTATTCAAATTTATGCACAAACAATTAATGCCAAAGATGAAGAAACTGAAGATTTTTACCAACTTCTGTAGTCTAAAATTGAATAAATATACATTCAAGATGCACTGATAATTACTGCAGATGGGAATGAAAAAGTTAGAAACAAGAAGGATCAGTAGCTGGAAAATATTGCTTTAGTGATAGAAATGACACCAGAGATCACATGATAGAATTTTTTAACACCTACGACTTATTCACTGTAAATACCTTTTTCAACAACATAAATCATGACTTTATACATGGACCTCACTGAATAGAATATACAGGAATCAAATCAACTATATCTGAAGAAAGAGATGATGGAGAAGCTTAATATTATCAATCAGAACAAAGCTAGGGGTCAACTTCAGAACATTAATTTATCATGTGCAAGTTCAACTTGAAGCTGAAGAAAATTAAAACAAGTCCATGACTTGAGTATATAGTACCTGAATTTAGAAACCATCTCAAGAAGACCTTTGATGTATTAACACTAATGACTAAAGACCATATAAGATGTGAGATGACATTACAGACATCATACATGAAGAAAGCAAAAAGTCATTAAAAAGACTGAAAATAATTCAATGCAATCCTGATCCAGATTTTATCAGCATTCTTTGGGGACATGGAAAAATCAACCACTAATTTTATATAGAAAGGAAAGAGACCTCAGCTAAGCAAAGCACTACTGAAGAAGAAGAAGAACAAAGTAGGTCTTACACTATACAGGTCTTAATACTATGCAGACATGGTAGTCAAAGCCATTTGGTTTGAGTACAATGGCAGACAAGTAAACCAGTGAAACAGAAATGAAAATCCAGAAATAGAGTCATCTAATTATGAACAGCTGATCTTTGAAAAAGGGCCAAAATCCATTAAATGAAGAAGAGATAGTCTCTTTAACAAATGGTGCTGGCAAAACTGCACATCAACTTGCAAAAAATTAAACAAGATCCATACCTCATACCATACACAAAAATGAACTCACAATGGATCAGAGAGCTCTGGTAAGATGGCGGAATAGGCAGACAAACTACACACACCCTCTTCAACAAAGAAAAGGGGAATCAGTTAACACAGATACAGAAGATAATCCTGGAACCCTGAGCTTTGAAAGGAAGGATATAGGAGTGGACTAAACTCCAACTAGTAGAAGAACCTGCATAAAAACACTGAAAAAGGAGACATATGGAGTTGTGGACAGTCAGCAATTCTGATGGCATGAATAGCTTGGATATTGCCAGGTGGTATTAGGACCTAAAAATTGGCCCTGCTAGCCAGGGGCTGCATGGATAACTGCACTGGAGGGTGGTGAATAAAAGGGGAAGTAGCAAAGAGGGAGATGGACTGAGCTGTGGACTTTTGGCTGTCCAGAAGGTGCAGCCATTTTGAATATTTACAAATGGGTTTGACAATTTTGGATATTTAAAGTGACAGTGTTCTCCCAGATTCCAAGGACCTAAGAATACACTCTACTTGCCAGGGACCGCAAGGACATACTGGACACTGATGACTGGAAATGTGCGATATTTCCCTTCTTACTCTTATACTGCACATATTCTTGATGAATGGAGGTGTGGCCATCCCTCAGTCCCACCCACCTTCTGGGCAAGCAGGAATTCCATCCCAGTCTGCGTGCTCTGACACAGCCTGTATGCCCTGCCCCACCTCTGTTAGGCTGGGTTCTCTAGTGAAGCAAAACCAGTAAAGCTTATATGTACATATAGAGAAATAGAAGCTGTCAAGTCCCAAATTCTTGGATCAAATGTCAAGCTGGAGGCTTTTCCCAACTCACACAGCTGCAGGGGCTGATGAGCTCAAGGCTGGAAGACAGTATACCGGCTGTTGACTCTAACAAAAGACAAACCCAAAATCTCCAGGCCAAATGGTGAATTGTTCACTCACAGACAGTTGTAGGCAGCACAACAGGATCCCAATCCACAGAAGAGTATCTCTTTTCTCAAGATGTCCATAAATATACTGGAAGCAGGCCACACCCCTAGGGAAACTCCCTTTCAATGAATTGGCTGCTCAAAACATACACATCCAATCCCATCATGGGAAAAACCCACATCACAACTACTTAAACCACACAAAATTGTAGTTCAGCCAGTTGACTCACAGCTCCAACTATCACAGTCTACCCCTGGTCAATTTGGCAGTTGTACACATTTTCTTAACCATATATAATACTAAATGAGGACAATTATAAAGTCATATTTGCACCTAATATGATACGCTAACACACGTACAACAAAAATGCATTAACCTTGTTTACACTTCACAGTTCATAATAGAAGGAAAACAAAAATATTTGATGCACATATACAATGAAAAAATATAACAATCACAGTCTTCATTTCTGCAACCTTCTTTCACAACTACCTTCTTCCACCACCAATTCTGTATTTCCCTTATCTTTAGCAACCACCTCAGCTAATCGTGGTTCTTTGCCTGGTAGGGTGACCCAAACCTTCATTCCTGAAGGGTCTGGGCCATTAGCAGTCATATCAGATATTGGTTGCTATAATTTTCCATTGACTTTAATCACAGGGCATGGTAGTGCTAAGAGATGTCCTAAAGTATCTCCTGTATTCCAGACATATTCTTCTTTACCTCCATTATGTAATGTCAATCCAACTTCCCCTTGGTAATCAGGATCTATCACACAAGATAGTACAGTAACACCCTTCTTTGTCTGTTGATCCAGAGGCATGAGGAAGCCAAAATGGCCGAGTGGCATTCTTAACTTCCAGTTCAATGTGTTCAGTATTGTGTCTCCAGGTGGGAGTGTTCCTCCCTTTGGGGCTAAGATCTCCAGACCCACAAAGCATAGGGTAGCAGGGACAGGAAGCAAAAATTTTTTGAGTGAGTCACTAGGGGTAATAGTGAGTGGTACCACTCCCGTTTACACCCCTTGGTTTCTGGACCTGGTACTATTGGAGAAACAGCACCATATATTGGATGCTGGTTTAGAGTATATACAGCTTCCTGGAGAACATTGCCCCAACCCTTCAAGGTATCGCCACCTAGCTGGTGCTGTAATTGTGTTTTCGGTAGGCCATTCCATCGTTCTATCAAGCCAGCTGCTTCAGGATGATGGGGAACATGGTAAGACCAGTGAATTCCATGAGCATAGGCCCACTGCCATACTTCATTTGCTGTGAAGTGAGTCTCTTGATCTGAAGCAATGCTGTGTGGGATACCATGACAGTGGATAAGGCATTCTGTAAGTCCACGATGGTAGTTTTGGCAGAAGCACTGCATGCAAGGAAGGCGAATCCATATCCAGATAAGTATCTATTCCAGTAAGAACACAATGCTGTCCTTTTCATGATGGAAGTGGTCCAATGTAATCAACCTGTCACCATGTTGCTGGCTGATCACCCCGAGGAAAGGTTCCATATTGTGGGTTCAGTGTTGGTCTCTGCTGCTGGCAGATTGGGCACTCAGCAGTGGTGGTAGCCAAATCAGACTTGGTAAGTGGAAGTCCATGTTGCTGAGCCCATGCATAACCACCATCCCTGCTACCATGACCACTTTGTTCATGAGCCTATTAAGCAATGACAGGTGTCATCCTATCACCTGATTGTTAAAGTTCTCCTCTGCTGAGGTCACCTTTTGGTGGGCATTCACATGAGGCACAAATATTTTCACTCCTTTGGCCCATTCAGAGAGATCAGTCCACATACCTCTTCCCCATACATCCTTGTCACCAATTTACCAATCATGCTCCTTCTAAGTCCCAGACCATCTGGCAAAGCCATTGGCCACATCCCATGAATCCATATACAATCATACATCTGGCCATTTCTTATTCCATGAAAAGTGAACAGCCAGATGCACAGCTCAAAGTTCTGCCCATTGGGAGGATTTCCCTTCACCATTGCCCTTCAAGGAAGTCCCAGAAAGGGGCTGCAGTGCCACTACTGTCCACTTTTGAGTGGTGCCTGCATATCATGCAGAACCATCTGTAAACCAGGCACAAGTTTTCTCTTCCTCAGTCAACTGATCATAAGGAACTCCCCATGAGGCCAGAGGTGCAGACTAGGAGAGGGAAGGTAATATGATTGAAGTGGAGACCATAGGCATTTGGGCCACTTCCTCATGCAATTTATTTGTGCCTTCAGGTCCTGCTTGAGTCTCATCTCTAATATACCTCTTCCATATAATGATGGAGTGCTGCTGTGCATGTCCAACTTTATGACTCTGTGGGTCAGACAATACCCAGTTCATTATGGGCAACTCAGGCCTCATGGTGACTTGGTGGCCCATGTTTAGGCATTCAGTTTCTACTAAAGCCCCAGCAACAAGCCAAAAGCCGTGATATTTTCAATTGCCTCATATGCCTGTGAGAGTTGGACAATGAAAAAGGAAGACCAAAGAAGAGTTGATGCTTTTAAGTTGTGGTGTTGGCGAAGAATGCTGGAAGTGCCATGGACTGCTAATAGAACTAACAAATCCATCCCAGAAGAAGTGTGGCTGGAATGCTCCTTGGAAGCAAGAAAGGCCAGAATTTTTCTCACCTACTTTGGTCATGTTGTCAGAAGGGACCATTCCCTGGAGAAGGATAGCATGCTTGGCAAAGTAGAGGGAAAATGAAAAAGGGGAAGGCCCTCAATGAGATGGATTGACACAGTGGCTGCAACGATGGGCTCAGGTATAGCAAAGATCACGAGGCTGGCACAAGATTGGGCAGTGTTTCGTTCTGCTGTACATGAGGTTGCTATGAGTCAGAGATGACTCAACGACACCTAACAACAACAAGGTACACCCATGTTCATCACAACACTATTCACAATAGCAAAGAGAGGGAAACAGTATAAGTAACAATCAATGGATGAATGGATAACTAAATTATGATATACACACAAAATGGAATATAATGCAAAACTAAAGAATAATGAAGAATCTGCAAAACACCTGATGACATGGATGAAATTGGAGGAAATTATGCTAAGTGAAATAAGTCAGTCACAGGAGGACAAATACTATATGAGTCTACTATTGTAAAAAGTCAAGGAAAGGTTTACATGCAGAAGGAAACTTTCTTCATTGGTTATTGGTGACGGGAAGGGAGGGGATGAGAGGGAAAACTTCTAGCTAGGTAAGAGACACACAGTGATTTGGGTGAAGTGAAAGATAATATACGAAATGCGAGAGACCAGTACAATAAGACTAAGGGAAAGGAAGACACGGACAGGTGCACAAGACATACAGGCAACTTAGGTAAATATTTTTACGTACACAATACTGAATTATCAGTAATAACAGACTTCAATATATAGGTGGACACACAGGTAGATAGACAAAATGATTAGGTATGTGTAGGCAAAGGGGAATATATCTTTGACCATATATAGGTTTGGCAGATGGTATTTCTACATATTTATTTGTATGTGCTACATGAATGCCCATATCCACAAAAGAGCTAACAGGGGGAAAGTTATGATAACTTCTTAGTTACTCAACCACACTGAGGATGTGAGTCTCTGGGCCCTCAGGCTTGGGACCATGGTTGCAGAGGACATGAAGCTGAACTGAAATAATGTACTATACAAAAATAGTGTTCTGTGCCTTACTTTGGTGAATAGCGACTGGGGTCTTAAAAACTGGTAAGCATGTTAGGTAGACACATTCCTTGGAGAGATCAGTCATGGGAAAATAGAAGGCTGTGTATGCACAGGGAGACAGTTCTGGGGGCAGGAGTGCATGGGAGGGAAGGACACAGGGAAGAGGATACTATGAAGTAGGAAGAGACCTATTGTATTGTGAGAAATTGCAGTCAATGTTATGAGACAAAGTATATGTGAACTACTGTATGAAAAATGCACTTGCTCTATAAACTTTCACCCAAATCACAAAAATTAAAAGAAAAAAAAAAATCAAAGAACTTTTAAAAAAAAAAAAAAAAGCTTGCAAGCAGCCATCAAAGTTGTAACAACTGGTTGCTCCTCATTTGAAGCAAAGAAGAGTGAGGAAAAATCAGAGACACGTGGAAACAATTAGTCCAAAGGACTAGTAGTAATTACTAGCCCAAGGGACTAGTAGATCATAGGAGCCTCAGGATACAGGAACCTGACACCAAAAGAACTAGACCGTGCCCAGCCACCACTGTCAACCATTCAGAAAGGGATCAAAATTGGAGATCCTGGATAGAGTGGTTAAAAACGTGGAGCAAAACTCAAAATCATTTAAAAAAAAAAAAAAGCCAGGATTACCGCTGTGATAGAGACTGGTGAAATCCCTAGGTTATGGCCATTAGTCACCCTTCAATAGAGAGGCCTACAAAGTGAACAATTACACCAGGTAGGTACATTCCTTAGAATAATCAACCACGGGAGATCAGAAGGGCATCATTTGTGCAGGGAAATAACTCAGAGGGCTGGAATGAATAGGAAAGACAGACACTGGGAAAAGGTAAACAAAGGGTGGAAGTAGAAAGAGTCCTTAAATTGTGGGTATTGTAATCAGTGTCACAAAACAAAATGTGTATAAACTGTTGAATGGAAAAAGAATTGGCTTTGTAAAATTTCACCCAAATCACAATTAAAATTTATTTATTTATCTATTTACTTATTTATGTAATAAGAGTGTATAAAAAACAAACAAACAAAAAGAAAGAAAGGACCAAAATGGATGTCAGAAGAAACTCTGGAACTTGCTCTTGAATGGGGAGTAGCTAAAGTGAATGGAAAAAATGATGATATAAAAGAACTTAACAGAAGATTTCAAAGGATAGCTAGACAAAACAAAGTGTAAAGTATTGTAATGAAGTGGGAAAAGACTTGGAGTAAGAAAATCAAAAGGGAAGAACACACTTGGCATTTCTCAAGCTGAAAGAACTGAAGAAAAAGTTCTACTCTGAGTTGCAATATTGAAGGATCCTATGGGCAAAGTACTGAATGACACAGGAAGGAAGCATCAAAAGAAGATGGAAAGAGTACCACTGAGTCACTGTACCAAAAAGAACTGGTCAATTTTCAACCATTTCAGGAGACAGCAGATGATCAAAAACCAATGGAACTGAAGGAAGAAGTCCAAGCTGCGCTGAAAGCACTGAAGAAAAATAACGCCTCAGGAATTGATAAAATACCAATTCAGATGTTTCAACAAACAGATGCAATGCTGGAAGTGTTATAGCAAGAAACTTGGAAGACAGATTCTGGACAGAGTGGGAGAAAAATGTGGAACAAAATTCAAAAGCATAAAAATGACCAGGATTACTGCTCTGATAGAGACTGGTGAAACCCCTGAGACTATGGCCTCTAGTCACCCTTTGGGCCTGGAATTGAACTCTCTCTTGTGGCTTCCAACCAAACAACAGATAGGTGCATAAGGTGAACACTTACACCAGGTGGGTACACTCTCCTTAGAACAATCAACCATAGGAGGTCAGAAGGGCAGTATTTGCACAGGGAGATAGCTCAGAGGGCAGGAATGCATAGGAAAGAACGATACAGGGAAAAGGTAACCACAGGGAGGAAGTGGGAAGAAAGCTGTCACATTCTGGGGACTGCAATTAATGTCATGAAATAAACTGTGTATGAACTGTTGAATGGAAAATGAATTTTCTCTGAAAACTTTCACCCAAATCACAATTAAAGAAGGAAGGAAAAAGAAAAGAAAGAAAAATTTTGGAAACCAGCTACCTGGCTAACCAATTGAAAGAGATCCACATTTGTGTGCATTCTAAAGAAAGGTGACCCAACAGAATGCAGAAATTATTGACCAATATCATTACAATCACATGCAAGTACTATTTTGCTAAAGATAATCCAAAAACGATTGTAGCAGTACAACAACAGGGAACTGCAAGAAATTCAAGCCTGATTCAGAACAGTAACCTGAAGAAGGGATATCACTGCTGATGTCAGATGAATCTTGGCTGAAAGCAGAGTACCAGACAGATCAGTATCTATGTTATAACCATGCAAAGGCATTTGCCTGTGTGGATCATAACAATTTATGAATAACATTGTAAAGTCAGGAATTCCAGAGCACTTAACTGCACTCATGTGGAACCTGTTGGTAGACCAAGAGGCAATCATTGGAACAGAACACCAGGATAAAGTTTAAAATCAGGAAAAGGTAGGTCAGGGTTGTATCCTTTTACCATAAATATTCAATCTGTATGCTAAGTAAATAATCCAAGATGTTGGATTATATGAAGAAAAACAAAGCACCAAGACTAGAAGAAGACTCATTAATAACACGTGATATGCAGATAGCACACCCGTTTGCTGAAAGTGAAGAAGATTTGAAGCATTTATTGAGGAAGGTCAGACAACAGTCTTTAGGACGGATTAAACCTTAAAATAAAGACAACCAAAATCTTTTCAACTGAACCAATAAGCAACATCATGATAAATGGAGAAAAGATTGTAGTTGTCAAGAATTTCATTTTACTTGGATCCACAATCAATGCCCGTGGAAGCAGCAGTCAAGAAATCAAATGATGTATTACAATGGGGAAATCTTTGGCAAAAGACCTGCTTAAAATATTAAAAAGTCAAAGATGTCAGTTTGAGAACTAAGATGCTCCTGACCCAAGCCATAGTATTTTCAACCACTTCATATGCATGCAAAAGCAGAACAGTGAATAAGGAAGACTGCAGAACTAATACATTTGAATTATGTTGTTGGCAAAGAATATACCAAGACTACCAGAAGAATGAATAATCTGTCTTGGAAGAAATACAGCCAGAATGCTTCTTGGTGAGTCTTTGTCTCACATACTCTACAGGGACCAATCTCTAGAAAAGAATATCATGCTTGATAAAGTGGAGGATCAACAAAAAAGAGGAAGACCCTCAATGAGAAGGGTTGAAACAACAGCTGAAAAAACAGGCTCAAACATAGCAATGATTGTGAGGATGACACAGGGGATTGTGCAGGACTGGGCAGTGTTTCATTCTGCTGTACATAGGGTCACTATGAGTCAGAACCAGCTCAACAGCACCTAACATTTTCTTCTAGTAATAGTTATTTCCAGATCCAGTAAGATGGCGGAATAGGCAAAAAAAGCTACACAGACTCTCTTCAACAAAGAAAAGAGAAACCAATTGACAGAGATACAGAAGATAGTGCTGGAGCCCTGAGCTTTGAAAGGAAGTATATAAAAGTGAATTAGGCACCAACTAAGGCACCTGACTGCTAACCAGAAGGCTGATGGTTCAAACCCACCAGCCAGTCCTCAGAAGGAAGGTTGGGCAATCTACTTCTGTAGTGATACCACCTCAGAAATCCAAGGAGGGGTCGCTATGAGTCGGGTCCAACTTGACGACACATAACAACAACAACAGTGGAAAAACCTCAAAGAAAACATGAGTACAGAGATGGTTGGAGCAGAGGACTGTCAGCTATTCTGACGGCACCAACAGGATGAATATTTCCAAGTGGTGTTGGGACCTAAGAATTGACCTAAAGATCAGTCCTTGTCGCCAAGGGCTGCAGGGATGACTGTGCTGGTGGCCTATGACTAGAAAGGGAAACAGCAAGGAGGGAGACAACCTGAGCTGCGGACTTTTGGCTGTCCAGAAGGCACAGCCATTTTGATTGTTTACAAGCGGTGGCCATTTTGGATATTTATAGTGACTGAGGGTGCAGCTATTTTGAATATTTGTAAGCAGTAGCCATTTTGGATATTGAAAGCAACCAAGGGCACAGATATTTTCAATGTTTACAAGTGGTGGCTATATTGTATTTTAAAATGACAGCATTCTCATTCAGATTTCAGGGATCTCAGAATAGGCTCTGTTTGCCAAGGATGGCAGGGACATACGGGAGGCTGACAATGGGAAAGGAGATAGGTGGTGAGTGTATAAGTGTTACCACCCAGTGAATAGAGGAGCACAGTACCCTGCTTATGTAGATAACATCCAAACAAAACAAAGAAAATGAAAATCATGGGCAAGTCACTCCAACATACAATCACCAATTAAATATAAATGCAAAAACATCACAATGCCTCAGAGACAACAGAGCATCACAGTCCACACAAAGAAGCAAGATAAAACAGGAGAAACAAGGGAGCAGGATACAGAGCCAAAACACATCCCTGAGGAAGAAGCAGCATTGGAACTCCCTGATAAGGAATTCAAAATAATTATATTCAGGTACCTTCAGCAGATTGAGACACGGATCAAGGAAAACACTGACAAAATTGAGGAAAACAGAGAAAACACTAGAACAATTCTGAAAGACAATACAAGAACAGAATGACAAAATAAATGAAAAATTAGAAATGATACAAAATCTACAGATAGAAATCCAGAAGATTAATACTAAATTTTCAGAAATAGGTAACACATTGAACAGGCGAAGGAGCAGAATTGAATTAATGGAAGACAGTACTAGTGAGATTGAAGGCAAATACCTGAATACTTCTTTGGAAAGGAATCAATCAGAAAAAAGATCAAAACAAAATGAAAAAAGCCTAAGGTTCATGTGAGATACCATCAAAAGGAATAACCCATGTGTAATTGGAATTCCAGAAAAAGAAGAGACAAATAAAACCACAGAGAAAATTTTCAAAGATTTGTTAGAAGAGAATTTCACTGACACGGTGAAAGACGACAATATATCCATTCAGGAAGTCCAACGAACCCCAAACCAGATAGATCCCAAAAGAAAATCACCAAGACAGATCATCATCAAACTCACCAAAACCAAAGACAAAGAAAGAATCTTGTAAGCAGCATGAGAAAAACAAAAATTACCTATAAAAGGCAACCAATAAGGCTAAGCTCAGATTTCTCAGACAAAACCATGTAGGCAAGAAAGGAGACAATGGGATAGTATATATAAAACCCTTAAAGAGAAAAAATATGAAGCAAGAATTATATTCCCAGCAAAATTGTCCCTCAAATATGATGGTGAAGGTGAGGACATTTCCAGATAAGCAGAAATTAAGGAAATTTGTTAAAACCAGACCACCTTACAAGAGATGGTAAAAGGAGTCCTTTGGACAGAGAACCAACAACAGCAAATAGCAAGTGACCATTAACTCACATGAGGACATAACCCAGAAACCAACCCACTTATGGAAGTATCCAAAGTAAATAACCCTACAACATTGTAAATAGGGAACTAGAGACATCAATTGACAAATGAAGACAACTACAAACCAAAGAGGGGAAAAATTGTGTAGTTACAGAACTTCTAAATGGTAGAATGGATTGTTCTAAACTTTGGAAGAAAATTGTAAATCACAGCATAACGTGAAAGAAAAATGATAAACCTTCACATCAAAATAAAAGAGAGGACCAGCACAAATATTTAGCAAATACTAAAACAATAGCAATGAAGGAAGTGATAACACAATTCATAAACAAAACGAGCTCAGCACAGAAAATTATATGGAACAAAGAAATCAGGAACACCATGAAAAAGCACATAACAAAATGACAGCAACAAATTCATACTTGTTGATAATCACATATCTGATAAGGAATTTATCTCTAAAATTTATAGAAGACTCCAACATCTCAACAATAAAAAGAGTAATAATCCAATTAAAAATGGGCAGAAGACATGATAGACACTTCACCAAAGAGGATATTCAGGCAGCCAGCAAATGCAGGAAGAAATATTCACGATCATTAATCATCAGAGAGATGCAAATCAAAACGACAATGAGATACCGTCTCACCTCAGCACTAATGGCAAAGTTCAACAAGACAGAAAACAAGAAATGCTACTGAGGATGTGGAGAGATTGGGACTCTCATACACTGCTGGTGGGACTGTAAAATGATACAACCACTGTGGAAAGCAGTATGGCGATTCTTAAAAAGCTGGAATTAGAAATACCATTTGACCCATCATTCCTGTATGTACACAGAATGGAATACTATAGAACATTAAAGAATAATGTAGAAACTCCAAAACACCACATAACATGGATGAACTTGGAGGCAATTATGCTAAGTGAAATAAATCAATGACAGAAGGACAAATATAGTATTAGTTCATTCTTGTAAAAAGTCAAGGAAAGGTTTATATATGGAAGGAAACTTTGTTGGTTAACCGGGGTTTGGGAGGGGAGGGAACAGAACACTGCAAAAAAAAAAAAAGTATTGACCCATGTCACTTTAGTTTTGTGTATTTCACCATACATAAATTATATTTCAATATAATGTATTTAAAAACAAATAGTTGTTTCCATAGTTTTACAATCTATTACTGCCCTCTATTTTTCTTGGTTAATGGCATATTCAGGAATTACTTTTAGAGTCACTTTAATTCTCAGTGTTGTAGCAATTAAACACATTCAAGTGATAAACATGTAATGAACATATCCTCTGTGAAGAAGGCACAACTTCTATTCACAAAAAAACTAAAATCATAGTAAGACATGTACCTCAATCTTCCTTCGTCCTTACAACAGAATCATCATTCCCTTGAGAGTAGTTTCCAAATCATCATTTTAATATCCCTATTTTCCAAGATGTGGTAGGAACTTCTTGGTTTTGTTTGTTTGTTTGTGTGTTTTTATTGTTCTTTATGGCCTTCCCTTTACCTTCTTGGGTTTTGTTGTTGTTAAGGTTATTTAAAGCCAATAATGCGTGAGTTCCAAATAAATTTTGTGATGAGTGTTAAAACCAGAATAATGAAGACAGAGAAAGGAAATTAGAGCTTAGTAGATAATTACAGGTGTCTACGGTTTTCTGTGCTGTCCTCCCTCTCCTTTCTCCTTAGCCTACTATTTGCATTTGGAGACCCATATTGTTCTGGGAAGGTGATTCCACCCAGTCTCCACCAGTGGAGCATCTCATCTCACCCGAGCCAATTAGCACATTTCATGTTGCTCATAGTGATTGGTTCAGGAATACTGTATTAGAAAGGGGATAGGTTTGGCTAGGAATGGGACAGAGACTCAATATTAACAGTAGCATAAATGAGATCAAAATTTGCTTCTCTTTCACATAAAGTGCAAGCTGGTATGACTTCTGTGGAGTCATCAGGGGCCCAAGCTCCTTTTCTAGAGCAGTACTCTTGTCTGCACGGTCTCAAGATTGCTTACAAGTAGGAAAACTACTGTGTTCCCTCCTCTCCACTTTTGGAACAAAACACTAAAATTGGACACAATACTTTCACTTGCCTCTCCTAGGCTACAATGCAGTCACTTGGCCACATCTCATAGCAAAAGAAAATGGAAAATACAGTTTTTATTCAGGCATATATGTGACCAACTAAAATTCTATTTTAATAAAATTTTATTGCCTCTCCAGTAGAAGGGGAGAATAGATTTTAGGGGTCAACCAGCAACCTCTTCCCAGAATGTGTCTTAAACTGTTCTACAACTTCCTAACCTGATCTGAAATCCAGAAAAACAAGAGTACACTCTTCTTCTGAATGCATGGTTTTCAGAAGTGAGAACTTGAGTGGTGGCATCCAGTTTTGCAACCAGAAGGAAATGAATTTTAGGATAAATTGTTGTTGTTGTTGTTGTTGGGTGCTGTTGAGTCGGCCCCGACTCATAAAGACCCCTCCTTGGGTTTCCAAGGCAGTATCACTAGGGAAGTAGATTGCCCCATCTTCCTTCCAAGGAGTGGCTGGTGGGTTTGAACCCCCAGCCTTCTGGTTAGCAGTCAGGTGCCTTAAGAACTATGCTACCAGGATAAATTTAACCCACAGAAACTCCAAACCAAACTCACTGCCAATGAATCAATTCCAACTCATAGAGATCCCCCATTGAGTTTCTAAGGCTATAAATATTTATGGAAGCAGACTGCTTCATGTTTCTTCCATGGAACAGCTGGTGGGTACCAACTACTGATCTTTTGGGTGGCAGCCTACTACCTTAACCACTACACCACAAGAGGTCTTTATAGAAGAGAGTAGAACCAAGCAAATTCCAGAGAAAAGTATCTGGATGGTTGATGATATCATAAACTTCTGGATCAAACCATGTCTGAAGCTTTCTCTATTTCTGGACTTTTCAATATGAGCCAGTAAATCCTCCCTGTTTTCTGAGGCAGTTTGAATTACAATTTTCTTATTTTCAATCAAAACCTTCTAACATATAGACTGAGAAAGGCATAAAGAAACAGAGAGAGAGACAGACACTGGGAGATAAATACAGAAAGACACCAGATAGCTAGTCATTCAAAATCTTGGCAAAAGTCACTTGGCAGAAGGGTATAAACTACTTAAAACTTAGCACCTGAATATTAACAAAAGCAGGCGATGACCCAAATATCATTAAAATTTCTTAGAACAAAGAATAGATGACAAAGAATAGCTTATATTGGCCAGCCAGGAAGTATAATGTTTTTAATCATTCTTTCCAAAACTGCTAGCCTGGATTGAACTTTATGACATCACCCTCTCCCTCACCTTCTCTTATAGAAAAGAGTTTGTTGTGTGAGATGATGCCCTGAATATAAAAGTCTTACTATGAGGGGCACAGGGGGAGGGTTACTGGGCAGGGAGGAAGGAGACTGGGTTAGGATTGGGCATGGTAAATGGGAGTGAACCTAAATGTACATGTAATGTTGAATGTAAAACAAACTCTTAAAAACAAATTAACAATTTTTCAAGATCAAAGCCTTGGTTAGATGTTGCTAGCCTTTATTTTTCAACAAATCTACTGTGGTAGTCAAAGCGAGGCCTTGAAACCTAGCTTTGTAATCTTCTAAGTATGTAGTCTAAGGCTTCATCAACTCTAGCCCTGAGGACAAGACCAAGCAATTATGACCCTTCTTGCCTTTATTTTTTCCTAAGAGCATCATCAGGAAATTATTAAGCAAAATTTACAGTGTAAATATAGATTAAATAGGCATAATAGGAAACTACAAAAGGTATTTGTTTACCTAAAGGGTAAACCAAAGTTGAGTAAAAAAGTAATTTAAGAGATGAAGAAAAAAATGAGATGGAAGAGATTGTGTTCTGAAGAGTCACAAATAAATTACAGGTAGAGTTGGAATTAGAATTTAGACGAACTTGTCCTAATAGGTGGCATAGTACTTAAGGCATTTTGTTTTGTTTTTCACACTCTTCTTCACTTCTGACGCTAGGAGACTATTAGGTCCATCTTAGATGGCTGCTTGAAAGCTTTTAAGACCCCACCAATGTAGGATGAGGAACAAGGCTTTTATGTATTTTGTTGTGCCAGTTGAGTCCAGTGTCCCCTGGTAATATGCTCCTGAGACACTAGATCTATCAGATCTCTCTCCCATAGTGTCTGGGTGTCTGCGAGGGATTGCTCTGTATCTGTCTTCTATTGTTTCTGTAAGGATTGCAGGTATTTTGTATCACTGGTATCTGTGCAAGATTAGCCTGCACTGAATCTATCCTTGGTCTAGAATATACTCCTGTTCACTGACCCCCATCTGATCCTCTCAGGTGCTTATGTGTTTATCGGTAGCCTGGTATTTGGTATTAATGGTAATGCAGTATTGTGGGCACACTGGTTGGCATTAGCATCTGTTGTCTATCTCTTATGTGCAGAATTCAGTGTCCTCCCTTTTCCTAACATTATCATGGTGGTCTCAGACTATATCCCTCTCCTTACCCACGTCAGCCTGTGGGCCTCAACTAGCCTGAAATTAATCCCTCCTCTTCCCTCCCCACCCAGTAACTGACAATGTGAGTCTACTTTCGCAATCAAACCCTTCTTTGTCTTTTTACAGTAAAGGTCTCATACAGTACTTGTCCTTCTGCGATTGACTTATTTCACTCAGCATAATGTCCTCCAGGCTCATCCATGCTGTGAGATGATTCGTGTATCCCTCACTGTTCTTTAATGTAGCAGAGTACTCCATTATGTGCATGTATCATAATTTGGTTATCCACTAATCTATTGATGGGTATTTAGGTTGTTTCCATCTCTTTGCTATATTGAATTGTGCTGAGATGAACACAAGTGTACATACATCTGTTCATGCACTGTCTCTCACCTCTTTAGGATATATTCCTAGTAATGGAATTGCTGGGTCGAATGATATTTCTATTTTCAGTTTTTTAAGGAAACACCATACCATATGCCATAATGGTTGTACCATTTTACAATCCCACCAGCAGTGCACAAGACTTCCAATCTCTTCACAACCTTGCCAGCATTTGTTATTTTCTGACCTATTGAACTTTTTGTTATTATTGCTGGGGTGAGATGATATCTCTTTGTTGTTTTGATTTGCATCTCTCTGATGACTAATGATCATGAGCAATTTCTCATGTGTTTGTTGGCCGCCAGTATATCATCTTTGGTGAACTGTCTGTTCAAGTCTTTTGCCCATTTGTGAATTGGGGTATTTGTCTTTTTGGTGTTGAGGTGTTGAAGTTTTCTATAGATTTTGGAAATAAGTCCTTTATCAGATATGTCATCCCACAAAGAAAAGTCCTGGCCCTGATGGCTTCACTGGAGAATTTTACCAAATATTCAGAGAAGAGTTGACACCTATGCTACTCAAGCTATTCCAGAACATAGAAAAAGATGGAATACTCCCAAACTCATTTTATGAAGCAAGCATAACACTAATACCAAAACCAGGGAAAGATACTACTAAAAAGGAAAACTACAGACCAATATACCTCATGAACATAGATGCAAAAATCTTTAACAAAATCCTAGCCAACAGAAGAATCTTTGGATATCAAAAATTAATACACCCAGACCAAGTGGGATTCATACCTGGTTTGCAAGAGTGGTTCAACATCAGAAAAACAATCAATGTAATCCACCACATAAACAAAACAAAAGAACCATATGATTATATCATTTGATGCAGAAATGGCATTTGATGAAATCCAACACCCTTTCCTGTTCAGAACTCTCAGCCAAATAGGGATAGAAGGGAAATTCCTCAACATAATAAAAGCCATATATATAAAGCCAACAGCCACCATCATTATTAATAGAGAAAGACTCAAGGCATTTCCCTTACAAAAGGGAACCAGACAGGGATGCCCTCTATCACCACTTCTATTCAATATTGTATTGGAAGTCCTGGCCAGGGCAATAAGGCAAGAAGAAGAAATAAAATGCATACAAATTGGCAAAGAGGAAGTAAAACTATCTCTGTTTGCAGATGATATGATCCTGTACATAGAAACCCAAAGGGACTCAATAAAAAAAAACTACTGGAACTAATAAGAGAGGTTCACCAAAGTGACAGGATACAAGGTCAACATACAAAAACCCATTGGATTCCTTCACACCAACAAAGAGTCCTCTGATAAAGAAATAAAGGAAACAATACCATTTACAATAGCTACTAAAAATATAAAATATCTAGGAATAAACCTTACCAGAGACACAAAAGACCTATACAAAGCAAAGTATAAAAAACACTGCTATAAGAGACAACAAGGGCACTACATAAATGGAAGAGCCTACCTTCTTCATGGATAAGTAGACAGAATATTGTGAAAATGTCAATACTACCTAAAGCAATCTACACATTTAATGCAATCCTGATCCAGATTCCAACAAAATTTTTTAAGGACATGGAAAAACCAATTATTAACTTCATATGGAAAGGAAAGAGACCTCAGATAAGCAGAGTACTTCTGAAGAAGAACAAGGTGGGAGGTCTCACAGTCCCAGATCTACTACTAATAGCCACAGTAGTCAAAACAGCATGGTATTGGTACAATGATAGACAGATAGACCAATGGAACAGAATCAAAAGTCCAGATATAGACTCACCCATCTATGGACAGCTGATCTTTGACAAAGGTCCAAAACCCATTAAATGGGGAAGAGACAGCCTCTTTAACAAATGGTGCTGGCAAAACTGGATATCCACTTGCAGAAAAATGAAACAAGACCAATACCTTACCCCATACACAAAAACAAAGTCAAGCTGGATCAAAGACTTAAATGTAAAACCCAAAACTATAAAATTCACCAAAGATAAAATAGGGGCAATCTGGAAGCCCTAATTTATGGCATAAATAGACTATCAAGCATAACCCCAAATGCACAGGAGATAGAAGAGAAGCGAGATGACTGAGACCTTTCAAAAATTAAATTCTTATGTGCATCAAAATACTTCATCAAAAGGGTAAAAAGAGAACCTACAGATTGGGAATATTTAAGGCATTTGACTGCTAACCAGAAGGCTAACAGTTCAAATCCACCAGCCACTCCTTGGCAGGAAGATGGGCAATCTACTTCAATAGAGATACCACCTCGGAAATCCAAGGAGAGGTTGGTATGTATGAGTTGAAACTCACTCGAAGGCAGTGAGTGTGAGTGTGTGTCCTAATAGACATCCCACCCAAAACTTCTTCTATTTTATAGACTTTCATACTGAGAAGTCAGCTATCGTAAGGATAGGTACTGGCTGAAGTATGATTTAAAATTCTTATTAACCTATTGCAAAGGGTCATTCAGATTCAATAACCAAATCTTTTTAGGTACCTTTCGTTGGCCAGACACTCCAGTAGATATTTTCACGTGAGAGAAATGGAGGATCAAGCAAAATTGCTAAAAGTGCATATTATGGATCAGGATATTCAGTCATAGTACAAATGTTGATTGTCCCTACTATATTCTGTGAACTGTATCAGGTGCTGAAGAGATGGTATGAAACAAAACAGACCAAAAAATGCTGTCATCAGAGCCCTCAGGTAGTGATAAGAGCTGACGGGAAGAAAAACTTGTAAGGGAGTTAAGGAGCTCTGTAATAGCAGGGGAACAGGGGTCAGTTATAAGTAGGGCAGTTGAGGATTCCCTGAGAAGGTGACTAATAGTTAACTACTGCTAAATAACAAATTACTCCAAAAGTTTGTATTTTCAAGCAAGAATCATTTATTATCTCACAGTTCTGGGGGTCAGGAATCTAAGAGATTCTTAGTAAAGTAGTTTTAGCTCAGGATAGTTGCAATTAAGATTCACCTGGGTCCAAAGACATTTAAAGCCTGAATTGGGCTGGAAAATTTGCTTCCACAGTTAGTAGGCCTCAGTTCCTCACTATATGGGTTTCTGCCTGGAAAGTTTTACAAAATGGCACCTAGCATCACCCAGGATAAGTGATGTGAGAGCAAGAATGAGCACACTCAAAATGAAAAGTCATGGTTTTTTTTTTTTATAATGTAGTTTCAGTAGTGACACATCACCTCTTTTGCCATATGCCATTGTCCACACAGACCAACCCCGCTACATTATTGGAGACCACTTCACAGAGGTGTGAATATCAACAGAAAGAGATAATTTGGGGCCATTTTAGAGGCTGGATAATACTGACATTTGAGTAAATACCTAAACAAGAAGAAGAATCAAACAGGTAGGTATTTGAGTTCAAAGTCACATAATTAGACAAATCACTTGTTTTTTCTAAATTTCCATTTCCTCATTTACACACCAGAAAATTTTAAAATATCTACATTTTAGTCATGTTGAGAAGACAGAATCTACAAGTAAATTTCTTTAGTTTAGTGTCTGGCATTTCATAAATAAGCAATACATGTTGACTACTGTTACTATTATCATTGTTGTCGGTGTGGTTGTCATCATCATCCTCATTTTGCAGATGAGGAAACTGAGACTTCAAGATTTAGACATTCAGTGACAGTCATCAAACATCATAATGAAATTCAAGCTTTCTGAATCTACTGGTTGTTTTTTTTTTTTCTTCCTTTCACTATGCAAAGACATTAGACTGTGTGGACCATAACAGATTATGGATAATATTGTGAAGAACAGAAATTCCAAAATACTTAATTGTGCTCATGAGGAACCTATACATAGAACAAGAGGCACTCATTTGAAAAGAACAAGGGGATACCACATGGTTAAAATCAGGAAAGGTGTGTGTCAGGGTTGTATCCTTTCACCATACTCAATTTCTAAAATGAGTAAATAGTCACAGAAGCTGGACTATAGAAAGAAGAATGTGGCATCAGGACTGGAGGAAGACTCATTAACAACCTGTGATATGCAGATGGCACAACTTTGCTTGTTGAAAGCGAAGATGACATGAAGCGTTTCCTGGTGAAGATCAAAGACTACAGTCTTCAGTGTGGATTACATCTCAATATAAAGAAAACAAAAATCCTTACACCTGAACCAATAAGTAACATCATAATAAGAAAAGATTGAAGTCGTCAAGAATTTCATTTTACTTGGACCCACAATCAATGCCCATGGAAGCAGCAGTCAAGAAATCAAATGACATATTGCACTGGGCAAATATGCTGCAAAAGACCTCTGTAAAGTGTTGAAGAACAAAGATGTCATTTTTTAAGATTAAGGTGTGCCTGACTCAAGCCATGGTATGTTTAATCACCTTACATGCATGCAAAAGCTGAACAATCAAAAAGGAAGACTGCAGAAGAAGTGATGCATTTAAATTATGGTGTTGACAAAGAACATTGAATATACCATGGACTGTCCAAAGAACAAACTAACCTGTCCTGGAAGAAGTACAGCCAGAAGTGAGAATGGAGAGATTTCACTTCTCGTACTTTGGTCTTGTTGTCCGGAGAGATCAGTGCCTGGAGAAGGATATCATGTTGGTAAACTGGTCAGTGAAAAAGAAGAATACCTTCAATACGAAGGATTGACACATTGGCTGCTACACTGCAAACCTAGCAAGGATTCTGAGGATGGCACAGGACCGGGAAATGTTTCATTCTGTTGTAGACAGGGTCACTATGAGTCAGAACTGAACTGACAGCACCTGACAACAACAGCAACCTCGTAGACACCATGGGGAGGTGCATGAAAGAGTTCTGAAGACAATCCAAAGCAGGACTTAAAGTTGTATGAGGTAAGAAAGGCAAAAGAAGATTCAAAATATACCCTATTGACAATAGCCAAACAAGGCTGCCAGTTAGGTGTGCTTGTGGCTTAAAGTAATAGAAAAGACAACTCTCTAAGGTTTAAACAAGAATTATTAAGTAGATAATTGCTATTGTTGATTCTGTCAATTCACTTTAGCTTCTGACATTTTGTCTTCTTATCTGTTGTAAGCACAGATTTACCATAGCTCTGATATCACATCTACCACAAAGAGAGAAGAATGGTCCTAACAAGCTCTACTTTCCAAGATATCTCAGTAGACTTCCATTTACACCTAGTTGGCTAAAACTAGGTCAAAGGCTATCTTAGTACAAGAGAAGGTGGCAAAAGCATAGTTTAAATCAGTTGTGATTCACTCACAAGCCTGGCTACATTACCGGCCAAACAAAATCTAGGTCTGCACCTTTCCTAGGCAATTAGATAGGTTCTGCCACAGTCAGATGGATTCTCCTCCAGAAAAGTACCCACAAATCATGGTCTTTTGTTCCACACTCATCAGGTTAAATTTAACCAAAGTAAACACTTTCATAACAACTGAGAAGAGCTGTCATAATTGACTAGCTTCCAGTTCAGAAATACAAAAATTGCAGATGACTCACTGGGTAAATGCTCACCTTTCCATTGGAAAATCTAACCTTGCTTATATCATATGCCTCTGAGAAATGATAGGGGCAATATGGCTGAAGACTCTTAAAGAACACTAACCAATAAAACCACCTGGCAATTTAACCACAGAATACTGTCACTGCCCCTATAGACTTCTAACCTTACTTCACTTACAACATGACTATACTGCCTCATGGTTGCCTCTTTAGTAATTTAGAATACCACTTCAAGCTCTAGGGAGTTAGCACCAAATATTCTCACAATTCCAAACCACTGATATCAGGTCCATCAACACTTGCTGTTGTTGTTGTTATGTAACATTGAGTCATCTCTGACTCACAGCGACCTTATGTACAACAGAATGAAACACTGCCTGGTCCTGTGCCAGCCTCATGATCCCTACTATACCTGAGCCCATCACTGCAGCCACCATGTCAATCCATATTGTTGAGGGCCTTCCCCTATTTTGTTGACCCTCCACTTTACTAAGCATGACATCCTTCTCCAGAGAATGGTCCCTTCTGACAACATGACCAAAGTAGGTGAGATGAAGGCTGGCCATTCTCACTTCCAAGAAGCATTCTGGCTGCACTTCTCCCAGGACAGATTTGTTAGTTCTTTTAGCAGTCCACAGTAGTATGAGCATTATTCACCAACACCACAACTCAAAAGCAACAACTGTTCTTTGGTCTTCTTCATTCATTGTCCAGCTCTCACATGCATAGGAAGTGAATGAAAATACCATGGCTTGGGTTAGGTGCATCTTAGTCTTCAAGGAGATATCTTTGACACTTAGCATAAAATTAATTACTTTTTTCATATGTAATGTTTTGCAACTCTTCAGGGAGCCAGAGAGACCAGTGACAAAATTTTCAAGAACTAACAAAACTACAAGACAAACTTGAAAAACAATAAACTTCCTTCTCAGATGATCCACATGAAAGCACAGTACGGGACATTTAGAGACAGTTCAGGGAAAGCAGACTTTTTTTAAAAAATATCTCATCACTGAAGTCATGAGGTGATGTAGTATATTAGAAAATATTAGAAAGAGCAAAGACCATCATAATTCCTGAAGTCTCAGCCCTTCTGTCCAGCTATAAGCTCAGAGGCATGAAGCAATTCACGTATACTGACGCGGAAATATTTTCTCTGAACACCACTAGTCTGAATGGTAAGCATGGAGTTGACTATAAACATGGTATTTTGTGTGGAAGTACTTTCTAAGTAGCTCCATTTTGTTGTGCAATAGGTATGTGAAAAGCACTACAATACACACTTTACATTCATCTCATTTGGGTCCAACCTACATGGTAGGTAAGTATAGCTATTGCCATTTTCTATCTGAGGAAAATAGAAATCATAAGAGTTAATGTGACGTAGTCTTAGTCATGGGGAGAAAACTATAACACCCCAGGATTCAAATTTTGGATCTATATGGCTCCTTTCACAAAATGGTTATTTTCATTTCAGAACCACACACACACACATACAAGAACAGTGTCTGCATTTATATTCTCCAGTCCTATCCACTCCCAAAATATGTCACTGTCCTTCAAATGTGCCTAAATATTTTTGAACTTTCAAAAACCTAGCAATTTACTCCAGTGCCTCCACCCTCTCATTAAAAATCTCATTTTTCAGAGGCACGCACATACAAATACAGGCTATGCTGGATCTTACCATGTGGAATGCCGTATTGAAAGGTGAATACAGTGACTGAAACAGACATCAATTGAAAAAAAAAATTAAATTGTTAATGTTGCAAAACTTTTAGAGAAGCCTATTGTCTTGGCACAGAGCAATTTACTGACATTTTTTGATAGATATGGGAAATCAAAGAGATGGAAATTATAAGGAGAAAATTATTCTGCCTTGTAAAACTGAGGGGGGCAACAGGGGAAAAGAGCAGCATAAGCAAGGAAGTAATTATAGTAGGATACATTCAGTCTCAGAAAAATTTCTTTGATAACCAGAACACACCACATTATGAAGTTAGAGATTTAATACTCACAAGTCCATTACAGATAGGATCTTACCCATGCTGGAAATAATTGAAAAACAGAAGCACACAAGTGACCACTTTATGGCTTCTTTGATTTTTCCAGGCTGTTTGAAGAGCTGAATTCTGAAAGGATTTGAAAACAGGGCATATGAACCCTGACCAACTAATTGCCAATGAAGAAGAATGAATTACTCTGCAATTATATTAAAGGTGAAAGAGGTCCCAGGGAATAATTCTAACAAAATATGGACTGACTTGGGATAAAAGCTTGATTGGTGACAGCTCTGACTATTAAGATTTTGAGCCTGAGTTCAAAGGGAGGACAAGAGCAACTTTTTGTTTGACAATCAGTAGACAAGCTAACCACTCTCCACCAAGTACATGCCAGCTTACTTAGATACGGCATTCCATTTCATTTATCTGCTCTTTACACACATGCATACACAAAGGGCTATCAGATTTGCTTACTATGACTTTTATCTGGATTTGCTCTTAAGTTTTGCATGTAAGTCATAATCTTGGTCATAGTCCAGTGACAGACAAATTTATGACAAAGCAGCATAGCTGGACTCATTCTTCTGGAGTTGTAGGTGGTTGGTCACCTTATGGAACTCATTAATCCCAAAAGCTGATAGAACCTGAAAATAGAGATAGATTGCAAACAGGTTTTCATAATTCTTGGAAGACAGATCATAATGGGTTATTAAGAAAAAAGGGGTACAACAATTATCTATTGTGCCTTTATCAGGGATGCCAGATAAAATACAGAACACTCAATTAAGTTGGAGTTTCAAATAAACAATGGATATTTTAGTATAAGTGTATCCCATGCACTATTTGGAACATACTTATACTAAAAAAAATAATAAATATTTGTTGTGTATCTGAAATTCAAATTCAGTTGGGGGTCCTGGCTTGTTTGTGTTTTAGTTTGTCTACTTGCTTGCTTATTTATGTTTCCATCTTACATAGGCTTAGTTTTCTCTTGATAACTAAGGTAAAAATTGCCTATCTTAAAAATGACAATGGAATATCTATTAAATCACTCATAGTCAAATCTACTTGGTTTTATTGTACTATCTCTCAGTGATTCCAAAACAGACCGTTTTCCCTCAGTGTTGAAAAATTTGTCTATTGAACACCAAATGAAGTCTTTGGACTGTGTTTATTGTTGTTGTTGTTATGTGCTGTTGAGTCGGCCCCGACTCATAGTGACCCCTCCTTGGGTTTCTGAGGCGGTATCACTACAGAAGTGAATTGCCCAACCATCCTTCTAAGGAGTGGTTGGTGGGTTTTAAACATCAGCTTTCTGGTTAGCAGTCAAGTGCCTTAGGCACTACGCCACCAGAGCTCCCTTGGACTGTGTTTAGATATGCTATATGTGTGTGTGTGTGTGTGTGTATAGTCTTTAGAATTTAATTTTTCTTTTTATCTAAATAATACATATATTTTTAGACACCAAACAGTACACTTAATCTAATGACTTAAATGCAATACAGCATTCCTTTGACCAATGTCTCTGCATACTTCAGACCAATTCTTCTAAGGCCACAAACTCTCGACCCTTCTAGATGTTTTTCTCAATATTTACTTTTGTGTTTATAAATAATATGACTATTTTATTCTTTCATAATTTATTAATTTTAGATATTATCTACAGGCTTCATGTTACTTCAGAACCAATCTGTACACTATGACCATGTCTTCTTCCTTGGACAGTCCTTCATTTTTCATGGAGTCACTCATTACCTTATTTATTTATTTATTTATGTGCTCAAGTTTCTAAGTACAAATTGTTAATGTTTTCCAAATGCTCCAACATCAATGGCACACATCTATGCATAATATTTTCCATTTATTCAACACAACAATTCCATTTTGTTTTCTTCCCCAAAGACTTCCAGTGCTTTCCATCTACTGTGCTCACTCTGGGCCTTCCTTTCTAAGCCTCCTACTCAAGGCACATTCTGGGTCTTTTGCAATTTTCCTGTGTTGAAGAGCCTGTTCCTGAATTCCATATTTGCTCTGTTGTTGTTTATTCCATTGCTTATTAGAGCACACCGTCCAGAACTTTCCTAGGGAAGGCTGCCCTAGAAGTAAGTATTTTGAGTTCTTACAAGTATAATAATTTCATTTAACTATTCTTAGTTGATAGAGTGACTGGAATTCTAGTTTATAAATCATTGTATACAGAATTTTGTTGTTCCACTGGTTCCAGTTTCCAGTATTGCTGAGGATGGAAAATCTGATGCCATCTTGAATCTTAATATTCTGTGCACACCTTATTTTCTTCTCGCAAAGGTTTTAGAATTTACACTTCATCTTTTGGATTTTGAAATATCATGATGATGTGCTTTGATGTGGATCTGACCTCATCCATCAGACTGGGTGCTCATGGGTCTTTTGTTTTCTGAAACTCAGCCTCCTTCACTTCCAAGCAGTTTTCTTGATTGATGTTTTCCTTCTCTCACTTTTCTCTAGTGTTGCTCTCTGAAACTTCTATTATTTGCATCCTGGACCTCTTGGAATTGTCTTCTAATTTTCTTACCTTTCCTCTCTTGTCCATTGCTTTTTATTTTTTTGTTATGCCCTTCTGTAGAACTTTTTCATTTTAGCTTTCATGTTTTTGATTTCCAAAATTCGTTTACTCAGATTTTCACTTTTATTATAGCCTCTTGCTCTTAGAACATTGGACTTACAGAGACCCTATAGGACAGAGTAGAACTGCTCCATAGGGTTTTCAGAGATGTAAATCTTGTGGAAGCAGACTGCCACATCTTTCTCCTGCAGAGTGGCTGATGGGTCCAAACTGCTGACCTTTGGGTTAGCAGTAGAGTGCTTTAACCATTGTGCCACCTCAAAATTGCTTTGATGGTAGTGAGTGGGTTCTCATATGAGGGATGCAATATCTTCTAATATTTCTGGAGATAATAATTATTGTTGTTGCTGTTATTAGGGTTTCTCAATTTTTCTTTCATTCTTGTATTCTCTGATTCTTCCAAGAAGAGGAAAATGTCCCTTTCATGTTGGAGGCTTTCCTCAAATGTCTGGTGATCCTCTTCTGTCCTTACTAAACCGTGAGATACACAAAAATCAAACTAGAGGCTTTATATGCAGAAATGAGATTAGTTAATGGGGGAGATCCACTGCAGGGTGATAACACAATAAGCCAGCATTCTTCTTGAGTGGCTTACCAAATGTCAAGGGAGCCCTGGTGGTACAGTGGTGAGGTGTTAGGCTGAACAAGTAAAAGGTCAGTGGTTTGAACCTACCAGCCCCTCCATGGGAGAAAAGACCTGGCAATCTGCTCCCATGAAGATTACAGCCTAGGAAACCCTACGCAGCAGTTCTACTCTTTCCTGTATGGTCACTGAGTTGGAATTGACCTAATAGCATGCAACAACACCATCACCAAATGTCAGAATCATGTGGTCTTTTTTTTTTTCCTATAGTACCCCATGGTTCAGTTTTTTAGGAAAAATTCTCATGTATTCTTCCTGAAAGGAGTAGGACTAACTTTTGGAATTGAGAAAGCAGAGTGGGAAAGGAGTTGGGGATTCATACTTTCAATCAATTCCTTGGTTTTATCCCTACATCTCCCACCACACAACATTGTTACCACCCCATTGCTACTGGGCCTGGTGTCCCTAAGTGTAGAGCCTTTAACATTCAGTCTCTCCAGAAAATAAATATCCTGTCTCTTGTCGGAGGTGTATGCAGAAGTGTGGTCCACAGGCTGAGCAAGGTGGAACAGGGAACCTGGGGTCCACTAGCTATAGCTATATTTTCTTTCAACCAGTCTTTTTTTTCTTCAGCTTCATTTACATACCTATCCTCTGTGGTAAGAAGCCCAGGTGGCATAGTGCCTAAGGCATTTGACTGCTAACCAGAAGGTTGGTGATTCAAACCCACCAGCCACTCCATAGAAGGAAGGCTGGGCAATCCACTTCCACAAAGATTTACCACCTCAGAAATGCATTGGTGGCTGCTATGAGTCAGAATGGACTTGATGGCAGTGGGTTTGGTTTTGGATCCTCTGTGGTAACTCATCGGATGAGTATAGAGTATATCAAAGAAGCTATTGTTTTAGGGTTGTGTACCAGGTAAGGAGCTCTAGTGGTGTAGTGGTTAAGGCATTTGGCTGCTAACTAAAGGGTCAGTGGATTGAACCCATCAGCTGCTTCGCTGAAGAAAGATGGGGTAATCTGCTTCCATAAAGATATACAGCCTTGGAAACCCAATGGGGGTCACTATGACTCAGAATTGACTCTATAGCACTGAGTTTGGTTTTGGGTGTACCAGGTACATTAGCTGACTTAAGAGGATACCATTTCTGAGGTAAGAGGCTACCACCAACCAAGTCTTCTCAAATGTTGCTTTGTGTATGGATAAGAATGAATCCAAAAATCCTACCATATATATCAAAAGGAAGAAACAGTATTTGTCAATACTCTCCCAATGCTGCAATGGGAACTTCAGAATAAGTATGAAGGTGAAGATGCTGTAATAAATAAAATTTGTTGTTGTTGTTGTTATGTGCCGTCGAGTCGGCCCCGACTCATAGCGACCCCTCCTTGGGTTTCCGAGGCAGTATCACTACGGAAGTAGGATTGCCCAACCTTCCTTCCGAGGAGTGGCTGGTGGGTTTGAACCGTTAGAAACCCCCAAATGGGTAGGGATGAAATACTAGTTAAGAAATAATATTGCTACTAGACTACAGCTAAGAATGGAGTCGGGTAAGGAGGAAAGTGATCATGTTCAGGACTGTGGCAATTAAGGAATATGAGATTTGATGAGTCAGAGACCTGAGTGTGAGTCCCAGGTTACATGTCTTCTCACTGCCTCTGGCTCTAATTCCCACCAAATGCTGACTTCTTCATTGCTGCTCTGAATCTCCCATTTGCTTGTGCATCTCCATAGACTGTCAGGCCACACTGGACACCATCATCAATGCCTTTGCTCCACAAAGGACCCTGGAAAAAAATAATTTATGAGTTCCTCTAGAAGTGGTTTAGAAGGAGGTGATAGAGCAGTGTAGGAGAGAGAAGCAGGATGGAGGAATAGGAAATATACTACTTAATAGAAATTGACTTAATTTGGATTTTGGCCACCTAAAGTTTGTTTAGGAGCTCTGGTAGCATAGTGCCTAAGGCGTTTGACTGCTAACCAGAAGGCTGGCGGTTCAAACCCACCAGCCACTCCTCCGTAGTAATACTGCCCCAGAAACCCAAGGAGGGGTAGCTATGAGTTGGGTCCAACTCAACGGCACATAACAACAACAACAACAAAGTTTATTTGTTTTAATCCCTCTGTAACAGCCATTGGCCTTTAGTTTGTCTCTAGACAACCTTCTAGTTCATGTTCTTTCTTCCAGTGCCCCCTCTGCCTTCTTTCCAAGACTGCTTCTGAGAACTCTTACTTTATTATGAGCAGATTTTACTTCTCTTGGTCCACCTTAAAGTTTCCTACCTTAAAGACCCATGTAGAGTACATTTTATTGGTAAATGTCCTATTAATATATTTTGTGAAACACAAGATTATGTAATCCAGAAAGAAATGTTGCTATCTTTTTAAAAAACAGATGTGGTTTCACATATTTTATTAATAAAAAAGTGTTTTTCTCACATCTTCTTATAATATGGTTTATTTTTATGCATATATATGTATGATGTATATATACATATGTATGTAAATATGTCTGGGTATACATATACACACCTCATTGTTATAGATGTATATGTGTATATAAGGATCCCTGGCAGCTTAATGGTT
Organism: Orycteropus afer afer; assembly: GCF_000298275.1. Lineage (NCBI taxonomy): Eukaryota > Metazoa > Chordata > Mammalia > Tubulidentata > Orycteropodidae > Orycteropus > Orycteropus afer. Next base: position 3,851,647 of record NW_006921788.1, read on the forward strand.
AAGTGCTCAGCTGCTACCTGAAAGGTCAAAGTTAAAACCCACCAGAGGCTCTGTGCTAGAAAAGACCTGACAATATGCACTAGGATATCCTTTCCGCTCTCACAGACAGGGTTGCTTTGAGTTGGAATAGATTTACAACACACAACAACAACATGCATATAATATAATTTTATATACACACATTCGTACATGTATAGCAGAGAGAGAAAAAGGAATTGAGAATGGTATTTACCTAAACTATTAAGAAAGGTTAAGAGAAATTTTCTCTGGAAAGTGGTATTAGAAGGAAGCTTTAGTTTTCTACATTTAAAAAGGATGTATCACTCAAATAATGAGGGGAAAAACTATGTCTATATAGGAAAAAATTAACTAGGTATGTTTCAGATGAGTAAAAAACATAAAAAGTCTAAATAGAATCAAAGAGAATTGCAAAAGAAAACATTTATAATAAAGAGGAAGGAGATAAGTCATAATTAAAAAATAATAATAATAAAACAGAGGCTAACACATCTTATATAACATTCCCAAAACAACAAAACTGACCTAAGTGCATTTCATGGTGCATGATATGTACAAACAGCTAAAGTTTAAAGAGAAGACTGAAGGTGGTTAATTCTAAGACCTACAAATCTACACAATCTGGAATTGCAATAATATTAAGGAAGTGGGTGTCTCATACTTTCTTTCCCAACTTAGCTCCTCATAGATATTTCTGGTTTGTCTCCCAGATTAATTCAGCCCAGATGGCTCTTTCTGGAAATATGTTAAATAACTTAAGTAAATAAGTCAATTTGGTGAATTTTGTAGAAAAGTGGTGACTGTTTATACATACCTGGTATGTTGTTGCTGTTGTTAGATGCCATCAACTCCATTCCACTTATGGCAGCTCCATGTGATGGAGCAGAATTTAGCCACAGGCTTTTCTAGCCTGTAATCTTTATGGGAGAAGGTCTTTCTCTCACAGAGCCACTAGGTGTTCTGTGGTGAAGCAGCCAAGTGCTTAAACACTGCATCACCACGGCTCCTTTACATCTGGTACAAACTAAATGCCAAAATCTCATTGCAGTGGTTACCATATTCTCACTTCATTTCCTCTTACCATTCTGAACTTGATGATGTCACTGGAAAAAGAATACAGACCCCATTGTTGTTGTTAGGTGCCGTTGAGCTGTTTCCGATTCATAGCGACCCTATGCACAGCAGAACGAAACATCACCTGATCCCGCACCAGCTCCATGATCCTTGCTATACTTGAACGCATCATCATAGCCACCATGTCATTCCATCTCATTGAAGGCCTTCCCCTCTTTCATCGACCCTCCACCTTACAAAGCTTGACATCCTTATCCAGGGAATGGTCCCTTCTGACAACATGACCAAAGTAAGTGAGATGGAGTCTGGCCATTCTTGCTTCCAAGGATCATTCTGGCTGCACTTCCTTCATGACAGATCTGTTAATTCTTTTAGCAGTACCTTCAGCACTTTTTGCTAGCACCACAACTCAAAAGTATCAATTCTTCTTCGGTCTTCCGTATTCACTGTCCACCTCTCACATGCATATGAGGCGACTGAAAATATCATGGTTTGTGTCAGGCATGCCTTAGTCCTCAAGGAGACATCTTTACTTCTCAGCACTTGAAAGAGGTTCTCTGCAGCTAACTTGCCCAGTACTATACGTCATCTAATATCCTGACTGCTGCTTCCACTGGCGTCAATTGTAGAACCAAGCAATGTGAAGTTTTTGACAACCTCAATCTTTTCTCCATTTATCGTGATGCTGCTCATTGGTCCAGTTGTGAGGAGTTTTGTTTTCTTCATATTGAGATGTAATCCATACTGCAGACTGTAGTCTTCAATCTTCAACAGTAATACCTCAAGTCATCCTCACTTTCAGCAAGCAAAGTTGTGTCATCAGCATATCGCAAGTTGTTAATGATTCTTCCACCAATCTTGATGCCACTTTCTTCTTCATACAGTCCAGCTTCTCAGATTATTTGCTCAGCATATAGATTGAAGGAAAGGATACAACCCTGACACACTCCCTTCTTGATTTTTAAATCATGCAGTGTTCCCTTGTTCTGTTCAAATGACCTGGTCAGTGCATTGGTTCCTCAAGAGTATAATTAAGTGTTCTGGAATTCTCATTCTTCTCATTGTTATCCACAATTTGTCATGATCCACACAATCAAATGCCTTTGCATAGTCAATAAAACACAAGTAAACATCTTTCTGGTATTCTTTGCCTTGAGCCAAG
>NW_006921788.1:3855160-3858235 GCF_000298275.1 Orycteropus afer afer
TATTAACAGGTCTTCCTTGTAGGTGTATGGATATTATCCTATCACTGACAGCATTGTACTTCAGGACAGATCTTGAAACATCTTTTGTGATGATGAATGCCATGCCATTCCTCTTCAAATTGTCATTCTCGGCATAGTAGATCATATGATTGTCTGATACAAAATGGATAAACCAGTCCATTTAAGCTCACTAATGCCTAGGATATCAATCTTCATGTATTCCATTTCATTTCTGACAACTTCCAATATTCCTAGATTCATATTTCATACATCCCATGTTCCAATTATTAATGGATGTTTGCAGCTGTTTCTCCTCAATTTGAGTCATGCCATGTCAGCAATTGGAGGTCTTAAAAGCTTTATCTTATCCATATCAGTAAGGCTGGTTTTAGTCTGATGATGCAGCTCTTTCCCCGTCACATTTTGAGAGCCTTACAACCTAAGTAGCTCATCCTTCTGCTATTGGACAATGTTTCTGGGCTATTCACAAAGTTGCACAATAATGTATCAGACAGTGTTTCTCTGCTATTCATAAGGTTTTCCCTGGGCAATTCTTTGAGAAGTGGATGGCATCTTCCTTCTTCCTAGTCTGTCTCAGTCTGCAAGCCACACTGAAACCTGTGCACCATGTGCACCCTGGTGGGTATGAAACACTGATGGCACAGCCTCAAGTCACAGCAACATGCCACCACAGTAGAACAAACAGAGAGACATGTTTTTCTCCCTTAGCTGTTCAAAACCTCTCCAACCTCACCTACCTGGATCCCTGCTGCTGCCTCCTCACTCTGTCCCAGTCCCCCTGGCCTTTTTCTCTCCTTTCCCCTGCTTTCCTGACTTGCTGCTTGTGGGGCATGGCCTGGGTTCCCTCCCCTTACCTGGATTCCTGCCACAGACCCCAATAGGTTAGAAACAATCTAAAATTTAAAAAAAAAAAAAAGAAGAAGAATAGGTGATACGTCAAACAAGGAAAGAATGTCCCAGAATATTTTAGCTGTCTTCTAACTATGAAAGGAAAATGTTATTAAAGAGGATTCTTTTAAAAGTTGAAGAGACAGCTACAACAGACCAAGTTACTTGGATTCCAACTAAAATCTACTACAATGACTCATTAACATTTTTTAAATAACTTTAACAGCATTAAAGAACTGACAAAAAAGAAAGGAACAACAAAAATAAGAAAGGTAAATAGAAATCTTCACAATCATTTCAACTCTGAAGCTATGGGCCAATGTAGGAAACATTGAAGTGTGTTTTTGATGGCCTGTGGGATGGGGAAAACAAAGTTAAAGCATAATGCTTCTTTAGGGATGTATGTCTGATGTATCAGCTCTCACATACCTTAAGCTGAGATATCTCAAAGGATTTCAGCATCAAGGAAAATAAAAATCTGTAGTATTGCAGTCCCTTTTTCATGCCAGTGGACTGATTGCAGGGAAAGTTCCCTTGGTACGCATAGCATAGAAAAATAAAAGACAAAGAAAAAGGACAAACAAAGAATAACTGTCCGTAAGAGGATATAAACCATGAATGGGCTCACTTAAGGATTTACATCCCCAATTTTGGATCTAAGTGGTCCAAGAAATATGCAGTGTGACTTTTAACTTGAAGTGGTTCTCCAGTCAAGATATTCAAAGGGCAAGGAACAGCATAAAGATAACAATAACCAAGTACATAAGGAAATAATACTCCATGAGTAAGAACCAATAGATATAAGAGGCACCTAAATATTTCAGATATTGTAATTATCAGATATTATTAAAAACTATGTTTATAAGTTTAAAGAAATAAAAGATAAATTTGTAAATATACACAGTATGGGAAACGATAAAATATATCATAGCAGGTTTGATAAAGAAAAAATTCAACTTATTTAAATAAAATAACCATCTTTAAAAATTGATGTATATGTTGGTAAAAAATCAGATAAAAGAGATAAGTGAACTGGAAGAGAGAGTAGAAGAAACTTATACAGGACTCAACATGAAAAACCAATAACTGGAAAAGAGAGAGGCTCAGAAAAAAAAAAAGAGAGAGAGAGAGAGAGAATAGAGTGTTAAAGCTTAATAGACACTTAAAAAATTTAAGAATGAGATGAAAAATATAATAGGATAGAGGTAATATTTGAGGAGTAATTGAAGAGATGATTTTCCAGAACTGGTGAAAGACACAATCTACAGATTCAAGAAACCAAGTGACTACCAAACAGGGCATTTTGAAATAAATTCTCACCTAGATATAGCACAGCAAAATTGCAGGAAATAAAGTTAAAGAGAAAAGCTTAAAAGAAACCAATTTTAAAGAAGAAAGAAATGACACATTACAGCAGTTACAGTGACACCTAAATTCTCAACAGTTACTATGGAAGACAGTAGACAGTGGATTCATATACTCAATGCATTAATTCCAAACAATTGCCAACTTTGAATTCTACACACACACACACACATACACACAAATATTTCAAGGATAAGAGGGAAATAAAGACATTTTTAGACAAAAATTGGGATACCCTCAAAAAAAAATCAAAGTTTAAAAGACAAACTTCAGCCAAAAGATAAGTGATCCCAAATATAAGAAGTGAGAGCAAAAAGAAATAGAGAGTATAGGACATGCAAACAAACAAACAAAAATGTCTGAACACTGAGACCAGAAGAACTAGATGGTGCCCAGAACTAGAGAGGGATCTACGTAGCAGATCCTGGATAGACTGGGAAAACGATGGGAACAAAACTCAAAATCACACATTAAAAAAAGGGACCAGATTTGCTGGTCTGACAGAGTCTGGTGGGACTCTTGAGACAATGCCCCTAGCTGCCCTTCAGGTCTGGAATTGAACCCACTCCTGTGGCTTCCAGCCAAACAGAAGACAGGCATATAAGCTGAACATTTACATTAGGTAGATACCAGCCACTCCTCGGAAGGAAGGTTGGGCAATCCTACTTCCGTAGTGATACTGCTTCGGAAACCCAAGGAGGGGTCGCTATGAGTCAGGGCCGACTGGACGGCAATAACAACAACAACAACAACTCCTTGGAGAGATCAATCATGGGAGAACAGAAGGGCTGTGTGTGCACA
>NW_006921788.1:3858775-3872392 GCF_000298275.1 Orycteropus afer afer
TTTTGTGTCAACTTGGCTGGGCCTGGTTGAGTGGCTGGGCAACTGGATGTAGTATTCCTCATGATGAGACTGGTAATCAACTCCATGGTGGAATTTACTGTGAGCAGCTGAGTAGCTGCCTTGAAGAATGTGGTCTGCTTCCCATATATAAGCAGAAACCTTGGGGAATGGGTTCTAGCTTATGGCATGCTTGGATCCTGCATGTAGCTGTGTCATTGTTCAGCAGCCTGCCATGCTCTGCCGACTTGAGACTTACAGTGCACTTAAATTAATGGCCTGCCATGTGGTTTGGTAACATCGAGACTGTGCCTTTTTACTTGTCAACCTTGGGGCTTCTCAGCCTCAGCAGTCAGCAGCTGTCTGAGTGAAGAAACGTCTCTAGCTCCAGTGGGCCAGGAGCAGGAGGCAGAGCTGGACCCCAAGGTTGAGGGGCTTCCACCCAGTGCCTACAGCCTGGGACTTTGAACTTGGACTTAAAGCCTCCAAATTGTAAGAGAATAAACTCCTGTTTGTTAAGGCCATTCCCATTTGTGGCATATATTCCTGTCAGAGGGGCACTAGGTAACCACAACTACACATATACTCTTAAAAAAAATGTTTGAACAACCTTTTCTGGGAAATTTTGAAAACAATTTAAAATTCTTGAAATGGACTAAGAGCATTAACAAAACATTAACTGCAAGCGCCAGAGATTTGTGTAATTGATTAGGTGCTTGCAAGCCTGGGTGAAAGATAACTTTTAAGACAGTTTTCTAAAGCTTTGTAGGAAAGGAGAAAGGTTAAAATAACTTTTGAGAGTTCGTAAGAAAATTATCTACATTTTCCTTGACATTTGCATTTTCTTTAATTTTGTTCTTGCACATATTGTCCTTTAACAGATAACATTGTCTTGTATTAGAATATGGTGACTTTGTTGTTTTAATAAGGATTTCAATAGCACTGTTACAAATGAATAGATCTACACAAACTGTTTTCTGCAAATTGGTCATGTTTCCTCAAAGTTAATTGTTTAGATTCCAAGGCTAGACTTTTGTAAACATAAATCAGATTATGTCACTTCCTACCTCAAAATCCTGCAAAATAAATTCTGTAGTCATAACCATGCCCTACAAAGACAGGGTCTGGACCCTGCCTGTATGTACAGCTTCATCTCCCAACAACTCCCCATTTCCCTCCCTAACCATACCCATGGCCTTTAATTTTTTTGTTATTCAAACATGCCAAGTTTGATTCTGCTTGAGGCCCTTTGCACATGCTTTTCCTTCAGACAAGATTATTTGTCTCTTGTTCTTGATATGACTCGCATTTCCTCATCTTTCAGGTCTCATTTTAATGTCATCTCCTCACAGAGATCTTTTCTGACCACCCTCTCTGGTTACTATCCCATCACATTGCTCATTTCCTTTACACAGTCATCATTATCTTCATTCATCATCTTTACTAGAGTTTTGTCTGTCTCTCTCCCACAGAATGTTCGTTAAGTTACGTGAATAAGGCATTTTTTGTACCTTTAGGTAGTAGCATCATGCCTGGCTCTTAATAGGTTTCCAAAAAACATTTGTTAGATGTTCTTAAAACAAAGATACCCAGTAGGATGGCTAGGATTTAAAAAAAAAAAAAAAAAAACCTGCAAATAGTAAGTGCTATTTAAGTGCTATTTTAAGTAAGTGTGGTACATACATACAGTGGAATACTACTCAGCCAGTAGGAAAAATGAAGTCTTGTTAGATGCAACAATATGGATGGAGCTTGAAAACATTATACTGAGTATAGTAACTCAATCACCAAAGGCCAGATGTTGTATGACCTCCCTTATGGAAAAAAAAGACAAGAAAAGGCAAAATTATAGAAAACAAAGTTTATGAATGGTTACTGGGGTGGAGGGAGCTCTGGTAGCATAGTGGCTAAGGCACTTGACTGCTAACCAGAAGGCTGACAGTTCAAACCCACCAGCCACTCCTTGGAAGGAAGGTTGGGCAATCCTACTTCCGTAGTGGTACTGCCTCGGAAACCCAAGGAGGGGTCGCTATGAGTCGGGGCCGACTCGACAGCACATAACAACAACAACTGGGGTGGAAGGGAAAGGAAAAGAGGTTGAGGATTAACAGTGGTGGAAATATCACATTGACTAAGAGTAGGGCTGTATAGTCAGTTATTGTAACTGCTGTCAATAAGCTGTACACCTGTAAAAAGTTGAATTGGAAAAAAGAAGTTGAATTGGTAAAAGTTGTGCAATAGGTATATTTACAACGACCCAAAAAAAGAGAAAGAAAGTAGCTACAGAGGACTTAGTTTCTTGGTTTGGAGGTTTAGGGTCATGGTTTCATGGGACATCCAGTTAACTGGCCTAATAAAATGTTTAGTGCTTCTATTCTGCTTCCTAGTTCATTGAATAGTGCTTGGGATCTTACAAACTTGAAAGCAACCATCAAAGGCAAAATAATTGGTCTGTAGTTGCCTGAAGCAACAGAGGAAAATGTCAGGAATATAAGAAGGATATGCAATCATGGTTAACTGTTTCCATGAACAACTGACTCCTTTGCCATGAGACCAGAAGTACTAAGTGATATCCAGCTCCATTACTGAACGTTTTGATCAAACATTGTATAGAAGAATCCTGATCAAAAGGGGGAAAGTGCAGAATAGAATTTAATATTTTCATGTCTTCAAGATTTCCTGGACCCATGAACTTTTGGATGAAACCCTGAAATTATTGCCATGAGATAATCATTAAACTTTAAACCGAAAATGTCCTCTCAAGTTTTCTAAAAACCAAGCAATAGTTCAGATTAGCTAGTAAAAAATGTCTGTCTTGATCATTATGCTCTTTTAAGAACTATCTGTATGGGATCAAGTTGACAATAATAACTTGAAAGATTAAATAAGAACTTTCAAAAAAAAAAAAAACTCACTGCCATCGAGTTGATTCTGACTCATAGAGACCCCTTCATGGGTTTCTGAGGTGGTATCTCTATAGAAGTCGACTGCCCAGTCTTCTTTCTGAGGAGTGGCTGGTGGGTTTGAAGTGCCAACCTTCTGGTTAGCAGCCAAATGCCTTAGGTACTAGGCCACCAGAGCTCCTGATATGAATCTTAGGGAACAGTATATTTTTGTTAAGGGGGAGCAAAAACTCAGAAAAGGAGCGAGAGAATGGTTGCACAACCCAAAGAATATAATCAATTCCACTAAATGTTACATGTAGAAACTGCTGAATTGATATAAGTTTTGCTATATATATTACCAACTATGGCCAAATAAATAAATTTTAAAAAAAATTGAAGACACAAAAATTTTACTGATGAAATGACTGTCTGACATCAGAAATAAGCCAGCTATCTTAGAACAGGATTTGAAGAGGATCCTGTAAAAGGAACATCAATTTCAATGGACACAACAGGAAAAACACACTTGATCTACAAATATTTACTAAGAGCTTACTAAGCTCTGGTGCCATAGTGTCTAAGGCATTTAACTGCTAACCAGAAGGCTGGCAGTTCAAACCCACCAGCCACTCTTCAGAAGGAAGATTTGGCAATCTACTTCCATAGTGGTACCACCTCAGAAACCCAAGGAGGGGTTGCTATGAGTCAGATCTGACTCAACAGCAGTGAGTTTTAAGTGAGTACTAAGTTCAAGTCACTATGCTAAGTAAGCAACTGAGTTATAAAAATATGTTTTTATTTATAAAAATTTTTTAGGATCAAGACTTTACTTGCTTGCTGTGCAAATTTAGACAATTTATGTAACCTCTATGAGACTCATTTTCTCTATCTGTAAAAAAGTGATGATAGAATTGGCCTTTCAGGGTTGTGAGAATCAAGAGGCAATCATGCAAAAGCAATAGTGGAGTGCATGGCATATAGAAGATGTTCAGTAAATGTGAATATGCTTGCTTGCCTCATGAACTTAAATCATTTTTGATGCACTAGATTCAAGAAATTTACATATAATATTTAATTTCAAATTGATTTTCAATCTGCACGTCTAAAACCAATGACATCCTAAAATCAACTTTTGTTTCTGACATAGTTACCTAATGAATTAGACTTACTTTAGATACATCATCAGGAAATACCAATCACTAAAAATTTGGTAGAGGGACAATGAAAACAAGGGAAACTCTCAATGAAGTGGATTGACACAAAAGCCACCAAAAATGGACTTAAACATACCAAGGATCATGAAGATAACACAGGACCCGGCAACATTTCATTCTATAGCCATACAACATTTATCCTTTCCTAATTGACTTTTTTCACTCAGCATAATGTCTTCTAGCTGCATCCATACTGTAGCATGTAACAAGACCTCATTTCTCTGTTACAAACAGATACAAGCTTGATACAGTGGGCTAGCCAACCTCATGGTCACAAATAATAAAACAAAAATCCAAGACTTCCTTTAAGAATAAACTTTTTTATGAGAGGTTCCTGCCCACTTCAATGTTACACTTAGAAAGTCCACAGAAAAAGTAATGGAACATGAACATAATTAAAGGATTTAAAACTAATGAAGAGAATCTGACTCCCATGGTCTAAAACATTAACTAGCTCTCAAAGAATAGCTATAGCAAAAGTCTTGAGAATAGGTAGATAGAACACTGGCAACCTCTTCCCCAAAGAAGGCTCCATAATTAATTGCTCCCGAAGGAACTCTGAAATCTCCGGTGCTCAACCCAATAATAAGATATGAGCCACAGATTCTACTACTGGCCCCAAGAGAGAGAAACAGAACCATGTGCCTCATCATCATTGCAAAAGCTTTTATGATGGCTTTGACAAAGGGTCGAAATCCATTAAATGGGGAAGAGAACGTTTGTTTAATAAATGATTCTGGCAAAACTGGATATCCATTTGCAGAAAAATGAAACAAGATCTGTACCTCACACCATACACAAAAATGAACTCCAAATGGATTAAAGACTTAAAGGTGAAACCTAAAACTAGAAAGTTCCTCAAGGAAAAACTAGGGGCAAATTTAAGGGCCCTAGGAGCTCTGGTAGCATAGTGCCTAAGGCACTTGACAGCTAACCAGAAGGCTGGAGGTTCAAACCCATCAGCCACTCCTCAGGAGGAAGATGGGGCAATCTACTTCCATAGTGATACTGCCTCAGAAACCCAAGGAGGGGTCGCTATGAGTTGGGTCCAACTCGACGGCAAACAACAACAACAATATATGGCATAAATAGACTATCAAGCATAATCCAAAATGCACAAACAGCAGAAGAGAAACTAGATGAATGGGGCCTTCTAAAAATTAAATTTGTATGTGCTCCCAAACACTTCTCCAAAAGAGTCAAAAGAGAACCTACAGATGGGGAAAAAATATTTGGCAATGACATCTGACAAGGGACTTATCTCTAGAATTTATAAAAAAAAAACCCAACACCTCAATAACAAAAAGACAAATAATCCAATTAAAACATGGGCCAAAGACATGAATAGACACTTCACCAAGGAGGATATTCAGGTGGCCAACAAACACATGAAGAAATGCTCATGATCATTAGCCATCAGAGAGATGCAAATCAAAACAACGAGATACCATCTTGCCCCAGCACTAGTAGCAAAGTTCAACAAGACAGAAAATAACAAATGCAGGTGAGGATGTGGAGAGAATGAGACTCTCCTACATTGCTGATGGGACTGTAAAGTGGTACAACCACTGTGGAAAGCAGTATGGCAATTCCTTAAAAAGTTGGAATTAGAAATACCATTTGACCCAGCCATTCCATTACTAGGTATTTATCCTAAAGAAGTGAGAGCTATGACAAGAACAGACATATACACACCCATGTTCATCACAACACCATTTATAATAGCCAAAAGATGGAAACAACCTAGGTGTCCATCAACTGAAGAATGGATAACCAAACTATGGTACATACAAACAATGGAATGCTATGCAACCCTAAAGAATAACGTAGGATCTGTAAAATACCACATAATGTGGATGAACTTGGAGAACGTTATGCTGAGTGAAATAAGTCAATCACAGAAGGACAAATATTGTATTAGTCCATTATTGTAAAAAGTCATGGAAAGGTTTATCTATTGAAGGAAATTTTCTTTGTTGGTTACCGGGGTGGGAGGGGAGGGAGAGGGAACACTGTTAGATAGGGAGAGATAAGTATTGATTTGGATGAAGAGAAAGGCAATGTACCAAATGTGAGTTATCAACATGGTGGCATTGAGGAAGAAGACATAGAAAGGTACATGGGAGGTGTAGACAACAGTACTTTTTGCACATACAGTACTGCATTGTCAGTGAAGCCAAACATGGGTACATGGGTGAAAAATAGGTGGACAGGCTGAACTATTAGATATGTCTATGAAGCGGGGAATGCACCCAAGACCATGTATGGGGCTGGCAGACAATGGTCCTATAAGTGTATTTGTATGATCTGTAAGAATTCCTAGGTGTATGGTAGAGCTGAGAAGGGACAAGGTTGTAGTCACTTCTTGGTCACAGCCATCTACCCAGAATGACCGAGTAGTTGAACTGGTAGGCTTGGGACCATAGTCACGGGGGACATTGAGCTCAATTGGCATAACATACTACACAAAACATTGTTCCACCTCTTACTTTGGCGAGTAGCAAGTGGGATCTTAAAAGCTTGCAAGCAGCCATCTAGATGCAATGATGGGTCTCTCCTAGTCCAGAGCAAAGAAGAATGAAGAAAACCAAAGATTCATGGAAACAATTAGTCTTAGCGACTAGTACACCATGCGATCAGCAGCCTATACGACTATGAGACCAGAGGGACTAGATGGTGTGTGGCTACTGTCAACCACTTGGAGGGGGATCTATGTAGGAGATCCTGGATAGAGAGGGAAAACTATGTGAAACAAAACTCAAAAGCATTTGGAAAAAAAAAAAAAGAGAGAGAGAGACCAGGTTTGCTGGTCTGATAGAGCCTGGTGGAACTACTGAGACTATGGCCCCCAGCTGCCCTTCAGGTCTGGAATTGAACCAACTCCTGTGGCTTCCAGACAAACAAAAGACAAACATATGAGTTGAACATGTACCTGAGGTAGATACATACCTTGGAGAGAACAATCATGGGAGAAAGAAGGGCTGTTTATGCACAGGGAGACATCCAGGGGGCAGGAGTGCATGGAGGGATGGACACAGAGGTAACTATGGGGAGGGAGTGGGAGGGGAGCTATTGCATTGTGGTAAATTGTAGTCAATGTCATGAGACAAAGTGTTGTATGGAAAGTGAATTTGCTCTATAAATTTTCACCCAAATTACAATTTAAAAAAAGAAAAGATTTTATGATGGGAAATTCAATGTTCTTTCTGATCATTTTCCTTGTTATTTTGAATTTGTGTATAGTGAGCATATAAAACACAAACTTATTCATCCATTAAAAGTGGTCCATGAGCCTAAAGAAAAGGTCCTAATTTATAGATGATGCTTATTCATTCATTTACTTGTTGGATAAATTATTGAATGTGATCTAAGTATTAGACAATGAAGACAAAAAACCAGACACTTTTGAAAGAGGTCTCATTAGCCCCATCTTCTGAGAGTTAATAATCTAATATTAACACTGATATACATACAACTAGTTCATGGAGCAGAATAAAAGAAATAATCCAAGACATCCTTCATACAGTCAAGTATTATGTCACAGACAAATTTTCTTAGCATTGATGTTAATGTTTGTGGATAACAATAACCAGAAATGTAATGAAATGTGTTCCCACGTATCTGTGCAGTTCCAGATGAGTTGACTGACCCTGAGCAAACTGCTGAGTATCTGTGAACCTCACTCTCTTTATGAAGAAAGTGAGGATAATAATGTAGGACTCTTTCATGATTACATGAGATAATGCTCGAAAAGCACATTGTACAATGTCCAGCACAGAGGAAGTAGAATAAGTCTACAATATTGACAGTTGCCAAATAATATTAATCCCACTGGTAAAGTTAAGGGTTTGCATTCTAAAGGTTTGTTTGATTTTCCCAAGTGTGCCTTTCTTCTACCAGAGAAGCTTATAAACTGTCCCTAGTGGCTCAGTTCTCATCAAGGAAAAATGTTTTAAGTAAATACTATGGGGACTTGAAGTCTAAAAAGAAACCAAATTAAGGGATTCTTTAAATGCTTTTTGTCAGTAATAAAATTAGGTAGTCTGTTTTATGTTATCAACCATGGTCTTCGGAAATCCCTAGGTTACTGCACTTTCTCTTTAAAATGAGGAATTCTATATTGATAAAGATGTTTCCTACATCCTTCTTTCAATGTATCCATATTTCTATTTAACATAACACTACTTTTGGTCATTTGTTTGTTCATTCATTAAAAATATTTATTGAACACTTATTAAGAGCTAGGCACTGTTCTGAGTTTAGTATTGTTAAATAATATCACCAAGAGAGATAGTTGCTAATCTCAAGTCATGGCTTAGTCATGGCTATTGTTCCACCCAGGGTCCAAAATATCTCCCTTAATCTTTTCATATTATGCACTTTTCTGGCCATTTATTGTAAAATTTCATCCCTTAAAGACAGTAAATACCATAAGTGCCTACTAAACTCCCACCTTTATTTATAGAAAACATTTCATCAAGATAGTTTTGATCTCTACTTTTATTCTCTCGTCCACTATTCTCAAGTTAGTGGGTTCCAAGATGGGCAGAAGTATTTATGTTTAATGTTGGTGGTTAGAAAACTGTTCTTGTCAAGGTTTGATTGAACAATAAGTCATTCCTCTGACACAAATGAGGTCCTACTGAAAGTGATGATAGGACATGAAAAGAAGGGCTTCCGGTAGATTCTTTAGAGTTTTCATCAACTCAGCAGGTAGGAGAGACTGAATATCTACTCAAAGCATATGTTTATCAGGGACATGTGCACTAACACATGCGCTATCATTTTCCAAGCCAGATTTTAAACTCCAAGTACTTTAATGTTACAAGACATTAAAGGTACTGAACAGTCTCTGCATGAATTATAGCCATTTACTTCATGGGAAAACAGTGGATAATTCACTGCACATCAAAAGATGTTACCACCAAATTTTCCAGCTCTCTCCTGATGTTTATGCCAACCTTGGCTGATCCCCCATGAAAGACTAGCATAATGTTTTGTACGTGACCTTTTCCACCTTAGGTATCTTTCAAAGACCAGGTACTCAGAAAAGCCTTAGCAAATTTCTGGAAAGAGATCAAAGCGTGTTTTGTTTTAGACACTCATCCTCTCATTCATGGAGAGGTGAGAGAAATACATTTCCAAAAGCTCAGTAAAACTCTGTCATAAGCTCAACAAAATCTCAGGAAAAGCTGAGGGTTCTGGGAGAGGTATCAATTCCTTCCCACTCAGCAACACTCTCCCTGACAGCTGTTTAACAAATAATGTTGCAAGCTCTATAATGATATCCTTTCTAGCCATCTAATTTATACCCAGGAAATAATTCACTCTCTAGGGCCTTGAGTCCTGTTTGATCATCAACCAGCCCTTTCAGAGCCCTATCATGAGGATCAAAATCTGCACTGACTCCCCATTGAAGTCCGCAGGTAGAACACTCCTGAGTGCTCACTGGCTTGAAAATTCTCCGCCTCTCACTCTTTCTCTTATGTTCGTCTGTCTGTCTCCTCAACAATCTGACTGATGGAAGCTCTTTCTCTGTGTCTATTTCTATCTTGGTTTATTTCTCCTTCCCTAACTCTAACTCTCGGTCACTTTGTTTCTGTTTCTCTGCCTCTGCCTATCTCTATTTATATGTTTTTCTGTGTCTGCTCCTCTATCTATGCATCTCTGTCTCTCTGTAGGTCTGCCTCTCTGTCATGTATACCTATACATGCTCACATAAACTGGCAATAACATTTTACATTTACTTTTACCCAGTGGACTACTATTTGTCTCCCACGTGATTACCATGGAAACTTGGGCATGATAAACAAGTTCCCATGCAGACAAATTATAAACATTATTAGAAAACAAGATTCTAATAGACGCATAAGACCCTTCTTTATTCTCCTTCACATTCAGGATTTGACATGTGGACCCCATGCACGTAATGAAGGATCCTTCTCATCACTTAGACCAATGGCCTAAAGTATCTCTAGAAAGATCCTCAAAGCCAGAGTACTCCTAACATTAGGGACAGGCTGAGTAAGTGGTAGATTTTATATCTGAATTTAGTAGTGTTTTTAAATATATGTAGTTCAAGGATTTATAATATAGAATCTACAGATGTCCATGAACCCTTGAATTGTATATAAAAGATTATCTTCACATGAGTTTAAGCATTTTCAAAGATAAAGCTTCATCGCTTTCATCAAGATTCCCAAAGAAATTTCTTGTCTGTCTGTCTCAGAAACACACATAAACACATATTTAAAACTTTATTTTAAAATGAAGATGATAACAATGTGGTTTTTGTCTTCAAAAAAATTATTCGTTTACTGTGAAGATTTTACTTTTGGTCAATATACAGCTTAGCAATCAAGGGATAGTCACACAACCACCATTGCACAGAAATTCACAAAACATTTTGACAATTAAAACAGTGCAAATCACTGTTGTAGAGATTTATAAATTCCACCCACAGGCAACTTTTTCAATTGGTACTGCTGTTATTTTTCAATCTTTTCTATAATATTTGAGAACTATTTCTGCATAGTCCAAATGAGCTCCATTTCCATGCATTTTAACCATCCTGAATATTTCCACAAGAATCTTTTATGTCCTAACATAGCTCCCTAAACAGACACTCATAGAGGAGACCAGACATGATGCATTTAGCAAGTACCACATTCTATTCTCTACAATTAGTCTCACAGAGGAGTTATGTTAGAGAAAAGATTGAAAGCTTATCTATTGTCTTGCAGGATAAGCTTGTGTGTTTGGCTTCAACAGTACTCAAAAAAACTATAAAAAACGGTCAAGGTTAATTCAATGCAGACACTTCAGTTTAAATGCAATTCTCATCTCATTTTAGAACATTTTTAAAAAGAATGATTGCTTGGAAAATGAGTATCTGTGCACAGAGTTGAAAGCAAAAATGGATTTGTTAGCCAGGATGTTGGTGACAGAAAACAACATGAAGCCAAGGATGGAACTGTTCTTTAATAAGCTCCCCTGATGCACTATAAAATGATATAACCACTGTGGAAAGCAATATGATGACTCCTTAAAAAGCTGGAATTAAAAACATCATTTGACCCAACAATTCCATTTCTAGATATATATCTAAAGCAGTGAGAGCCAGGATGAGAACACATATATGCACTCCCATGTTCATCATAGCACTATTTATAACAGCAAAAAGATAGAAACAACCTACGTGATCATCAACAGAAGAATGGACAACCAAACTCTGGTACATACATACAATGGAATACTATGCAACACTAAAGAATAAGGTAGAATCTGCAAAAAACAGCATAACATGGATGAGCTTGGAGGACATTATGCTGAGTAAAATAAGTCTATCACAGGAGGACAAATATAGTAATAAGTCATTATTGTAAAAAGTCAAGGAAACATTTATATATGGAAGGCAATTTTCTTTGTTGATTACCAGGGGTGGGAGGGGAGGGGAGGGAACATGGAAAAAAAAGATGCATTGACCCATGTCACTTCAGTTTTATATATTTCACTGTATATAAATTTTATTTCAACAAAAAAATAAATAAGTTCTATAAAAAGAGACCACTACTATCTTTCTCAAATTAAAATAATAATAATTAAAAAAATAAGTTCACCAATGGTTGGGCAATCCTACTTCTGTAGTGATACTGCCTCGGAAACCCAAGTAGGGGTCGCTATGAGTCGGGGCCGACTCGACGGCAAATAACAACAACAACAACAATGCCAAAAGGAAAATCTCCCAAAATGGCCTTCAAAATGCCCTTAGAATGTGGCCCTAAACTTCATATCCATCCTCATCTTCAATATTCTTCAATATCAATTTAGCTCTTTCCTTTTCTTTTCAGGACCAATGTTCTAGTAACCCTCCATGCTTTAATACTCTGGTAGACATACTTAAAGGTAGTCCCCATAATCCCCACCTCCTGGTGTTCACATCTTTGTACATTTCCTACCCTTTGGTGGGGGAGGTAGGGGCACTAATAGAATATGGTAAATGTGATGGGATGTCACCCTCACAATTATTACATGTCATATAAGATTCCTTGTTATGTGGGGAAATATTGCTTTTTTGGGTAAACTTTCACCCAAACCACAATAAAATGTTCACAAAAACAAAATTTCATGTGACTAGAAAATTTGCTCTAAAATCTCTCTCTCTCTCTCTATTACTCCTTTTGAACAAGCAAGCTGCCATGAACCCTACAGCCACAAGGAAATGAAGTCTGCCAACAATTTAAGTGAACTTGGAAGCAGATTCTTTTCCAAGCGGAATGTGACTTAATAAGTCAAGACTTTGATGAGAATTCAGCCCTGACTAACACCTTGCTTGCAGCCTTATGAGACCCTGAGCAAAGAATCTACCTAAGCTATGTCTAGATTCCTGACCCAGATACTGTGTCTTTGTTATGGGGTGCTGCTATAACAGAAAATACCACAAGTGGGTGGCTTTAACAAACAGAAATTTATTTCCTCACAGTTTAAGAGGCCAAAAGTCTGAATTTAGGCCACCAGCTCTAGGAATCAGCCTTTCTTTCTCTGTTGGCCCTTGGGGTTAAGGTCTCCTTCTGTTCCTCCATCCTTTTTCTCCCACTCCCATTTATACTTGCTTGCTTAATCTGCTCTTTTATACAGGTAGTCCCCAATTTACAACAGGGTTCCATTTTGACAACTCCATCATAAGTCATTTTTTATGTACGTCGAATACCTTTCTTTAAGTTTTCGTTATTGCCTGCTATATGGCAGTGTTCTGAACAGTAAATTACAACTATTGAACATCTGAGAATGAGAACTTCATCAAATTACATGATGCAATTCTTAATACAGTATGTATTACTAACAATAAGAAGTACAAAAAAAAAAGATGGTCTTAAGTGTGGTTGGCCATAATTCAAATATATCGTAAGTAGGGGACTACCTAGATTTCAAAAGAGATTGATTTAAAAACATACTGGTAGCATAGTGCCTAAGGCATTTGATTGCTAACCAGAAGGCTGGCAGTTCAAGTCCACAGGCCACTCCTCCAGAGGAAGATTGGGCAATCTACTCCCGTAGTGATACCACCTTGGAAACCCAAGGTGGGGATGCTATGAGTCGGAACCAACTGGAGGGCAATGAGTTTGGTTTTTGTTTGGTTTGGTACACTAATACTGTCTTATTAACATAACAAAGAAAATTTATTCCTGAATGGGACTGTAACCACAGGTATAGGGGTTAGAGTTTACAACACATATTTTAGGGGCATAATTCAATCCATGGGTGGTCTGGTGGCATAATGTCTAAGGCAATTGACTGCTAACCAGAAGGCTGGTGGTTCAAACCCACCAGCCACTCCTCAGAAGGACGGTTGGGCAATCTACTTCTGTAAGAGATACCGCCTCGAAAACCCAAGGAGGGGTCACTGTGAGTGGGTTCCAACTGGACTGTTGTTGTTGTTGTTGTTAAGTGCCGTCAAGTCATTTCCGACTCATAGCGACCCCATGCACAGCAGAACGAAACACTGCCCGATCCCGCACCAG
>NW_006921788.1:3873150-3882047 GCF_000298275.1 Orycteropus afer afer
AGTCCAGCTTCTCGGATTATTTGCTCAGCATATAGATTGAATAAGTGTGGAGAAAGGATACCTTTCTCCAACTGGACGGCAATGAGTAAATTCAATCCATAACACTGTAAGATAATAAACATGCAGTGTTTTAAACTGCTATGTTTGTGGTAATTGGTTAGGCAACAACAACAACAAAAATGAATACAAGTGGAATTATAACTCCCTCCCTCCCCCTTTTGAAATCCCTTCCCTTTGTCAACAAACAGATCTCAAATCTCTTATTTTTTTCTTACCTAAAAGCTGACAAATTTTCCCTAACAGTTTGCTTCTCAACCCCTTCTCAATGGTCTTTTCCCACATGAGTCATTCTGGGGCTTGACATCTGACAGAAATTGTCATGACTTCAAATATACTGTACAACCAAATATTCCACCCTATGCCTGTAAATTCTTCATGACGTTTTTGTCCTGCTTCCTTAGATCACTCCTCCTATCACCCAATCCCCTTCTCTCTCCACTACAAAGGCAATCCTTACCATATCCCTGAACATCAGTGAGATTCGCAGCTTTAGAGTTGTGGCCTGACTTCTTCTTGACCCTGAACCCAGGCTAATATCCCCCGCTGACCAAAACTTCTCTCACAAGCTTGGGAGAGAAGATGTGAGGGCTTGATTGTAAATCTTCCCTCACTCAGTGCATCTCACTAATCAACTCAAGAAGGCCCTCATCAGTGGGACACTGGAGTAAACAGCTGAGAGCCCAGCCTCTCATCACATACCTGGCCACCTTTTAAAAAACTTGATGCTCAAGTGCACGAAAAGATGAGCCCAAGTCTGAGTTGCAAGTGGCGGCCACGACAGATCTTCCTTATTTTACTCCACAAGCACCTATCAAACATCAGGTGAGTGTAGAGCTAGTTCTCAGTGCCCACAAAATATAATCCAGTGTGTATCAGAATGGGTGATGGGCACTGATAGTTTAGTGGTAGAATTCTTGCTTTTCATGCAGGAGACCTGAGTTCAATTCCTGACCAATGTACCAATGTACCTCCACTTGTCTGCCAGTGGAGGCTTCTGTGTTGCTATTGTGCTGGACAGGTTTCAGTGGAACTTGTAGACTAAGATGGATTAGAAAGAAAGGCCTGGTGATCTACTTCTGAAAAAATTAGCCAGTGAAAACTGTATAGACCACAACAGTCCAATCTGCACCTGATCATGGGCTTGGTACAGGATCAGACAACTTTTCATCATCATGAGTCAGGGGCCAACTCAATGGCAGCTAACAAACAAAATAACAGCATTAGAATGAATGGGAGTATAAACTGGGAAAGGTTTTTCAAGTGTAATTTGACAGTACCTATGAAAATACGAGTTTATAGCCTTTGACTCAGCAATTCTACTCTGATAAATACCATAAAAAATATCCTCTTAAGTATGCAAAAGACATGCACAGTGTTTCCAAGGATGAATGGTAGAAAGGTTGGGGGAAAAAGTTGGAAATGGATGAGATAAACTATGGTACATCCATACATTTGTTTGATAAAGTGATATTTAGCAGTTAAAAAGAACACTAGAACTTCCACTTTTGGGAGATGGAATAATCACACATTTCTTGACTTCTCCTGCTAAGCATCCCTAAAAATCCCAGGTAATTATATATATAACAAACATGAGGAGACTCTGATAGGAGAATAAAAGATGGCAGACCAGCTAGAGAGCTCATGATCAAAGAAATGATGCAATGGTGAGTTGCTTGAGTGTTCTTGTTGTGTTTTTGTTACCGAGTGCTGACATGAATATATACCACAAATGGGATGGCCTTAACAAACAGGAGTTTATTCTTTCACAGTTTGGAGGCTTTAAATCCAAGTTCAAAGTGCCAGGCTCTAGGGGCTGGGTGAAAGCCCCTCGACCTTGGGCTTCAGCCCTGCCTCTTGCTTCTGACCCACTGAAGCTAGAGGCATCTCTTCACTCAGGCAGCTACTGGCTGCTGAGGCTAACAAGCCCAAGGCCGACAAATAAAAAGGCACAGTCCCGATGTTATCAAACCACATGACAGGCCATTAATTCAAGTCCATTGTAAGTTCCAAGGTCAGCAGAGCATGGCAGACTGCTGAACAATGACACAACTACATGCAAGGTCCAAGTGTGCCATAGGCTACAGACCGTTCCCAAAGCTGTTGCTTATATACAGGAAGCAGACCGTATATCCAAAGGCAGTTACTCAGCTGCTCACAGTAGATTCCACCATAGAGCTGATTACCAGTTTCATCATGGAGAATACCACATCCAGCTGCCCAGCCACTCAACCAGGCATATTCAAGTTGACACACAAACATAACCACCATACTATAAATCCCATACTTAGAACTGAAGACACCAACAAACAAAAATACCAATGAGTGCAGACAAAAAAAAAAGTCTCCAAAATTCTTCTAGCCAAAGGGTCTAGAATGGGGTACAAAACCCATTGCTACTGAGTTGATTCTGACTTATAGTGACCTTTTAGACACAGTAGAACTGCTCCATAGAGTTTCCAATGTTGTAAATCTTTATGGAAGCAGACAGACACATGTGTCTTCCTACAAAGTGGCTGGTTGGTTAGCAGATGAGAGCTTAACCACTGCACCATCAGGGCTCCTTGGAAAGGAGTAGTCATACAAGAAATAAAACTCTTAAACCTAACCACTCTACCCCAGCCAAACACTAAGAAAAACACCAGCAAAACCCAGTGGGGATCCTAGACACCTACTCTTGCCAAGCTGTAGAAATGCACCCCACTACCCATGGGGTGGTGTCAGAGAAGGTGGGATCTGGGACTTTCATCCTGGCAGGCAACAGGCAGTAAAGAGCGCCCCCTCCCATTGAGGTATAAGGAATCTGACTGCTAACCAGAAAGTTGGTGGTTCAAACCCACCAGCCACTCCGCAGAAGCAAGACTGGGCAATCTACTTCTGTAAACATTTACCGCCTCAGAAACCCAATGGGGTCACTATGAGTTGGAATTGATTCAATGGCAGTGGGCTTGGTTTAGTTTTTGGTTCCCACTGCAGAATCAATGGACACCATCTGTGGAAGCTGAACTTCACACACACACACCCTTCCCATCAATATAATGAGGTACTCCTTTCCCTCCCCCACTGGGTGGTGGCAGAGGAAATGTAAAGGAGAGTCAACACTTTACTACTCCCCAGTGGTAAAAAGTGCACCCATCATATGCTGTTAATGGAGCCCACATGGGGAACACTAAGGAGCAACCCAGTGAGGGAAGTATCAATGGAGGAACTCTCACCCTGCCCACTCCTTTCAGGAGTCAACAGCAGCCAAGTTGGGGATCCAGACTACCTGGCAGTAACCAGAAGGCATCCCTCTTTCTTCTGCCAGAGTGGTGTCAGAGTAAGCTAGCTGAAAAAGAAGATCTAACTAAGGACCAGAGTCTTATAATACCCAAAATACCGACGTTTCAATAAATAATTACTCATCATATCAAGAATCAGGAAGATCTCAAACAGAACAAAAAAGAAAAACCAATAGGTGTAATTGAATAGAGCAATTGAATAGAGAATTGAATTACTCCAGCTCCATTTTCAACAAATGGAGCTGGAGTAATTGGATATACATAGAGCTCTAAAAAAGGGCCTTGGACAAAATGGTTATGAACTATCCAATGTAAAATGATTCTGCTTTGTAAAAATTCACCAAACTCAAAATAAAAAGTTAAAAAAAATTTTTGACTTAAAATTACTAAAGTATATAAAAAATTAATTCAAAATATACCACAGACTTAAATGTAAAACATGACCTACAACACTTTTATTATTATTTTTTTTTAATTTATTTTTGCAGTGTTTCTTCACTCACCTCCCACCTGTGGTAACCCACAAAAAACATTTCCTTCCATATATAAACCTTTCCTTGACTTTTGACAATAACAGACTAATATTTATACTTCTGTGATTGACTTATTTCCCTCAACACAACGTCCTCCAAGTTCATCCACATTATGCATGTTTTGCCAATTCTACTTTATTCTTTAGGGTTCCTTAGTATTCCATTGAGTGTATGTACCATAGTTTGGTTATCCATTCTTCTGTTGATGGGCACCTAAATTGTTTCCATCTTTTGGCTATTGTAAATAGTGCTGCAGTGAACATGGGTGTGCATATATCTGTTCTTGTCCTGGCTGTCGCTTCTTCAGGATATTTACCTAATAATGGGATTGCTGGATCAAATGGTCTAATTCTAACTTTTTAAGAATTGCCATACTGCTTTTCACAATGGTCTTATCATTTTACAATCCTGTCAGCAGTGTATGAGAGTCCCAGTCTCTCCAGATCCTTGCCGTTGTTGTTGTTGTTATGTGCCGTCAAGTCGGACCCAACTCATAGCGACCCCTCCTTGGGTTTCCAAGGCAGTATCACTACAGAAGTAGATTGCCCCATCTTCCTTCTGAGGAGTGACTGGTGGGTTTGAACTGCCAGCCTTCTGGTTAGCAGTCAAGTGCCTTAGGCACTACACTACCAGATCCTTGCTAGCTTTTGTTATTTTCTGTCTTGTTGAACTTTGCTATTAGTGCTGGGACCAGATGGTATATAATTGTTGTTTTGATATGTATGTCTCTAAGGACCTCTGGTAGCATAGTGCCTAAGGCATTTGACTGCTAACCAAAAGGCTGGCGGTTCAAAACCACCAGCCACTCCTTAGAAGGAAGATGGGGCAATCTACTTCTGTAGTGATAATGACTTGGAATCCCAAGAAGGGTCACTATGAGTCAGATCCAACTTGACAGCAGTGAGAGTTTGAGAATGGCTAATGATCGTGAACATTTCTTCATGTGTTTGTTCACCACCTGAATAGCCTCTTTGGTGAACTGTCTATTTATGTCTTCTGCCCATATTTTAACCAGACAGTTTGTCTTTTTGGTGTTGGTGTGTTAAGAGTTTTCTATAAATTTTAGAGATAAGTCCCTTGTCAGATATATCATTGCCAAATATTTTTTCCCAATCTGTAGGTTCTCTTTTGACTCTTTTGGAGAAGTCTTTTGAAGTACATAAAAAATTAAATTTTAGAAGGTCCCTGGCTTATTATTCTGCTGTTTGTGCATTTTGGGTTGTGCCTGATAGTCTATTTATGCCATAAATTAGGGCCTCTAAATTTGCCCCTAGTTTTTCCTTGAGGAACTTTATAGTTCCAAGTTTCATATTTAAGTCTTTGATCCATCTGGAGTTAGTTTTTGTGTGCAGTGTGAGGTACGGATCTTGTTTCATTTTTCTGCAAATGGATATCCAATTTTGCCAGCACAATCTGTTAAAGAGATCATCTCTTCTCCATGTAATGGATTTCAGCCCTTTGTCAAAAATAAGCTGACCACAGGTTGATGGATCTATTTCTGGGTTCTCAATTCTCTTCCACTGGTCTATGTGTCTGTTGTTGTACCAGGCTGTTTGGACTACTGTGGCTGTATTCTCCAGTGACACTATCTGGGCCAGGACTTTTTTTTTGTTGGTGGTGGTAATTTCTTTATGACCCATTCAATTTCTTCTTTTGTTATGGGTCTGTTCAACTTTTCCACCTCAACCTCTGTTATTTCAGGTAAGTAGTGTGTTTCTAGAAATCTGTCCATCTCTGTTTTGAGACCTGGGAGTGTAAGATCTCCTATTTTGTTCTTCTTCAATAGCGCTTTTCTTATCCGAGGTCTCTTTCCTTTCCATGTAAAATTAGTGATTGGTTTTTCCATATCCTTAAAGAATGATGATGGGATCTGGATTGGGTTTGCATTGAATGTATAGATTGCTTTGGGTAGTACTGACATTTTCACAATGTTAAATCTTCCTATCCACAAACATAGTATGTTCTTCCATTTATGTAGATCTCTTACTGTTTCTTGAAATAGTCTTTTGTAGTTTTCTTCATACAGGTCTTTTGTGTCCCTGTTGTTGTTGTTGTTGTTGTTGTTGTTGTTGTTGTTATGTGCCATTGAGTCGGACCCGACTCATAGCGACCTCTCCTTGGGTTTCCAAGGCATCATCTCTACAGAAGTAGATTGCCCCATCTTCCTTCCGAGGAGTGGCTGGTGGGTTTGAACCGCCAGGCTTCTGGTTAGCAGTCAAGTGCCTTAGGCACTAGTGAGAATTATTCCCAAATATTTTATTTTGTTGGTAGCTATTGTAAATGGTATTGATTTCCTTATTTCTTTTTCAACAACCTCTTTGCTGATGTAGAGGAATCAAACTGATATTTGTATGTTGATCTTGTGTCCTGACATGATGCTAAATCTCTCAATTAGTTCCAGTAGTATTTTTGATGAGTCTCTTGGGTTTTCTAGGTATAGGATCATATCATCAGCAAATAGCGATAGTTTGACTTCTTCTTTACCAAATTGGATACCTTTGATTTACATTTCTTGCCTTATGGCCCTGGCTAGGACTTCCACTACAATGTTGAATAGAAGTGGTGATAGAGGGCATCCTTGTCTAGTTCCTGTTTGCAAGGGGAATAGTTTCAGTCTCTCTCCATTGAGAATAATGTTGGCTGTTAGTTTTGCATAGATGCCCCTCATTATGTTGAGGAATGTTCCTTCTATTCCTATTTTGCTGAGAGTTTTCTTCAAGAATGTGTGTTGGATTTTATCAAATGCCTTTTCTGCATCAATTGATATGATCATGTGGTTCTTTTCCTTTGTTTTATTTATGTGGTGGATGATGTTGATTGTTTCCCTAATGTTGAACCATCCTTGCATACCTGATATGAACTCCACTTGGTCATAATGAATGATTTTCTTGAGATGCTGTTGGAATCTATTGGCTAGGATTTTGTTGAAGATTTTTGCATCTTTGCCTGGTTTTGGTGTCAAAGTTATGCTTGCTTCATAAAATGAATTTGGGAGGATTCTATCTTTTCCTATGTTTTACAATACTTTGAGCAGCATTGGTGTCAGTTCCTCTCTTAATGTTTGGTAGAACTCTCCAGTGAAACTGTCTGGGCCAGGACATTTTTTGTTGTTAGTAATTTTTTTTTATGACCTTTTCAATTTCTTCTTTTGTTATGGGTCTGTTCAACTTTTCTACCTCAGTCTATGTTAGTTTCGGTAAGTAGTGTATTTCTAGAAATCTGTCTATTTCTTCTAGATTTCCAAATTTGTTGGAGGACAGTTCTTCATAGTATCCTGATATTATCCTCCTGATTTCTGTTGTGACATTGCCCAATTCATTTCTTATTTGTGTTATTTGTATTCTCTCTCTATTTTCCTTTGTTAAATTTGCCAGTGGTTTCTCAATTTTATTAATCTTTTCAAAAAACAAACTTGTAGTTTTGTTGATTTTTTTTCTATTATTTTTCTATTTTCTGTTTCACTGATTTCTACTTGAATCTTGTATTATTTCTTTTCTTCTGGTGACTGTCAGCTTTTTTTGCTGCTCTTTTTCTAATTGTTGGAGATGCTGGGTTAAGGTGTTGACTTTCGCTCTTTCTTCTCTTTTGATGTGTGCATTTATTGCTATAATTGGCCTCTGATCACTGCTTTTGCTGTGTCCATAAGATTTTGGTCTGTTGTGTTTTCATTCTTGTTTGATTCAAGGAATTTTTTATTTCATTTTTTATTTCTTCTATTACACAGTCATATTTAAGGAGGATGTTATTCAGTTTCCATGTGTTTGCTCTTTTTCCATTGATCTTCCTTTTGTTGATTTCTAATTTTATAGCATAGTGATCTGAGAAGATGCTTTGTAGTATTTCATTGTTTTTAAATTTATTAAGGCTTGCTTTATGGCCTAACATATGGTCTATCATGGGGAATATTCCATGTGTACTGGAAAATAATATATATTGTGCCATTGTTAGATGAAGTGCTGTGTAGACGTCTATAAAGTCAAGTTTGTGGACTGTATTGTTTAGTTCTTCTGTGTCTTTGTTGAGTTTCTTCCCATTGTTCTATCTGTGGTTGAAAATGGTGTATTAAAGTCTCCTACTACAACTGTGGAGTCATCTATTTGTCTTTTCAATTCTATTAAAGTCTGTTTTATGTATTTTGGGCTCTTTCACTGGATCCATACATATGTATTATGGTTATATCTTCTTGTTCAATTGATCCCTCAATCATTATATAATGCCTTTGCTTGTCTCTTATGGTGGTTCTTGTCTTAAAGTCAGTTTTATCAGAAATTAATATTTCCACTCCTGCTCTTTTGTGGTCACTGTTTGTTTGGTCTATCTTTGATTTTTAGTCTATGATTATCTTTCTCTCTAAGATGTATCTCTTGTAGACAGCATATTGATTGCTTGTGTTTTTAACCAGTCTGCAACTCCCTATCTTGAGTGGTGCACTTAATGCATTGATATTCAGTGTAATTATAGACAAGCATGAATTTGTTGCTGTCATTTTGTTGTTTTTTCATGGTGTTACTGATGTCTTTATTCCATATAATTTTATGTGCTGAGCTCATTTTACTTATGAATCATGTTATCACTTCCTTCATTTCTACTGTTTTAGTATTTGCTAAATATTTATGCTTGTCCTCTTTTTCATTGTAGTGTGAAGGTTTATCATTTTTCTGTGAGGTTCCCCTTTGATTGATAATTTTCTTCCTAACCGTAGAACAGTTCATTCTATCTTGCACTTGTCTTGACTTCCTTGCCATTTAGAAATTCTGTAACTACACAATTTTTTCCTTCTTTTTGGTTTGTAGTTGTCCTCAACTACATGATTGGCAAAGAAACACTGTTTGATACATTACCATGCAACCTTATGAATAGTCCAGTTAGGTTAGAAGGCTCTCAAAATAGGACTAGGAAAGAGCTCCATCACCTGAGTAAACCCAGCCTTACTCCTATGGATAAGGTTAAGCTTTCAAGACCTCCATTTGCTGATGTGGCACCACTCAAATTGAAGAGAAACAGCTGCAGACATCCATTAATCATC
>NW_006921788.1:3884137-3890267 GCF_000298275.1 Orycteropus afer afer
AAGAGTTGATGCTTTTGAGTTGTGGTGCTGGCAAAAAATGCTGAAAGTACCATGGACTGTTAAAAGAACTAACAGATCTGTCCTGGAGGAAGTGCACCCAAAATGCTCCTTGGAAGTGAGAATGGCCAGACTTCGTCTCACCTGTTTTGGTCATGTTGTAAGAAGAGACCATTCCTTGGAGAAGGATGTGATGCTTGGTAGGGTGGAGGGTCGACAAAAGAGGGGGAGGCCTTTAACGAGATGGATTGACACGGTGCCTGCGATGATGGGCTCAAGTATAGCAGGGATTGTGGAGCTGGTGCAGGATCTGGCAGTGTTTCGTTCTGCTGTGCATGGGGTCGCTATGAGTTGGAAACAACTCGATGGCACCTAACAACAACAGTTGTCCTCATTTGCCAATTTATGTCTCTCATTCTCCGTTTACAATCTTGTAAGGTTATTTACTTGGATCCTTCCAAAACTGGGTTGGTTTCTGGGTTATGTCATCATGCATATTAATGATCAGTTGTTTGCTGTTGTTGGTTCCCTGTCCAAAGCACTCCATTTAACATCTCTTGTAATGATGGTCTGGTTTTAACAAATTCCTTTAATTTCTGTTTATCTGGAAACATCCTAATTTCACCATCATATTTGAGGGACAATTTTGCTGGGTATATAATTCTTGGTTGCAAATTTTTTCTTTCAGGGTTTTATATATACCACCCCATTGCCTTCTCACTTGCATGGTTTCTGCTGAGAAACCAGAGCTTAGTCTTATTGGTTGCACTTTGTAGGTAACTTTTCCTTTTTCCCATGCTGCTTTCAGGACTCTTTCTTTGTCTTTGGTTTTGGTGAATTTGATGATGATATGTTTTGGTCATTTTCTTTTGGGGTCCATCCTATTTGAGGTTTGGTGGGCTTCTTGAATGGATATATTCTCATCTTTCATCATATCAGGGAAATTCTCTTCCAACAAATCTTTGTCAATTTTCTCTGTGGTTTTATTTGTCTCTTCCTGTTCTGGAATTCCGATTACACATATGTTACTCTTTTGATGGTATCCCACATGAACCTTAGGCTTTCTTCATTTTGTTGTGATCTTTTTTCTGATTGATCCCTTTCCAAAGAAGTATTCAGGTATTTGTCTTCAATCTCATTAATTCTGTCTTCCATTGGTTCAATTCTACTCCTTTGCCCTTTCATGACTTATTTATTTCTGAGAATTTTGTATTTATCTTCTGGATTCCTATCCATAGATTCTGTATCATTTCTAATTTTTCATTTATTTTGTCATTTTGTTCTTGTATTGTCTTTCAAAATTGTTCTAGGGTTTTCTCTGTGTTTTTGTCAATTTTGTTAGTGTCTTCCTTGATCTGTCTCTCAATCCACTGAAGATACCTAAATATAATTATTTTGAATTCCTTATCAGGGAGTTCCAATGCTGCTTCTTCCTCAGGGATATGTTCTGGGTCTGTATCATGGTCCCTTGCTTCTCCTGCCTTGTCTTGCTTCTTTGTGTGGACTGTGATGGTCTGTTGTCTCCAAGACTTTGTGACATTTTTGTGCTTCTATTTAATTGGTGATTGTATGTGGAAATGATTTGCTCAGGATTTTCATTTTCTTTGTTTGGATGTATCTGAGTAAGCAGGGTACTGTGCTCCTCTCTTCACTAGTTGGCAACACTTATGCACTCACCACCTGTCTCCTTTCTAGTCATTTCCAGAGAAAAGAAGACCCATGTTCACATAAAACCTGCACATGAATATTCATAAGGGACACAATAGCCAAAAACTATAAAACAACTCAGCTCTCCTTCAAGAGGTGAATGGTTAAACAAACTGTGGGACATCCATATTCAGAT
This sequence comes from Orycteropus afer afer, assembly GCF_000298275.1. Lineage (NCBI taxonomy): Eukaryota > Metazoa > Chordata > Mammalia > Tubulidentata > Orycteropodidae > Orycteropus > Orycteropus afer. Next base: position 3,885,978 of record NW_006921788.1, read on the forward strand.
GTACATCTCTCAATGTAATATTTCCAACAATATAAATAGGTTTTATTTTTATTTCTCTTTTATAAAATAGGAAATAGACACCAGTTAAGTAATTTGCCCAATATTTCTTACTTGATAATCAAAAATATTAGCTTTTGCTCTGATTTCAGTCTGGTTATGTCAACCATAGTTCTAGAGCTATAGAGTTCAATGTGGCTATTGAGCACTTGAAATGTACCTTGTCCCAATTACAATGTGTCGTAAATATAAGATACACAATGGATTTCAAAGACTTACTACAAGAAAGAAGATGTAAAATGTATCACTAATCATTTTTATATTGATCATGTGTTAAAATAACAATATTTAGGTCAAAAGATTTACCTTCAACTTGATGCCAGCTCATGGTGCCCTCATGTTTATCAGAGTAGAACGATACTCCACAGAGTTTTCAATGGCTGATTTTTCAGAAATAGATCACCAGGACTTTATTCCCGTAGTTGGTTAAATAAAATGTATTTTTAAAATTAGCAGGGAACAAAGACACAGACCACCAGCCACTTCTAGGAAGGAAGGTTGGGCAATCTACTTCCATAGTGATACTGCATCTGAAACCCAAGGAGGGGTCACTATTAGTCAGTCCAGCTGGATGGCACATAACAACAACAACACAAAGCAGCAGCAGGAAGTGAGGGAGTGACTTGTGTGGAGATATGGGGAAGAGAGTTCCAGGCAGATGGAACAGCAACTGCAAAGGCCCTGCAATAGGAGCATGTCTGATATACTGAAGGAACAGCAACAAGTCCAGTGGGGTGGGAACAGAAGAGAGATGAGTTCAAAGAATTTGCAATGCCTTGCAGACTGTGGTAAAGGTTTTGGTGTTTTACTTTAAGCATGATGAGAAACCCTTAGAGGGTTAAAGGATTTCTTTGACCTAGTCATACAGTGAAAGACCAAAGTATTCTGTGAGCCTCCCTAACCCTCACTGTTATCCTGACTGTGGCAGTTTCTCTTTTATCTGTTTCAAAGGGCGAAGAATTTACAAATCATCAGCACTTGACACACCCACACAGCAGTCTCCTTGCACTGAAGCCATCATGCTTTTTCTCTTCTCAATCAGAATGCATTTGGGAGATAAACAGCAAGCTGCCCACAAACAAGCAAAGTGTTTTTTCTCTTTTCTTTTTCTAAGTAAACCTTCTGGTTTTTCTCTGAACAAACATCTAGCATGATCAAGGACACACAAACACTAGCCAAAACTAAGTGCAAAACCCAGTAAGACAAAAGTAATTTGAAACCATCCCAAGCACCTGTGTAAGCAAAAAACATCCCCACATTGTCCAGAATGCAATCACAGGGAGTCCTTACATATTTAAGAGGCAAAGTGTCACTCTGTATGCTTCTAGAACTATACTTCTTGCTTCATCCTCTCTCCTTTGGATTTGAAGTAAGTAGATCTATAGCTCTGATGCTATATAATGTAAGCATAAAGTAAGGCTTCTCAATCTTAACACTATTGACATTTAGGGCTGGGTAATTCCTTGCTGTGGGGCTGTCCTGTGCATTGCAGGACGTTTAGCAGCAGAGCATCTCTGGCATCCACTCATTAGGTGCCCACCCCACACCCCAATCGTTACAGCCAAAAAAAAAAAACTCCAGACATTGCCAAATGTCCCCCAGGAGGCAAATTTACCTAAGTTAAAAAACAACTGGCATAGAGACTAAGGTGTGTGCCCTTAAAAAAAGGCTAACCCTCTTTGGCCCTCAATTGCTTAGCTAGAGAGCAGAGATAACATTATTCTATATGCCTAGGGATAGGGGATCAGACGACACGATTCCCTAAGATCTCAGTCTATGACCCATGCTTATGTGAATCTGTGATACGCAATGAAACAATCACATTAGTTTGAGAGCATCCCTACCAAACTCTAAACTACAGGAGGGCAAGAACTGAATGTTGTTCAGCTTGTTTAGCTCAATGTCTGACACCTAGTAGGTTCTCAATAAATATTAGTTTAATTATGATTAAATGTTACCCATGTTCTTCTCATAATTCATATTACTGGATCTCTTGTGTTTAGCACATAGTAGGTACTTAATAAATATTTCATAGTGTTATTTAATGTGGTGAGTTTTTTTAAAAATAAGGTCCTTTTTTAAATCAAAAATGTAAAAGTTAACCAATATTTATTGATTATCTACAATGATTCAAGGACTAGAGAGACACAAAATCATGCTACAGTCATATAAGGCAGCCCCACATTAGATGAGATTGATTTCATTCCACAATGAAAGGCAGAAGGTTTCTAAGATAACTGCATGGCCTTGTCAATCTTTTCCTTGAATTGATTCCAAGATAAGGTACTTCCAAATAACCAAAGCATATTAATATAAACAACTATACTATATGGAAATAAAATCATTGTGGGTAGTTGTTATTGTTGTTTGCCGTCAAGTCAGACCCAACTCATAGCGACCCCTCCTTGGGTTTCCGAGGTGGTATCACTATGGAAGTAGATTCCCCAACCTTCCTTCTGAGGAGTGGCTAGTGGGTTTGAACTGCCAGCCTTCTGGTTAGCAGTCAAGTGCCTTAGGCACTATGCTATTAGAGCTCCTCATTGTGGGTAGAGTGCTTTATAAAACAAATGCACATTTCCCCACCTTCCTAACTAGTTCACATACATAATTGAATTCACTGATGTTTTCATCTTGAGTACCAACTTTGATGCATTTTGATTTAGGCTCATTAACAGAATTCTGTTTAGAAGTATTCGAAGGCCACATTTAAGTGCATTCACAATGTTTCCCATGCATCCAGCATGAAAAAATGGTAGCTCACATGCAGTTACTTGCTACTCTGAACTTTTTTGATACGTCAAGATTATATTATAAATGTGATCCACCATCTCAGTAAATGACAATGCCATACTTGTTGGTGATTTAAAAATCCTTTAAATCACCTTGGACCCCTCCCTTTCCGTAATACTTCACATTCAAATTATCAGCAAATGATAATGGCTCTACCATCAAAATATGTCTACTTCCACTTCTTTCATCCAAGTACAAATCACTATCAGTGATTTTCATCTCCTACTACTCTTCTTTCCCCATATTTACCCACGTGCCATTCCTTAAACTTTACAGGAACCCTCCCAAGTCAGGATTTGAACTTACAAGTCCTTTTAACTGACATACGTTCTGGCCAGGTAATCTCATGGCTCCATCTTTACCTCCTTCACCTTCTCAATGAGGTCTTTCCTAACCATCCTATTTAAAATTTCAACTCTCATATATCCCACCTCCTACCCACCTTTCCTTAATCAATCTTCCCTGACTTATGCATAACAGTTGTCATCAATTGACATCCTATATATTTTTACTATTTATTTAGTGGCAATATCCCACCACTAAAATATAAGCCATATGAGGGCAAGGATTTTGATCCATTCTGTTCATCTCTATATCCCCAACACCCAAAATAGTGCAAGCAACATGGCAGTCGCTTAATCAATATTTATCAAATAATCAAACCAAAACCAAACCCACTGCCATCGAGTCAATTCCAACTCATAGCAACCTCTTTTGGGTTTCTGAGGTAGTAAATCTTTATGGAAGTAGATTGCCCAATCTTCCTTCTGAGGAGTGGCTGATGGGTTTGGACCACGAACTTTCTGGTTAGCAGTCAAATGCCTTAGGCACTACACCACCAGAGCTCCTTTATCAAATGAAATAATGGGTAAATAGTGAATGATCAAGTCTATAATTCAATGATATTCAGTGCTCTTAGACTTTTAGTAACCTCTTTTTCCCTACACCAAATGATTCTGGTAGTGCTTTTCTCAACAAAACTCCCTAGAGCTGCACTGTCTAGTATGGTAGCCACTAGCCAAACATGTTTATTTTAAATTTAGACTAAATTAAGTAAAATTAAAAATTTAGTTCCGCAGTCTCACTAGCCGTATTTCAAGTGCTTAATAGTCATTATGTGGCTAATGACTATCATATTGGACAGTGCAGACAGAACATGTCCATCATTTCAGAAAGTTCTTTTGGCCAGTACTGGTCTAGCGCATCAACTGTGACTATACAAAAGTAATTGCTATACCTGCATTCTTTGTAAGATGTCAGACTAGGCAGAAAGACTGCACAGACCCTCTTCAACATGGAAAAGGGAAATCAATTAATAGACACAGAAGATAATCCTGGACCCCTGAGCCTCAAAGGGAAGGATATAGAAGTGGACTAAACCCCAACTAGCAGAAGAATTTGCATGAAAATACCAAAAAAGGAGACAGACAGAGCTGCGGTCTG
>NW_006921788.1:3903552-3905978 GCF_000298275.1 Orycteropus afer afer
AGTGTATGGAGGGATGGACACTGGGAAGAGGTAACTGTGGGGAGGAGGTGGGAGGGGAGCTGCTGCATTGTGGTAAACTGTGGTCAACATCATGAAACAAAGTGTAATGTGAACTGCTGTATGGAATGTGAATTTGTTCTGTAAATCTTCCCCAAATCACAATAAAAAAAAAAGTAATTGCTACACTAATCTGCTTATCTGAGGGAGAAACTAAACAAACTTTTACACAGGAGAAAATTGAGCCTCATTCAAAGCCTGGAGAATTCTCCCATGCGATTTTGTTCCTGGGCTTTCTGGACTGTAATTTATCCCTCGGAATCTTTTCTTCCTTAAATTTACCTTTTCATTGATGTTCTAAAGTGTTGAGTTGCTGGTTAAGTAAGGTGCTATTACCTCTGCCACATAAAAACTGTCTCCTAACTCAGGAACTCTATTGTGCCAATCTTTGAAGACAAAAGTCATATGGCAACACTGTTAAAAATAGTGATCAGAACGGGTTAAGATTTAATTTGTGGCTGGTGATCAAAAGAAGGGTAAAAGATAGAAGGTGGTTATGAAAATATAGGGTAGGATAGAAACATTTCAACATCAACAGTTGTTGTTTTGCTTGTTAGTGCTATGAAATCAATTCTGACTCACAGCTACCCTATGTACAACACCATGAAGCAGCACTCACTTCTGCACTATCTTCACAATCATTGCTATGTTTGAGATTACTGTTGTAGCCACTGTTTGAGTCCATCTCATCAAGGGTCTTTCTCTTTTTTTGCTGATATACCAAGCATGGTGTCCTTTTCCAGGGACTGATCACTCCTGATAAAATGTCCAAAGAATGTGAGATGAAGTCTTGCCATCCTCATGACTTCAATGTTAGTTAACATTTAATTTATACTGTAAGATATATAAGTAAGAGGAATGTGGGGTATATTTTATTTACAGCTCATGGATTCTTATCAACCAAAAGAAAAGACACCTGAATTTAAATGCCACCCTTCAGTTTTCATTTCAGTAGGTCATGGGACCCAAGTTGTCATGGATTGAACTGTGTCCCAAAAAAAATGTGTGCTGTAAATCCTAAACTGTAGGCTTGTGGTTATAATCCCATTTGGGAATGGTTGTCTTTGTTTTGTTAATGAGACAGGATTAATGTAAAATGTGTCTTGAGTAAATCTCTTTAAAGATATAAAGGAGATTAAACAAGCAACCAAGAGGAGTACAGACAAGGGAAAACACATGCCAAACCACATGAAGACTGCTCAGGAGCAGAAGCACAGAAGAGACAAGGACTTTCTTCCAGAGCCAACAGAGAGAGAAAGCCTAGAGCTGACACCCTGAATTCTGACTTTCAGCTTCCTAACCTGTGAGAAAATGCTTTTCTGTTTGCTAAATTCACTCACTTGTGGTATTTCTGTTACAGCAATACTGAATAACTGAATAACAGGACACATGTCCTGTATCTTAACTGTCACCTTCCATATATATTCTCTTCATGAGTTGGAATCAAATCAACTTGATAGCCACTAACAACAAAAGTTCTCTCAAGTGCTCTTTAAATAGTCCAGCCAAGTTCCCAGCAGAAGTCAGGATTAGCAAACCCCCCTGGAAAGGAACCATTACCTAATGACTGCCTTCAACTCTCTCTCCTTCCTTAGGACAAACTTATCTGTGACTCCAAGAGAAGATCACAATTTAACACTTGTAACTGCCACCTTCAGCAACAACCTCAGTCTCTCTCTCTCTCTCTCTCTCTCTCTCTCTCTCTCTCTCTCTCTTTCTCTCTCTCCCTCCTAATAACAAACTATGTCTGAAAACCATCTAAGGAACTGTAAATATTTCCTGATTGACCAACCACAAGCCTAGAGATCATTCAAGGCTAACATCAGAAGATGAGTTCAAATGAGCCACCAGTACAATCTGACCTAATGTTAGCCATTCTAAATAACTGAAGGGAAAAAATTAAGCCTACATCTCAAAAGGAAAAAAAAAAAAAAACCCAAAAAACTCAACATATTTTCTAATTTGTAATAACATGCTTATTTTAGAATCAATGCCATGTTTTACCCCCTTGTCTTTTCCCTCTGTTATTTCATATTCAAATTGTTTGTATCAATAATGAGTTTCTGGTTATAGTGATAAGAAATTTAGTAAAAATTATGGATGCTGGTTGTGTAACATGATCAATGTAACTGATATCACTAAATTGTATATCTAAAAATGAGGAATTGGCAAATGTGTCATATATGTTTTATAAGAATAGTTTAGGAGTTCCGGCAAGATGGCGGACTAGGCAGAAGGACTGCACAGACGCTCTTCAACAAAGAAAAGGGAAGCCAGTTAACACAGACACAGAAGATAATCTTGGACTCCTGAGCCTTGAAGGGAAGGATACAAAAGTGGACTAAACCCCAACTAGCAGAAGAATTTGC
>NW_006921788.1:3910538-3912688 GCF_000298275.1 Orycteropus afer afer
AAAAAGCATTCCCATTCCTACCATTTTCTGAAGGATGGATTTTAATCTGGTGACTTTTCACTATTTAATGTTTCATTGACAACATGATTGTCTCCTAATTTCACTCTATAATTAATTCTATGTACCAATTCCATATTTTAGCAGGACAGGCAGCAGATTTATTAGGACTGTAAATCTTGTTCATCATTTTGTGTTTCCAATGGTGCTTCATACGGATCTGAGTAAATTGATGTGCAATTGTTGAATTCATGAATGAGTGAACAAATATCAGAGTAACCAAATGAAGAAATCATCACAGGTGTCTGTGAAATGACCAGTCTTGGCCTGCATGTCTTCACTTTGAGAATGCACTCAGATTCTGTAGCCAGAAGTACATTTATCAATGGGAATTGGCTACTGTGCAGAATAATCTAGCTTGCTCTACTCAGGAGTAGTTAGCAGCAGATGAAGGATAGGTATTATGAGAATGCTGGGATGCAAAAGAGTTCTCAAACAATAATAAGGGCCCAGACATATGCTTTGTCCCTGAATAGGTTAAAAAAAAATTCCCTTGAACTGTACCTACTTTTTCAGGGAAAGAATATTTGCAGTAAACAACATACCAGATATCAAAAAAGACACGGAAATGCTCCCTTTTAAATCACATACTGGCCCCATCGCATATTTGTCTGGAGCAGATTACCAGGAGTCAACTCACAGCGACACTTCCTTGGGGTTCCTAGGCAGTATCACTATGGAAATAGATTGCCCAACTTTCCTTCTGAGGAGTGGCTGGTGGATTTGAACCGCCAGCCCTCTGGTTAGCAGTCAAGTGCCTTAGGCACTATGCTACCAGAGCTCCCTCTTTGATACCTGGTATGTTCCATTTACTGCAAATATTCTTTCCCTGAAAGAAGTGGGTATAGTCCAAAGGGAACAGTGAAAAGAAGTTTGAAGCCTAACTTAAGGCCACCATACAAACACAAATGCCTAAGTGGCTAAGTATCCAAGAGTATGGAAAAGTAAACAAGTGGTAGGAGTATATATGGTCTCTGACACCGCAGGATCTACCACTTGTCAGCTGTACAATGATAATTACTTAACTCCCCTGTGCTTCTATTTCCCTCTTCACAGAATGAGGGTAAGAATTGCATCTACCTTCTGAATTGTTTTTAAATTTGAACAAGGGGTAATGAAAAACACTGAGATGTATAATGAATGTAAAACCTATCACATCATAAGTCATTCAGAAAGTGTTTGATATTTTGATGCTAATGACAATGGTGATGATGTTGGGAAAACTGTAGCTAAGTTATAGATTCCCATTTTAGGACACAGCTTGTAATATTGATGTTTTTCAGACAGACCTGGATTGTGCTTTAAAATTCATACATCCTATTACAGTGATCCCTGGTGGTGAAGTTAATAGCACTCAGCTATTAACCCAAAGGTCTGCACATTGAGCCTACCAGCCGATCCATGGGAGAAAAGATGTGGCAGTCTGCTTCTATAAAGATTTACAGCCTTGGTAGCCCTATAGTACAGTTCTACTCTGTTCTTTGGGGCCACAATTAGTTTATTTTTGGGGGGTATGTCTGATTTTACATTATAGAGCAAGGGGTTCTACTGTATTTCCACATATACACCCACATGTGAGATGATTCTATATCACAGATGTTCTGGGCCATCACCACAAAAGTGGGAGGTAGAAGAACAAAGTGCTTATGAGTCAACCTAGTATGAGCTCAAATCCCAGATTTATCACTTATTGTCTATGCAGTGTGGACAAATTAGTCCACCTCACCATGTCCCTCCTTCCTCCTCTACAGAATAGAGATAAAAAACAGTGCCTGAATGTACCAAATGAGTGACCAATATGGTGGCATTGAGGAAGAGAAAGACATAGAGAGGTAATGGGAGGTAGAGACAACAAAGATGAATCCTTTTGCAAATACAGTACTGCATTGCCAGTGAAGGCAAACATGGGTAGACAGGCTGAACTATTAGGTAAGTCTATGAAGTGGGGAGTGAATCCAAGAACATGTATAGGGTTGGCAGACAATGGTTCTATAAGTTTTTGTGAATGATCAGAATTCCCAGGTGTACAGTAGAGCTGACAAGGGGCAAGGTTTTGGTCACTGCTTGGTCACAGCCAGCTACCCAGAGGGACC
>NW_006921788.1:3913684-3926069 GCF_000298275.1 Orycteropus afer afer
AAAAAAAAAAAAAAACAGTGCCTGTTTCCATAGCGTTGCTGTAAACATGAAATGAAATACCAAAAGTAAACTTTTTAGCCTTTGGTGCAGAGGAAATGTTCCATAGAAGGTAGTTAAATCATAATTTATCGTTTTGGTTAAGATGCTGATGAAGAATATAGACATGTTTCTGTATTCATCATAGGACTTGGATTCAATGAATCAAAGACTCTTTGAGCTAGAAGGGACCTATATATTCATTTACCTCATTCTCCTCCCCTTACAGATGAGACAACAGATGAGACACAGAGAGGGAAAATGAACTGTCCAAGCACACACAGCTAGTAAAGGCAGAACTGAGGTTAGAAACCAGTTCTGGTTTCCTGGTCTGGGACTCTTTATCAACACTGAACAGATTGTCTGCTAGAATGCAGCCCTCTTTGTTCTGAGATACGGTTTTCTTCACTATATCCCACTGTAGCAGATGCTATTCATGCCCTAGGCATCACCCTTCAACATTCACACTAATGGCTTCTTGCTACAAACTTTTCTGAGAGCCTCCTTGAGGTGTGTTCCAGCAAAGCTTCCCCCAGGGGTAATCTGCTCACTAGCATACTTTATAATACGGTATCCTCATCACTTTCCCAGTGCTTCCTCGAATCAACTTCCAAATAAACTACTTGCACTCAGTTGCTTATCTCATGGTCTGCTTCCAGGGGACCACAAGTTAAGACACCCACAAATAAACCTAATCCACTTCCAATGAGTTGATTCCAACTTACAGTGACTGACAAATAGGATGATTATTTTAAAGAGGGAATAAAATAATAGAGGGGAAATATAGTATAAAATAAAACATTTTGCTAGGAGAATATATAGATGCAATCTGTACATTTTAGTGAGTTGAACCAGAAAGTGCAAACTGCTTAGGGGGAGATTACCCAGACTAGAGAACCTCAAGTTCAACTACCCTCACATGTATCTGGGTCAGGTCTCAGTCAATGGCAAATCCATTGCACCATTCCCATGGATAGTCAGCCCCACAACACAGCATCTCTGTCTCTGAGCAAGTACCCACAGATCCACCATCCTGAAAATATCCTATCACTCTTATGCCCTAAATATTACCCTCTATCCTCTGGGTCAGGAGCCCTGGAGACACAGTGGTTAAACCCTCAGCTGCTAACCAAAAGGTTGACAGTTCAAACCCACCAGCCATTCCACAGGGGAAAGATGTAGCAGTCTGCTTCTGTAAAGATTTACAACCTTAGAAACCCTGTGGGGCACTCTGTCCTACAGGGTTGCTATGAGTCGTAATCCACTCCATGGCAATGGGTTTTGTTGTGGTTTTTTACCCTCTGTGTATTCTCCAAACAAAGGTTCTAAACTTCAGAAACTCAATCCCCACTTTTTCAATATGTCATTGATGAGGGTAATCTATCAGAATGGTTCAGAATTCAAGCTTTAGAACCAGACAGCCTGGTTTCAATTCCAGGTTTCAAGGTAATTCTGACTCATGGCAACTCCATGTGTCAGGGTAGAACTGTGTTCCATAAGGTTTTCAAGGCTGAATTTGTCTGGAGCAGATTACCAGGCCTTTCTTCTGAGATGATTCTGGGTGGACTCGAACCTCCAACTTTTTGGTTAGCAGCTGAGCGTGTTAACTGTTTGTACTACTTAGGGACTTCTCAGTATCTTTAGGAGCTCTGGTAGCTTAGTGCCTAAGGCATGTGACTGCTAACCAGAAGGATGGCGGTTCAAACCTACCAGCTACTCCTCAGAAGGAAGATGGGCAATCTATTTCCGTAGTGATACTGCCTCAGAAACCCAAGGAGGGGTCGCTATGAGTCGAATGTGACTCAATGGTGGCACATAACAACAACAACAACAGTACCATTACTATCTAGAAAAAGTTTTTCACTTCTATGAGCTTCAGTTTTCTCACCTGTAAAGGAAAACTATAATACCTGCCTCAGATAGCGTTGTGTTGATTAAACAAAACAATGTCTGTAACACTCATACAAGAACCAAAAATCCAAAAGCAGTATTAATACCTGTGGGTCTGTTCCTGTTATATAATGACTTCACTCATCACCATTGTCATGGCCTCACACAATTCTTTCCTGGGTGGAAGACTCTCTCTGGCTAAGGATTACAGAAGCAAGCCTTCCTCTCCTTTTATCATGAAATACTCAGTTGGAGTCTGATGGAAAAGGGAAAGAGAGAGTCCTCTAAAAATACATTGTTAGCATACTGACAAGCCTTAAGGGAAGAGACCACAACAGAGGGCCATAGGAAACTCAAGGAAAAAAAGCTATTGTGACAAAGAGTAAAGTTTCCTGTAAAAGTGATGCATGGTTTTCTGCTTCTCATTTCAGTTCCACTATGGTTTGCTGGAGATCTTGAAGAAACAATGCCACTTTTTCTCATTTGTCTCTGTAATCAACAAGTCACATTCACACAGGAAATTCAACAGCACCATGAACAGCATGATCTGTGTTTCAAAATATGACTGCCATGGAGTCTGGATGCCTCTATTTTGCATTGAGAGAAAAAGTATTAATTGTAATCCTACAAAAGCCCTCCTTAGCAGAATGAATATGGTGTAGTGAAAAAAAATAAAAAAAGAAAGAAAACTTCTCTCTGCAAGGGTAGGCTAAGGAGGGTAACAAACAGATCCTAAAACGTGTAATAGCTCAAACACACTAGACATTTATTTCCTGTTTGTGTAACAGTTCTAGATGGGTAAACAGGTGGCCAGTCATCCTTCCCATGCAATCATTTGAGAACTCAAGCTGGGGGAGGCTGTACTGTCTTTGACACACAGCTTCCAAGGGTGCCTGGGAATTGTCTCCATTTGAGTTGGCCAAAAAAAACCTGTAAGAATGTGTGTGGAAGTTTATGGGCCAGCGCTGAAGTGTGCACATGCTTCTGCCCACATCGCATTGGCTAGAACTCTATGGCCTGGTGAAATGAACTAGGGCTGCTATAAAACATTACCACAAACTGGGTGACCTGAAACCACAAGAAGTTATTCTCACAGTTCTAGAGGCTGAAGTCTGAAATGACAGTGTAGACAGGGCCCTGCTCAGTCTGGAGGCTCTAGGGAAGAATCTTTCCTTGCCTCTTCCTACCTTGTGATGGTTACTGGTAATCCTTTATGTTTCTTGATTTGTAACTGTATCACTTTAGCCTTTGCCTCCATCTTCACATGGACATTTTCCCTCTGTGAGTCTGTTTTTCTGTGTCTAAATCTCTCTCTCCTTTCTTATAAAGGTATCAGTCACTGGATTTAAGACCTACCCAAATCCAGTATGGACGGGAAGAGGATATGAATGTTGATATGCAATCAACAGTCTCTTCCACAGACCTCTAGATTTTGATTCAAGAGTCATGACTTCTAGACCTAGGGAGGGAGGGAGGGAGGGAAGGAGGAAGGAAGGAACGGAGCAAAGGAGGAATGGAGGAAGAAAAGAAAAAGAAAGTAACTCAGTATCTCTAAGTCAAAACGAGAGGTATAGACTCTTTTTACAGTGTTTCTCAAAGTGGGTGGGGAATGTATGAAAGTCTCCTAGAGAGATCTCTCAAACTACACAGCCCATCTAGCCTTACGCACAAAGGGGAGATTCTAGTACAGCCCGCAAGGGTGTGTTGCTGGTTTAGAATCACTGGAGTCGGGCTCCCCTCACTGAGAGGAGTGTCTGGCATGGTAGATATGCTGGGTGGAAATAAGCTGGCAATAAGAGATCTCCATATGTAGATGTTAATTGTTGAAAGTTAGAGCTAGTGAGAAACTTGTTGTTTCTTCACTAGCTCTGACTTTCAACAATTAACATATACACATATAAAAACAAAGCAATAGTCTGTTCCCTAGGTACAGAACACAAAGTTCTGAAGCCAACATTTAGTGCAAGCAGAATTTAGGTCTGGAGAGAGAGATGCCTGATGATGTTATTTTAGATCCTAGATCCAAATTCTCTTAAAGGCAGCAAATGTCCAATCTTCGCAGTATCATGAGTCAACAGATTTTCTTTTCCTTGTACTATATTCAGCTGGATTTCTGTCACTGGAGGATTCCTCAAAATATTGCCCTGAGATACTCTTCAAATCATGAACCTAAACTAACCCCTGAGGTTATCTTGTAGGTAAACAACAAATTAGCTCAAAAGTAATTATCATCTGTAAGCCTGTGCCCCTTTAAAAAAAATCACCCATATGGGGCCAAAAGGTCAACAATTACTTTAAAATGAAGATGAGAAGGTAAGGAGGCAGGGAAAGTAGATTAACTAAAACAGAACAACAAGAATGGAAATGAGAATGTCCATGTCTTGCAAAGAATGTAACCAATATTACTGAACAACTTGTGTAGGAACTGTCGAATGGGAACCTAAACTACTGTGTAAACCTTCACCAGAAACACACCAAAATTTTTTTAAAATCTCATTTTGAGGGGAAAATTGAAGCCCAGAAAAGTTTAGTGATTTACCCTGAGTCACACAGTTTATAAACAGTAAAAACAGAATATGACATGAAGCCTTATTCCAAAGCTTGAATTCTTTTCACTGTGCAACCTCCTGCCTCATGTTCAATGTATATATTGAACTACCTCCTTGAAACATTAATTGCTTAGTCACTCTCTCATGGGCTTGGGTAATTTAAATTTTGTAGCTAACACACAGCTGCTCATATGTGATTCAGAGAGCTCCAGGGCTTCTCTCAAACTGAAGAACTCAGAGGGATTGTGGAAGGGGAACAAATGCAGCCTGACTCCTAAGAAAAAGGTAAAAAGCTGAGATTAGACTAGTCTGCAAGCTACTTTTCCAGCCAAGCCAAGGGAGGCCAAGGTTGACAGAATATTCCAAATGAAAAACTGACGTGCTCATCTGTACACCAACAGAATTACCAAGAAAGTAATTAAGGAACAGACTTCAGCACAGTGAAAAGCATACGACTTTTGATACAAGTACGGAAAGGCAGGCCCACAACTAAAAGTCTGAGAACTTTCTTCCAAGGAAATTTGCAATTCTGCAATCTTGGTGAAGCAGTGGGGAGCTCCCTTTGACAACCAGGCCTCCCCATTCAAGATCAAGTTCATGGTAATGTAGGCTATTAATTCATTATGAGAAATGAATAATCGATGGGTGTGCATGCACCTCCTACAAAAAGAGGAGGGATATAATGGACAGAAAACTATGGAAATGAGCAAAGCTAAATAATGACCAGCATTAACACACAAAAATGCCAAGTCCTTTAAAATTAAATTTAAAGTAATTTTTTAAGGTACAGAAAAGTCAAGAAGGGAAAATAATTTTTTTTTTTTTCTAAAGCTCATGGCTTTTGCAAGAACAAAGGACACTATTTTATGTCCACAAAAAAGAGCCAGGAATTTGTGCTGTCTTTAAACTAGGATAATCACTTCAAGGCTTCCTCTATTATGGCCAAGTTGGTGCTGAAGGAGGCTAGTAATTTTATCTGGGAGGGAAAAGCTACAAAGAAGTTGAGACTAAGCAAACAATTGACCCGATATTGACAGTGAGGTTTGCTGAGAGACTAACAGCTCATGTCTGATCAGGTTCCTCGATGCTTAGTATCTCCACCTCATTTTTATTAGCCATTTTTGGATTAGGAAGAGCAGGCAGAGATATACAAGGAATAAGCACTTATCAAGGAGTCAAAGGAACTGGGTTTGAGTGGATCTACAATTTTTACATAGGAAGGACTTGTGTGGACCATCACAGACCTTTTACGTGGATTATATGCATATTTGTAGCTTGAAGAGGCTGATACATAAATGGGAGGCATTTCTTGTCAAAAGTCAAGTGTGACACAGGACCAGTTACTTAACCTCTCCAAGCCTCAGCTATCTATCTACATTTATTAAAAGATATGCCAGGCATTGCCCTCGACACTGAAGGACCAGTGGTGAACCAGATAAAACTTCTGACCTGGGAAAGCTTATAGTCAAGTACGGGACACAAACAAAAATACTCTAACTGCAGAGTAAAGCTAGAAAATGCAATTGAAATAAACCAAAAAAAAACCCAAACCCACTGCTATCGAGTTGATTCCAACTCGTAACGACCGACCCCCATTGGGTTTCTGAGGTGGTAAATCTTTACTGAAGTAGATTGCCAATCTTGCTTCCGTGGAGTGGCTAGTAAGCTTGAACCAACAACCTTCTGATTAGCAGTCAGATGTCTTGGGCACCGTGTTACCAGAGCTTCTTGCACTTAAAAATGGGTGGGTCAGAAAAGTAGTGTTTGAGAAGAAAATATCCAAGTGGAGAACTAAGTAAGGCAAGGTTTCTCAAACTCAGCCCCACTGATATTTTGGGCCAGATAATTTCCTGTTGCAGTGTATGTGTATGTGTGTCCTGTGCACTGCAGGATGATCAGCAGCAATCTTTTTTTTTTTTTTTAAATTTTGATTTGGGTGAAAGTTTACAGAACAAATTCACTTTCCAAACAGCAGCTCACACACACTTTGTCTCATGACACTGACTACAATTTACCACAATGCAACAACTCTCCTCCTATTTTTCCCCCATAGTTACCTCTTCCCTGTGTCCTTCCCTCCCATGCATTCCTGTCCCCTGAGCTGTCTCCCTGTGCATAAACAGTCCTCTTCTATTCTCCCATGATTCATCTCTCCAAGGAGTGTATCTACCTAATGTAAAGGTTCAACTCATATGCTTATCTTTTGTTTGGCTGGAAGCCACAGGAGTGGGTTCAATTGCAGACCTGAAGGGCAGCTAGGGGCCATAGTCTCAGTGGTTCCACCAGGCTCTATCAGACGAGCAAACCAGCAAACCTGGTCTTTTTTTTTTTTAACGATTTTGATTTTTGTTCCACATTATTCTCCCATTTTATCCAGGATCTCCTACATCAATCCCCCTCCAACTGGTTGACAGTAGTAGCCAGGCACCATCTAGTTCTTCTGGTCTCATAGTCATATAGGCTGAGGATCACATGGTACCAGTCGTTTGGGCTGTTTCCATGCATCTTTGGTTTTCTTCATTCTGCTTTCCTCTGGACAAGGAGAAACCCATCTTTGTATCTAGATGGCCACTTGCAAGCTTTTAAAATTCCAGTCAGATCAGCAACATTCTTAACCTCTACTCACTGGCACCTTCCCCTAAATGAGACAACCAAAAATGTCGACAGACAATGCCAAATATCTTCTATGGGACAAAATTGCCCCTGATTGAGCACTGCAGTCTGAACTACAGTAGTTCAATACCAATGACTCAATTCCGACTCACATCCACTGCCATCTATTCCAACTCATAGTGACCCTACAGGATCTCTGGTAGTGTAGTGCCTAAGGTACTTGTCTGCTAACCAGAAGGCTGGTGGTTCAAACCCACCAGCCACTCCTCAGAAGGAAGGTTGGGCAATCTACTTCCATAGTGATACTGCCTCGGAAACCCAAGAACGGGTCACAATGAGTCAGGTCGGACTCAACAGCACATGACAACAACAACAGTGACCCTATAGGACGGAGTAGAACTGCCCCATAGGGTTTCAAAGCTGTAAAGCAGACTACCTCATCTTTTTCCTGTGGAGTGGTTAGTGGGTTCGAACCACCAACCTTCTGGTTAGCAGCCAAATGCCTTAGACACTGCATCACCAGAGCTCAGTAGGACCAGACCAGAGTACTGACATAAAACACTACTCTGAAATAAGAAAAGAAGAGTAGAATAGAAGATGATGTCAGACAGGTAGTGAGGGGAGAAATCATGCAGAGCCACATAGACTGCAGTAAGACTACACTAAGAATGACACAGGAAGCATCGAAAGAAGATAGATGGAAGAATCACTGTACCAAAAAGAATTGCTCAATATTCAACCATTTTCAGGAGAAAGCATATGATCAAGAACCAATGGTATTAAAAGAAGGAGTCCAAGCTGCACTAAAGGAACTGGGAAAAAAAAAAAAAAAAGGCTCCAAATGGTTGTTCAAAATGGCTTTAAGAGCTATCCTGGAAAGTGTGCAGGAGAAATGCAAGGAGAGGAAAAAAAAAAAAAAAAAAAAGGCTCCAGGGACTGACAGAATACCCACTGAGATGTTTCTACAAATGGATGCAGCGCTGAGGGTGCTCACTCATTTATGCCAAGCAATTTGGAAGACACCTACCGGGCCAACCAACTGGAAAAGATCCATATTAATGCCCATTCCAAAGAAAGGTGATCTAACAGAATATGGAAATTATCTAACTGTATCATTAATATCACATGCAAGTAAATTTTGCTGAAGGTAACTAAAAAATGGTTGCAACAGTGTATTGTCAAGAAACTGCCAAAAATTCATGTCAGATTCAGAAAAGGGTGTGGAAGGAGGGATACCGTTGCTGATGACAGATGGATCTTGGCTGAAAGCAAAGAATACTAGAAAGATGTTTACCTTGTTTTATTGACTATGCAAAGGCATTCAACTGTGTGGATCAAAACAAATTTTGGATATCATTGCAAAGAATAGGAATTCAAGAACACTTAATTGTATTCATGAGAAAACTGTACACAGACCAAGAGGCAGTTGTTCGAACAGAACAAGGGGATACTGCATGATTAAAATCAGGAAAGGTATATGTCAGGGCTATATCCTTGCACCGTACTTATTTAATCTGTATGCTGAGCAAATAATCTGAGAAGCCGGACTACATGAAGAAGAATGTGGCATTAGGATTAAAGGAAAATTCATTAACAACCTGAATGCAGATGAGACAACCTTGCTTGCTGAAAGTAAAGAAGACTTGAAGAACTTACTGATGAAGATCAATGACTACAGCCTTCAGTATGGACTATACCTCAACATAAAGAAAACAAAAATTCTCACAACTGGACCGATAAGCAACACCATGATAAATGGAGAAAAGATATTGATGTTGTCAATGATTTTATCTTACTTGGATCCACAATCAATGCCTATGGAAGGAATAGTCAAGAAATCAAAGGATATATTGCATTAGGCAAGTCTGCTGCAAAAAAAACATCTTTGAAGTGGTTGCAACAATGGACTCAAGTATAGCAACTATTGTCAGGATGGCACAGGGGAATGATTCATTCTGTTTACACAGGGTCACTATGAGTCAGAACTGACTCAACGGCATCTAACAAAAACAAGACCACATCTTGGGTGACAAGAGAAGTCATTGGAAGGATAGGACAGGAGAGGGAAGTGATTTGATTTCCATCTTGCACAGATCACTCTGGCTGCTGTGTGGAGAAATGACCATAGGAGGTGGAACAGAAGCAGTAGGACTAGTCACAGAGGCTTGCACAGGCATCCAAGCAAGAAATGCTAGAGGCACAGACTGTGGTAATGATGATGGGGATGTAGAAAAATCAGATTTGGATTATATTTTGCATGAAGAACTGACAATTTGATGATATACTGGATGGAAGGAATAAGGGGAACAGAAGACAAGGAAGTACCTACTTTGGGGTCTGAACAATCGAAGAAGTTGCTGTCATTATACAGGGCCTGGGAAGACTGGACAACAGCAAGTCTGGATAGAGGAACAAATAGTGCTGTCACAGATAAACTGCCTTTGATGTGCTTCTCCAACATGCTGGTGGAGATTACACAATGCTTGACACATAGCAAGGGCTCAATCAATGAAAGAGAAAAAACTGATACACCTGGGCAAACACAGCATAAAAATTACTTCCTTTACCAAACTTGTCAAGTGTTCGTTGAAATTACGTATTTTCCTCATAGGTTTCAATTAAAATAACTTGGGGGAAAAATTTTATCATGTCATTCTCTCATACCTGTTTTTTTTTTTTCCTCGATATTATTAGGCTAATATAGGATTGGTGATAAGAGGAATTATTTGAGAATCTGGGATCTATTATGCCTGAGAAGTTTGGTTAATCTTCACTACTCTTCCTGTCAATTTATTAGATAATAAATCACTGGCAGAATTGTTGTTGTTGTTGTTATGTGCCGTCGAGTTGGCCCCGACTCATAGCGACCCTTCCTTGGGTTTCCGAGGCAGTATCACTATGGAAGTAGGATTGCCCAACCTTCCTTCCGAGGAGTGGCTGGTGGGTTATAATATGTTTCTCTACTATTTACTATATTAGGTGTTGTGATGGCATAGTGCCTAAGGCATTTATTTGACTGCTAACCAGAAGCTGGCAGTTCAAACCCACCAGCCACTCCTTGGAAGGAAGACTGGGCAATCTATTTCCATAGAGATACCGCCTCAGGAAACCCAAGGAGGGGTCGCTATGAGTTGGATTTTGGGTTTTTTGTTTTGTTTTATTTATTATATTGAAAAAAAAAAAAAGTTGCCCTCCAGAAAGGATTGTAGACTCCAAGCTGCTGACTACAGAGAAAAGTGATTTTTCAAGAGTTTAAGGGTGGCATTTATATTTAGAACAAGCTGGGCTCCCTGACGTTAAGTGGTAGAATTGTTATTGCCTATTAATTAAATAAATCCCTGCTGCTTCTCTCTGTAGGACATGCTGCATGTAAGTATCCACGTGAAAAGCATCTCCATCCCAAATGGGTATCTGCTGTTTGGACCATCTGCCCTTGTGACTTCAGGTTTTCACTTCTTACTTAAAATCACTGTTTTCTCTGCCCTTTCCATCTTAATACATATGGCATATCTCTTCCAATTACAGCACAAAGATTTCTCTGTAAATCTTAGTGTTTGATTCTCTAGAGCAATGGTTGGCAAACTTTTTTTGTGAAGGGGCAGAGAGTAAATATTTCAGACTTTTGTGGGCCTTTGCAGTGAAAATTGCAGCCATGTTGTTGTTAGTTACTGCTGCATCAGCCCCTGACTCATGGTGACCCCACAGAAAATGTGAACGAAAAAATGCCCCATCCTATGCTTATCTCCATAGCAGTTGCAGATTGGGCCATTGTGATCCATAGGGTTTTCACTGTGTGCTTTTTGGATGTAAATCACCAGACCTTTATTCTTAGTTTATCTTGGTCTGGACACCCCACTGAAACCTGTTCAGCATCAGAGTAAGAAGCAAGCCTTCACTGACAGAGAGTGATGGCGTACCTGAGGTACACTGACAATGAATCAAATGCAGGTCTCCCTGTGAGCAGGCTACCACTGAGCCACCACTGCTTTCCTTAAAGCAGTTATAGACAATATATAAGTATGTTCCAATAAAACTATTCACAAAAACCAACTGTTGTTGTTGTTGTTGTTATGTGCCATCGAGTCAGACCCGACTCATAGCGACCCCTCCTTGGGTTTCTGAGGCTGTATCACTATGGAAGTCAATTGCCCAATCTTCCTTCTGAGGAGTGGCTGGTGGGTTTGAACAGCCAGCCTTCTGGTTAGCAGTCAAGTGCCTTAGGCACTACACCACCAGAGCTCCTATAATGGGGATTTGGCTTATGGGCCATAATTTGCCAAGCCTTTATCTAGAGGAGAAATCTTTTTAAAATAACACACAAATCCCTTTAGAGTGACTTTCATGTAGGCAGTAACCCCCTTATCCATGAGGGATATGTTCCAAAACCCCCAGTGGATACCTGAAACAAAGGATATACAGAACTTTACATATACTATGTTTCTTGCCTATGCATACATATGACAGGTACTAGGGTGCCCCAAGTGGGCAGCATTACCCACTGGTGAGTAGCCACTCACCCTACTGTGCTTTCCCATTTTGTCCCCAGCAGAGGAGGAGGAAGCCAGCTCTGGGACAGAGCTGGATAGCATGAGATTTCATCATGCTACTCAGAACAGCGCACAATTTAAATATTTTTGGACGTGGTTGACTACAGGTAACTAAAACCTCAGAAAGCAAACCCACAGGTAAGCAAGAAAAACTGTACACTATTACAAAAAATAAAAATAAAAACCACTGCCATCGAGTCAATTTCAACTCATGGTGACAGAGTAGAACTGGCCCATAAGGTTTCCAAGCCTGTACATCTTTTTGGAAGCAGACTGCCTCATCTCTCTCCCATGGAGTGACTAGTGGGTTGGAACAGCTGAACTTCTGCTTAGCAGCTGAATTCATTAGCCATGGTATCACTAGAGCTTCACTGTACAACATAATCCATGTTAAGTCAATAGTTTTGAATATAGCTTCCAAATCTGATGAAAATCTATAGTAACATATATAGCTAGAAATATAGTATCTTTCAACTTTTATGTTATGGACTTAAAAACTCAAAACACTCACTGCTCAGGAGTGGCAATATTAATTTCTGATCAAATTGACTTTAATACAAAAACCACCATACGAGACAAAGAAGGACATTATATAATGATTAAACGATCAATTGAACATGAAGATATAACCATAATAAATATTTATGGATCCAATGAAAGAGCCCCAAAATACATAAATCAGACTTTAAAAGAGTTGAAAAGCCAAATAGATGACTCCACAGTCATAGTGGGAGACTTTAATACACCACT
>NW_006921788.1:3930539-3932011 GCF_000298275.1 Orycteropus afer afer
GGCTTGCTTATATTTCTGTGGTCAGTTGAGAGGTTGGCTGGGGACTGGCTGGTCTCAAATGTCCTTGACCAAGAATGACTTGGTTCTGTTCCATGTGGTCTCTCATCCCTCAGCCCACTATCCAGGGCTGGTTCCTGTGATGAGGCTTGGTCCATGAGTGAAAGAGAGAGCATGTAATTGTACAAGGCCTCTTGAGGCATTAGCTCAGAACTGTCATACCATCACTTCTGCCACATTCTACTGGGTAAGTAAATCACTAGGAGCTCTGGTAGCATAGTGCCTAAGGCACTTGACTGCTAACCAAAAAGCTGGTGGTTCAAACCCACCAGCCACCTCAGAAGGAAGGTTGGCAATCTACTTCCATAGTGATACTGCCTCGGAAACCCAAGGAGGGGTCGCTATGTGTCGCGGCCAACTTGATGGCACATAACAACAACAACAGATAAATCACAAGGCTAACCCTAGTCAAAATGCAATGGAATTAACAAGTTTTAGCACCAAAAGGAATGAATAGAGGGAGGCTGTTAATTGGCCCATCAATGTGATCAGTCTATCACCACAGCTGTTCTAATGGTAGCTTATTACTGGCATTCTTCCTCAGGATTGGAATACCTCATAATATCACTTATGCAGAGGGAAATGGGGAAGAAACTGATTGATTCATTCAGACCCTTTGAAAACCTATGTCCCAATATATCAAATTTTAAGAAACATTGAAAAGACAGCAATGCTCATTTTCCTCTATTTAACTATGTTTTAGAAAATTGTTTTATAATTTAAAGAGTGAAAGCCACAGGATATTCTTTTCCAGAAAAGTTAGGACTTGACAGAGACGAGAAATCTTAAGAAGTAAAATGGCAGCAAAGCATTTCAAATGGGTTAGCAAAGATTTTTCAACAATAGTTTAGCCTGTAAGAAAAACAAAAACAAGCCTGTCGGGGAACAAAATCACGAAGCACTGTGCTCCCCAAGTCACACAAATGTACTCTTGTGGCATGTAATGCTTATTGTTTGGTCACCTGAGTGGTTCAGACAAAAATCTTCCACCAGGAATGCACATAAAATATGTCTCAGTACTTTTGTAGAAAGCACCATGGAGATTGTATTCATCAGAATTCTTTGGTCATAAGTAACAGAAACCAACTTGAGTTAGCAGTGAAAAAAAATTGTAAGAGTGCAGGCAGTCCCTCAGAACTACCCATGAACAATGATGCTGCTGAACTTCAGAAGGAGGAAAGGGGCCAGAAAGCTGCCAGGATGAAACCAATACTCTCTCTCATCTCTGCCTACTTATTTGTCTCTCTCTGTTGTTGTTGTTGTTGTTAAGTGCCGTCGAGTCATTTCCGACTCATAGAGACCCCTTGCACAGCAGAACGAAACACTGCCCGATCCAGCGCCAGCCCCACAATCCCTGCTATACTTGAGCCCATCATCGCAGCCACCATGTCAATCCATCTCGTTGAAGGCCTCCC
>NW_006921788.1:3934846-3949157 GCF_000298275.1 Orycteropus afer afer
AGTTAAAGACAATTAAAACAAGTCCAAGAGAGCCAAAGTATGATCTTGAATATATCCCTCCTGAATTTAGAGATCATCTAAAGAATAGATTTGATGCACTGAACACCAACGACCGAAAGCCAGATGAATTATGGGAAGATATTGAGGACATTATCCATGAAGAAAGCAAGAGATCACTAAAAATACCAGAAAAGAAGAGAAGACCAAAGTGGATGTCAGAAGAGATGTCTCTCTCTAAAGACTAGCTTTTTTGATTACTTAGCCTATGTGAACAATATATGGTGGAAAATGACTGCCCCATTGTTCCTATGTTTTATTTTTCTCAGTTTAGACTCCCTGGGCCATTCTTTGTGTGTGTGTATGTGTTGGGGGGACAGGGTAAGTTGCAATAGAGTCAATTCCAACTCACAGCAACCTCATGGGTGTCAAATTATGTTCCACAGAATTTCAGTGCTGAATTTTTGGGAAATAGATCACCAAGTCTTTCTTCTAAAGTGACTCAGGGTACACTGAACCTCCAACCACTGGGTTAGTAAGCTGAGCATGCTAACCTCTTGCATGACCCAGGACTCCCCATTGTTGTTGTCAGGTGTCGTCGAGTCTCTGACTCATAGCAACCTTATGCACAGCAGAACGAAACACTGCCTAGTCCTGAGCCAGCTCCATGATTCTTGCTATACTTGAGCCCGTTGCTACTGCCACAGTGTCAATCCATCTCATTGAGGGCCTTCCCCTCCACCTTACCAAGCATGACATCCTTCTCCAGGGAATGGTCCCTTCTGATAACATGACCAAAGTATGTGAGATGAAGTCTGGCCATTCTTGTCTCCAAGGAGCTTTCTGGCTGCACTTCCTCCAGGACAGACCTGTTAGTTGTTTTAGCAGTCCACAGTACTTTCAGCATTCTTCACCAACACCACAGCTCAAAAGCATCAATTCTTCTTCAGTCTTCTTCATTCATTGTCCAGCTCTCACATGCATATGAGGCAATTGAAAATACCATGGCTTGTGCCAGGCACACCTTAGTCCTCAAGGAGACATCTTTGCTCTTCAGCACCTAAAGGAGGTCCTTTGCAAACAATTTGGCCAGTGCTATACATCATCTGATGTCCTGACTGCTGCTTCCATTAGCGTTGACTGTAGAACCAAGTTAAAGTCTTTGACAATTTCAATCTTTTTGCCATTTATCATAATGTTGCTTATAAGACCAGTTGTAAGGATTTTTGTTTTCTTTATACTGATATGTAATCCATATTGCAGACTGTATTCTTCAATCTTTATCAGTAAGTACTTCAAGTCATCCTCACTCTCAGCAAGCAAAGTTGTGTCGTCAGCTTATTGCAGGTTGTTAATGATTCTTCCTCCAATCCTAATGCCATGTTCTTCTTCATATAGTCCAGCTTCTTGGATTATTTGCCCAGCATAGAGATTGAGTAAGTATGGTGAAAGGACACAACCCTCACACACTCCCTTCTTGATTTTAAACCATGTAGTATTCCCTTTTTCTGTTTGAACAACAGCCTCCTGGTCCATGTATAGGTTCTTCATAAGTACAATTAAGTGTTCTGGAATGCCCATTCTTCTCAATGTTATCCAGAATTTGTTATGATCCACACAATCAAATGTTTTTGCATAGTCAATAAAACACAAGTAAACATTTTTCTGGTATTCTTCCCTTTGAGCCAAGATCCATCTGACAGCAGCAATGATATCTCTTGTTCCATGTCCTCTTCTGAATCCAGCTTGCATTTCTGAAAGTTCTCTGTCAATATACTGCTGCAACCGTTTTTGAATTATCTTCGGTAAGATTTTACTTGCAGGCAATATTAATGATATTGTTTGGTAATTTCCACATTCTGTGCCATCACCTTTCTTTGGAATGGGTACAGATATGGATCTCTTCCAGTCCATTGGCTAGGCACCTGTCTTCTAAATCTCTTGGCATAACCAAGTGAGTGCCTCCAGCAGGGCATCCATTTGTTGAAATATCTCAATGGGTATTCCGTCAATTCCTGGATGATGCTCTTGATGTCATTCCACAGTTCTTCTGGTGTTCGGTCACTGGTGTTCAATGCATCAAATCTATTCTTTGGATGGTCTCTAAATTCAGGAGGGATATATTCAAGGTCATATTTTGGCTTTCATGGACTTGTTTTAATTGTCTTCAACTTCAAGAACTTCAAGAACTTGAACTTGCATATAAGCAGTTGGTGGTCTATTCTACAGTCAGCTCCTGGCCTTGTTTTGGCTGAAGATATTGAGCTTTTCCATCTCCTCTTGCCACAGATGTAGTCAATCTGATTCCTCTGTATGCCATCTGGTGAATTCCACGTGTATAGCCACCGTTGTGTTGTTGAAAAAAGGTATATGCAATGAATAAGTCGTTGGTCTTGCAAAATTCTATCATAGGATCTCCAGTGTTATTTCTGTCACCAAGGTCAAACTGACCAACTACCGGTGATTTCTTCTTTGTTTCCAACTTTTGCATTCCAATCACCAATGATAAGCAACACGTCTTGATGGCATGTTTGGTCAATTTCAGACTGCAGAAGTTGATAAAAATCTTCAATTTCCTCATCTTTGGCTTTGGTGGTTGGTACATAAATTTGAATAATAGTAGTATTAGCTGGTCTTCCTTGTAGGCACATGGATATTATTCTATCACTGATAGCATTGTACTTCGGGACAGATCTTGAAAGATCATTTGTTTTGATGAATGCCACGCCATTCCTCTTCAATTTGTCATTCTGAGCATAGTAGATCATATGGTTGTCTGATTCAAAATGCCCAAAACCCATCCATTTCAGCTCACTAATGCCTAGGATATCAATCTTTATGCGTTCCATTTCATTTTTGACAACTTCCAATTTTCCTAGATTCATACTTTGTATATTCCATGTTCTGATTATTAATGGATGTTTGCAGTTGTTTCTCCTCAATTTCAGTCATGCCATGTCAGCACATGGAGTTCCTGAAAGAATTACTTTATCCTTATCATTAAGGTTGGTTCTACTCTGATGAAGCAGCTATTTCCCAGTCCTATTTTGAGTGCCTTCTGACCCAAGGAGCTCATCTTCCTGTACTGTTTCAGACAATGCTTCCGAGTTATTCATAAAGTTGCTCAGTAATGTATCAGACAATGTTTCTCTGCTATTCATAAGGTTTTCCCTGGCTTATTTTTGAGAAGTGGATGGCCTCCTCCTTCTTCCTAGTCTGTCTTAGTCTGTAACCTGCGTTGAAACCTGTGCACCATGTACAACTCTGCTGGTGTCTGAAACACCAGTGGCAAAGCCTCAAGCCTCACAGCAACGTACAAGCCCCAAAGGATGACAAATTGACAGACAAATTTGTCTCTCTTAGCTGCTGGAAACCTCTGCACCCTCCCCTTACCTAATTCCTACCAGAAACCTGCCACTTTGTGGTCCCTGGCCACTCCCTCCCTTTCCTGGCTCTAGGGGGCTTAGGACCTAGCCTTGTCTCCCTCCTGTTTACCTGGATATCGTACCACTCCGGAGGTCCCCGGCCTCTCCTGCTCCATCCCTTTCCTAGCTCTAGGAGGCTTGGGGCCTAGCCTTGCCTCCCACCCCTTTTTACCTGGATATCCTGCTGCTCCACAGGTCCCCGGCCTCTCTTGGTCTCTCCCTTTCCTGGCTCTAGGGAGCTCCCCATTACTCATTAAAAACCCACTGCCATCTATCAATAAGACAAAGTAGAACTGCCCCACAGGGTTCCAAAGCTGTAAATCTTTATGGAAACAGATTAGCCTCATCTTTCTCTCACAGAGTAGCTGGTACGTTTGCACCACTGACTTTTTGGTTAGCAACCAAATGGTTTAACCACTGTGACACCAGAGCTCATTCCATTAGTCACTGTTGGTGGTGGTGGTGCCATTAAGTCAGTTCTGACTCATAGTGACCCTATGTACCAGAATAAAACACCGCCCAGTCCTGTGCCATCTTCACAGTATTTGCTATGCTTGAGCCCATCTTTGCAGCCACTGTGTCAATTCATTTTATTGAGGGTCTTACCCCTTTTTGTTGACCATCTGCTTTACCAGCATGATACCCTTCTGCAGGGACCGGTCCCTTCTCACAACATAACCAAAGTACAAAAGACAAAATCTGGCCATTCTCACTTCTAAGGGATACTCAGGCTATACTTCTTCCAAGATAGATTTGTTCCTTCTTTTGGCAGTCCATGGTATTTTCAGTATTCTTCACCAACACCACAATTCAAACACATTGATTCTTCTTTGCCATTCCTTATTATTGTCCAGTTTTCACATGCATATGAGGTGACTGAAAATACCATAGCTTGATTTAGGCCCCACCTTAGTCTTCAAAGTGAAATCTATGCTCTTTAACACTTGAAACAAGTCATTCACTGAAGATTTGCCTAGTACAATATGTCATCTGATTTCCTGACTGTTGATTTCATGGATATTGATTGTGAATCCAAGTAAAATGAAATCTCTGACAACTTCAAACTTTTCTCCATTTATTGTGTGAAGTTTTCTGGTCCAGCAATGAGATTTTTGTTTTCATTGTGTTGAGGTGTAATCCATACTGAAGACCATAGTTTTTGATCTTCAACAATAAGTGCTTCAAGTCTTCTTTGCTTTAAGCAACAATGTTGTGTCATCTGCATATCTCAGGTGATTAATGAATCTTCCTCCAATCCTGATGCCCTGTTCTTCTTTATATAGTCTAGCTTCTTGGATTATTTGCTCAGCATCAGATTGAATAAGCCTGGTGAAAGGATACAGCTGTGATGTACACTTTCCTGATTTTAAACCATGCAGCATCCTCTTGCTCTGTTTGAACACCTGTCTCTTGGTCTATGAACAGGTTCCTCATGAGTACATTTAGTGCTCTGGAATTCCCATTCTTCACAATGTTATCCATAATTTATAATTTGTTATGATCCACAGCCAAATGTCTATTCCTAGTCAAGAAAACACAAATAAACATCTTTTTTGTATCCACTGCTTATAGCCAAGATTCATCTGACATCAGCACAAGCATTCCTTAAAACATGCACTCTTCTGAATCTGGCTTGAATTTCTGGCAGTTCCCTGTCAATATACTAATGCATCCCTTTTTGGGTTATCTTCAACAAAAATTTACTTGCCTGTGATATTAATGATATGGTTCAATAATTTCCATACTGTTGGATCACCTTTCTTTGGAATGAGCATAAATACCGATCTCTTCCAGTTGGTTGGCCACATAGTTATCTTTCCAAATTTCTTGGTATAAATGAATGAGTGCCTCCAGCACTGTATCCATTTGTTGAAACATTGTGTCAATTCCTGGAGGCTTGTTTTTTTGCCAATTCCATCAGTGCAGCTCGGACTTCTTTCTTCAGTATGATTGGTTTTTGATTATATGTTACCTCCTGAAAAGCTTGAATGTCAACCAATTATTTTTGGTATGGTGATTCTGTGTATTCCTTTCATCTTCTTTTGATGCTTCCTGCATCATTCAATATTTTGCCCATAGAGTCCTTCAGTACTGCAACTTGAGGCTTGAAATTTTCCTTCAGTTCTTTCAGCTTGAGAAATACTGAGCGTGTTCTTCCCTTTACGTTTTCTAATTCCAGGTGTTTGAACATTTCATTATAATACTTTACCTTCTCGAGCTGCCCTTTGAAATCTTCTGTTCAATTCTTTTATCTTATCATTTCTTCCATTCACTTTAGCTACTCTCCATTCAAAAGCAAGTTTCAGAGTCTCTTCTGACATCCATTTTGGTCTTTTCTTCCTTTCCTGTCTTTTTAATGACCTTTTTCTTTCTTTGTGGATGATGTTCTTAATATCATCACACAACTCATCTGGTCTTTAGTCATTGCTGTTCAATGCATCAAATCTAGTCTTCAGCTGGTCTCTAAATTCAGGTGGGATATACTCAAAGTCATATTTTGGCTCTCATGGACTTATTTTAATTTTCTTCAGCTTCAACTTGAACTTGCATATGAGCAATTGATGGTCTGTTCTGCAGTCAGCTCCTGGTCTTGTTCTGACTGATGAGATCTAGCTTCTCCATCACTTCTTTCCACAGATGTAATTGATCTCATCCCTGTGTACTCCATCTGGCAAGGTCCATGTGTACAGTTACTGTTTATGTCATTGAAAAAAAGTTTTTGCAATGAATAAGTGATTGGTCTTGCAAAATTCTATTTTGCAATCTCTGGCATCATTCCTATGACCAAAGTCATATTTTCCAACTACTGATGCTTCTTCTTTGTTTCCAACTTTTGCATTCCACTTACCAGTAATGATCAATATATCTTGATTGCATGTTTGGCCAATTTTAAACTACGGAAGTTGGTAAAAAAAATCTTCAATTTCTTCATCTTTGGCTTTAGTGGCTGGTACACAAATTTGAATAGTCATAGTTAACTGTTATTCCTTGTAGGCATATAGATATTATCCTATCAGTGACAGCATTCAGGATAGATCTTGAAATGTTCTTTTTGACAATGAATGTGACACCACTCTTTTCTGTTTGCCTTTCAGCATAATAGACCATATGATTGTTTGATTCAAAATGGCCAATACTAGTCCATTTCAGCTCACTAATACCTAGGATATTGAACTTTATGCGTTCTATCTCGTTTTTGACATCTTCCAATTTTCCTAGAGTCATACGTTGTATACTCCACCTTCTGATTATTAATGGATGTTTACAGGTGTTTCTTCTCATTTTGAGCCATGCCACATCAAGAAATGAAGGTCCATAAAGCTTTACTCCGTCTGCATCATTAAGGTCAACTCCACTTTGAGGAAGAAGCTCTTCCCCAGCTGTATTTTGACTGCCTTCCAATCTGAGGGCTTATCTTTCAGCATTATGTCAGATAAATGTTTCACTGCTATTCATGATGTTTTCCAGTAATATATCAGACATTGTTTCACTACTATGCACAAGGTTTTCAGTGGCCTTTTTTTTTTTTTTTTAGAAGTAGATGGTTCTGTCCTTCTTCCACGTCTGTCTTAGTCTGGAAGCGCCACTGAAACCTGTCCACCATGGGTGATCTGCTGGTATTTGAAATACAGGTGGCATAGCTTCCAGCATCACAGCAATAGGCAAGCCACCACAGAATGATAAAATGACAGATGTGTGTTGGTCCCTTAGTCACTAGGGGAATGCATACAAAGTGAGGAAGTTAGAGAAAAGAGGAACCAGTTGTGGTGGGTTAATAAGCAAATTACCACTGTGGGCAATTGATGTTTAATTCTGATGAGGAATACTGAGAAAGAGTGAATATCACACATCAAGAGAGGTTAAGGAGCTGGGGTGTTCATATGGCAAAGCTTTCCAGTCACGGGTTGAGGGCTGCTGAGACTGGATATATTCAATTCCCTGGTACTGCCAGACTGCCACTTACATGTGGAAAGCTCATAGGCACTGAAATTCAGATACTGGCAACTGGACATCCAGCTGGTATGCACTCAAACATCTGCCACAGTTGACAAGGGGAGGGGGGGTGTGATGAAATAGGGAGGGGCCACATAGGCAGAAAAGTGACATGCTCTGATCTGCTTTTAAAAGGCTCTTGCCCTGAAGAAAATCAAAGACACAAGGAAACAATTAGTCCAAAGGACTAATGGATCAAATGTATCTCAGCTTCCATGCCCCTGAGTTCAGAAGAACTAGATGGTACACAGCTACCACTGGTAACCACTCTGAAAAGGATCACAATAGAAGGTCCTGGATAGAGTGGGAGAGAAATATGGAACAAAACGCAAAATCATACAAAAGACCAGGCCTACTGGTATGATAGGTGAAGAGGCTGGTGAAACCCACAAGACTATCCTTAGACACCCTTCAGAACTGGAACTGAACTTACCCCCATGGCTCAACTTTCAACCAAACAATAGACAAGGTTATAAGGTGAACAATAACACCAGAGAGGTACCACTCCTTAGAACAACCAACCATACAAGAGCTAAAGGGCAGTATTTGCCTAGGGATAAAACTCTGAAAGCAAGAAGGAACAGCAAAGAGGGACAAATGGAAACTGTAAACACAGGGAGAAAGTGGGAAGAAGGTTGTTACATTGTGGGGACTGAAAGCAATATCACAAGACAAAATGTATATAAACTATTGAATGGAAAACCAACTTGCTCTGAAAATATTCACTCAAATTACAATAAAATGTGTGTGTGTGTGTGTGTGTGTGTGTTTTTAAAAGGCTCCCTCTTGGAGCAGATTAAATGTGCAGGCAGTGAGGTCAATTTGAAGCTTTTCCATTAGTTCAGGTGTAATACCGGTTGCTGAGAAGTGTTATAAGGAAGAGTCCAGGATTACTGATGGGTTAGGCTTGAGAGAAGGAAGTGACTAAGGAGGACCACAGTATGAATTTATTTTTGTCAGTATGTGTTTTTTGTTTGCTTGTTTGTTTTGCCTTGGATGGATAGAATTTTGCTAGGAAGGGGGAAGGCATTCTGGAGTAATGAAGCCACAGAAACCAAGGCTTATGGGATGCCAGGACATCCTCTTTCTAAGACTGAATACTTAGAGGTTCAGGTGATGTAAAGTTAGGCTGAGGTCTGATTCCAAGGGACACACACCACCTTTACTTTTTGCAATGAATGGCCATCGGAACCTTTTACATGCAAAACTGTCATGCTCAGATGTGTATTTTATAAGGTTATTTTGGCAAATTGTAGGAATTGGAAGGATTGTCAGAGGAAAGAGTGAAAGGCAAGGGGATCCTGTTACAATATTAATATAATCTGTCAAGAGTAAGGTTATAAGATAGACTTAGGGCAGAGACATCAGCAAAGACGTGAGGAGGAAAGATTCAAGAGGCATTTCAGGATTATAGAGGCAGCGTCATTGGATGAAATGCACGTGGAGGTGGAAGAAAAAGAAATGGGTCAGAGAGAATTCTGAAATTTACCATTGCATGGATAAGGAGGGGGCTGACACTCTTTTCTAGGCTAAGGGGCACAAGTCATTTCAAAGAAAGAATTTTCTCTTTGGTAGGGTTAAAATTTAGGAATCCCAGTTCATTTGAATTTCAGATAAACAACAAAGAAGTTTTTGATATATATTTATGTCCTCTGCAATATTTATACCAATACTAAATACTTAAACTAAATACTGATGTTGGTGTTGTTATGTCCCGTCGAGTCAGACCCGAATCATAGTGACCCCTTCTTGGGTTTCCAAGGCAGTATCACTATGGAAGTAGATTGCCCAATCTTCCTTCCAAGGAGTGCCTTAGGCACTACGCTACCAGTAGCTCTGATACTTACACTAAATAATAATGCTAAAACACAATCCATCACTTATCTGAGATTCAAAGGTCAGTGGACCTTCTGTATTTTTGTTTGCTTAATCTGGCACCCCTAGTCTTTGGATGTGCTGAGTTTGAGGTATCTGTGTGACACAGTGAACAGAAGGAGAAAAAGGTCTCTAATTGAGGAGAGAGGCTGCCACTAGCAGTACACACCTGAAAATCACATATACATTATACATGGTTCTCACATTTGTCTCCACTTTGGAATCATCTAGACAACTTAAAAAAAATTATATACTGAGGCTAACAACGTCTGATTTAATTAATCTATGGTGAATCTGGCACTAGAATTTTAAAAGCTCCTCCAGGTGACCCTAATGTGCAGCAAAGTTAGGAACCACTGATCTAAGCCATGGAAATAGGTCAAACCACCAAAGTGGAAAAGAATAGCCAAGAAGGAAAAGATAGCTCCCATAGGGAGCCATCAGTGTTTAAAAGGTACATGAGCATAAGGATATAAGAAAGGAGAATGGAGAGAGTTAGGAAGGAAACACCAAAGCCAAGTGTCAAGGAGGGAGTGGTCAACCACTATGTCCAGTGCTGCAGAAAAGAAAGAAGAAGGACAGGGGTATTGCATCTATAATTTGGATGGGTGGCCTTTGCAGGATCAAGGTCAGAGCAAGATGACCTCATCAACCAAAATGTTGGTCGTTGTTGTTGTCACTGTTGTTGTGTGCTTTGAGTTGATTCTAACTCATAGTGAGCCTATGTGACAGAGCAGAATTGCCCCACATCATTTCCCAGGCTATAATCATTACAAGGCAGACCTCCAGGCCTTTCTTCCTACAGAGTGACTAATGGGCTCAAACTGCCAAATTTAAGTAGCCAATTACTTAACCAATGTGCCACTAAGGCTCCTTGACCAGCTGGTATCTATAGGCAAATCCTTCACCCTTGTCTCTTTTTCTTCACCTGAAAGAGAGAAAATGCCACTTTCCCAGCTAGACTCCTTAGGTGATAATAAAAACAAAACAAAACAAAACAAAAAAAACCACTCACTGCTATTGAGTCTGTTCCAACTCATAGCAACCCCCCTTGGGTTTCCAAGGCAGTATATCTTTACAGAAGCAGATTGCCCAATCTTCCTTCCTCAGCATGACTAGTGGATTTGAACCACCATCCTCTGGTGGCATAGTGCCTAAGGCATTTGACTGACAACCAGAAGGCTGATGGTTCAAACCCACCACCCACTCCCTGGAAGAAGGTTTGGCAATCTACTTCTATAGAGATACCACCTCCGAAACCCAAGAAGGGGTTTCTATGGGTCGGAAACGACTCAATGGCAGTGAGTTTGGTTTAGTTTTTGTGAAATTTCTTTAAGTTTGAGGCTCTGGAAAAAATACATGGGCTTTGAAATCATCAGTTCCAGCACCATGACTTCTAGTCCTTTGACTCTATTGTGGTAAGTAGTGTCTATGAGCCTCGGTTACCTCTTCTGTAAACTGGAGATCACAGGTGCTATGAGGATTCAATGAGGTATGGAACCTACATGACACTGCAAGGCACATAGTAGGTGCTTTGGAGTATAAAAGCCTTTTTACTTTTTCCCAAACTACCAAACACAAAAAACCTAACCCTGTGCCATCAGGTCAGTTCTGACTCATGGAAACCCCTTGTGTTATAGAGTAGAATCACTCCATAGGGTTTTCTTGGCTATAATCTTTACGGAAGCAGATTGCCATGCCTTTCTTCTGTCGTGCCTCTGGCTGGGTTGGTTTGAACTGCCAACCTTTAGGTTAGCAGTCAAGCACAAACACTTGAGACACCCAAGAACCTGAAACTGATAGGGCTGAGCACACACAAGATAATGACAGTGTTGACAACGGTGATAGTTACAAAGGAAGAAAGAGACAAACTCCAAAGGAGTTAAAAGACATAGTCTGCACATTTCCCAAAATAAAATCTTCCCTAATGTAAGCTGTGTTTTACTTTAGCAGTTTCATAATAATGGTTTCCTCTTTGCAGGAGAGAAAGAAAAGAGAGTGAGAAGAAATGAATGAATATGAATGAGAGACTACACCATTTCTCTAATTTACTTATTAGTGTTTCAAAAATAATACCTTGAAGTCTTCTGTTACTACTAAGGGATTTTAATTTCCCTTGGGGATATTTTGCTTCTCATCTCACCATTAAAAGAGATCACCATTGAGGTTTGCATTTTTCTACCCCTGGTCACTATGGTATATTCCAATATCCTTCCTCTCAGCCTGCTTCACAGGCAAGTGGGAAGGCAGGCAAAATCAAAGCCACCCCAAAGAGCTAAAAAGTGCCTAATGTGCCTAATTATAATATTAGCTCTCAACGTGGAAATCTGTATTTTCAAAGCATCTTACAAAAGTTAACTAATGAGTCCTCATAACACCTTGTGAAGCAAGTGTTATTAATTAACACAAAGTGAAGCTTCAGCTGGGAGCTAAAATTTAAATCGAGGCCA
Organism: Orycteropus afer afer; assembly: GCF_000298275.1. Taxonomy (NCBI): domain Eukaryota; kingdom Metazoa; phylum Chordata; class Mammalia; order Tubulidentata; family Orycteropodidae; genus Orycteropus; species Orycteropus afer. The sequence goes on from NW_006921788.1 coordinate 3,946,587, forward strand.
CTTAATAGTGATAAGTAGCCCAACTGACTATGTAACCAACTTAGGATGGCTGTAGAGTTAACAGATATTCTCCAAGAATCCTGCTTATGACTAAGAAATTTATGGTCAGCTTCAATAGCCGTCACAAAAGAACAAAAGGACATTGTTTGTTTACCAAGATATCCATTGTTTCCATGAAACACTCAAATCCACAATTCTGAAGGAATAGAGGCTTAGCTAAAATTACACCTTCTGCAAAATTAAGATGTCAATACTGTTTGCAATTATTTCTCCAACTGCAAGGTCCCCATCAATCTCCAACATTTGGCACAGACCAGGGTTTCCAAACTTGAATATCACTGACATTTGTGCCAGATAATTCTTTGTTGTGGGGGTACATGGGGACTTCTTTCAAAACGCACAGAAGGTGAAGGTTGCTTTTTGGTAACTTGATGCAAACCCCCCTGGACATCTAAGGCCAGGAAGATGCTGGAAATTGAGGTGGGCTTCTGCCTGTGGTCTGGAGCTTTTTAAGTCTTCCCAGGTTTCCATCTGGCAATGCTAATTTTCAAGGAAGGCTTGCAGCCCACACAGGACATTTCTGGCCTTGCCTGCCTCCTCCAACTCTGCATCCTCAAATGCCAGATTCTCCCACTCTCTAGCTTAGCAGGGAGAGAAGCAGCTGATGATTCTGTGAGCTGGCTGGAATGAGTAGCTGGGGGTCAGTATTTTACAAATCAGTCTTTCCTGCCCCATGTCCATTCCTTCTCCCTTGCCCATTCTGCCCATATCCGGGGTCAGTATTTTACAAATCAGTCTTTCCTGCCCCATGTCCATTCCTTCTCCCTTGCCCATTCTGCCCATATCCCTTCTCCCCACAAAAGAAATGGTGCGCTATTTTAGACCAAGGGGACAAAATCCTGCTCTGCTTATGCTGAAAATAAACAAACACAAAACTATAAAGGAATTTATCATCAGAATTAAAACTAATTAAATAAAGTGTAGTGTATCTTTGCTGTTGTGTGCTGTCAAGTTAATTCTGACTCATAGCAACCCTCTAGGACAGAGTAGAACTGCTCCATAGGTTTTCCTAGGCTTTAATCTTTATGGGAGCAGAAACCACTTCTCTTCTCCCACAGAGCCACTGGGTAGGTTCAAACCACCGACCTTAACCACTATGCCACCAAAGTTCCTTAGTATATCTATACTACAGAATAATATTCAGCTGTAAAGAGAAAAATTTAAAAAGCAGAATACAAACTGACCAAGGAGGCTTTCTAAGATATATTAAGAGAGAGAAAACAATAACAATGCCAAACAATATGTACATTATCATGCTGTTGTTGTTGTTGTTTGCAGTCGAGTCAACCCCGACTCATAGCAACCCCTCCTTGGGTTTCTGAGGCAATATCACTACGGAAGTAGGATTGCCCAACCTTCCTTCCGAGGAGTGGCTGGTGGGTTTTGAACCGCCAGCCTTCTGGTGAGCAGTCAAGTGCCTTAGGCACTATGCTACCAGAGCTCCTGTACATTATCATATACTTGTGTTTTTTGAAACCAACAAAGACTATATATGTACACATGGTTTTATGCATGGATTCATGTACAGAAAAGCACCTGGGAATTAGTTCTGAGAGAAGACTGGATTTTGGGGGAGATAACCCAGGGGAACTTTTGCCTTATACTATTTGAATTACAGGAGCTCTGGTAGCATAGTGCCTAAGGCACTTGACTGCTAACCAGAAGGCTGGTGGTTCAAACCCACCAGCCACTCCTTGGAAGGAAGGTTGGGCAATCCTACTTCTGTAGTGATACTGCCTCAGAAACCAAAGGAGGGGTCACTATGAGTCGGGGCTGACTCAATGGCATATAACAACAACAACAACATTTGAATTACATAACAAAGCTAATATAGCATGTATTGCTTGTATAATAAAAATAACTCATAACTTACAATAAAAGAAAAATGGGCAACAGAATTGAAAAGAAATTTCTACAAAACAGATATACAAATCACCAATAAGCACATGTAAAGTTACCCAATAGCATTAGCTACAATGAAATACCAAGTTGTGGAGAAATTGGAATCTTCATAAATTGCTGATGGGAATGTATGATAGTATAAATACCGTGGAAGTCTGATGACTCCTCAAAGAGTCAAACATAGAATGACCCAGCAATCCTACTCCTAGGAGCATTCGCAAAAGACTTCAAAGCAGGGACACATACAGATACTTGCACAGCAATGTTTATTGCAGCATTATTCACAATAGCAAAAAAAAAAAAAAGCAAAAATAACCTGTGTCCATCAAAAGTGAATGGATTAAAAAATGATATATGCAAACAATGGAATATTATCCCACCATAAAAAGGAATGAGGCTCTGATATATGATGCTATGACATGGATGAACCTTGAACACAAGCTAAGAGAAATAAATAAGCCAAGGACAAATACTGAATGCTCTCACTTATTAAGGTGCTCTGGTCATGTGGTACGTAAGGGTGCTAACCAGAAAGTTGGTGGTTCAAGATTTACTACCTCTGAAACCCAATGGGGGTCATCATGAGTTGGTATTGACTCAATGGCAGTG
>NW_006921788.1:3950027-3953542 GCF_000298275.1 Orycteropus afer afer
TAGTGATACTGCCTCGGAAACCCAAGGAGGGGTTGCTATGAGTTGGGGCCGACTTGACGGCACATAACAACTACAACAATATATTACCACAATTTTTTAAAAAGTTGAAACTTAAAAGGTTTTGTTTCACTTGCTCTTCTCTGTTTTCTCAAAGCTGTTTCACTTGCTCTTCTCCATCTTCTGAAAGACTGAATCCTGTTTGTTCTTAGTGATGCTTATAGTCAACTCTTTCTACAGCAGCAGAAAATTGGGAATTATCTCTGGTCTAAATTCTGACAACTGGTAAGTGTACCAGACCACTTGCCAGTATTTGAATGTAACCATTCACAATATAGTGAAGAAGGATTCCTAAAAAACACTACCTTCCTCAAAATCCTTATGAAAGTTTCTTAATATGGGATTTCTTGTTCAATTCACTTCAAAAGCATCCAGGAAGAGAGAGGAAATAGATCATTAATGAAAATGAAGAGTAAAACAAATAAACAGACAAAAACCCAATTCAAACAAAACATAACAAATGATTAAAAAAACAAACAAACATGAAATAGATTTCAAAAAGGAAGCTGAAATAGGTTGAGGGAAGGAAAATCACCCTAACATAGACTAGGAGATTTCACAGGGTATAAGTACTCACTACCACCACTACTATGGAACCCACCAGCTCCTTTGCGGGAAAAAGATGTGGCAGTCTGCTTCTGTGATTACAGCCTTGGAAACCCTACAGGGTAGTTTTACTCTATTCTATAGTGTTCCTGTGAGCCGGAATCAATTCAATGGCAAGGGGTTATGGTATTGCTCAATGATTTTGCCCATCTATCTGCAGGAAATGTTTCCCTGTGCTATACATTTCCAGTAAGACTTGCTAAAAGAAAGTGACTGGCAGCAAAGGTACTCCAGCCTCAGTGTGCTTTCTGTAACACACGTGTGAGCTCTTGCACAAAGAAAAAATAAAACATTTGTCCTTTGTAAAAAGGAGGCCAACACATGATTTTCTATTCACATATTTGTATTTATTATAATGGTTTTTAGGATTATTGAGTTGTTAAACATGGGTTCTCACTGCTTTTTGTTGTGGGCAGTGAGCAATGGGCAGCAGTCAGGTGGTCCCATTTGATCCCTATGGTCTCTCTTTTATTCCTCTTGACAGGAAAAGTAGGGAATGATTAAGCATTCAGCTGCTAACTAAAAGGTTGGTGGTTTGAACCTACCAGCAGCTCTTCAGGAAAAAACACCTGGTGACCTGCTCTTGTAAATATTACAACCTAGGAAAACATACGGGACAGTTCTACTCTGTTCTGTAGGGTGTCTATGAGTTGAAATTGACTCAATGGCACACAACAACAAAGAAATAAGCAGTGAATCTTCCTAAGGCTCACAGACACATTGCTTCCCCCTTTTCCTCCCTTTGCCATGGGAGATCTTTAGTTCCATCAGGTTTCCTGCATTCCTACAATAAGCCATACTCCTTTTGCCATGAGGCCTTTGCCCAGGTCTTTGCTCCTCCTTTGTGAGCCTTTCTTCCTCTTCATCTCTTTTTTTTGTACTATTTGGAGAAAGTCCCCTTCTTACAGATATGCATATATACCACATACTGTTTTGTAGCTCTCACAATGTAACTCCTTTTAAAGTCTGCCTCCCTGCTAAACTCTAAATGTCAGGAAGCCTGAGGTTTTATTGCTTGCCTTTAACAGTGCCCAGCACCATCCCTGGAAAATAATGGATACTTAGTACATGTTGTTGTTGTTGTTACCTGCCGTCAATTACTGCTACTGCAGTAATCCAAGGGGTGGGGGGAGGGAGGGAGAGAGAAGAACAAATGGAGAGAGAATGAGAAAAAATGAGTATATAGACATATATTCTCTTAACATGGACAATGTCCAGAATATATAAGATAAACTCATAGCGACCCTTCCTTGGGTTTCTGAGGTAGTATCACTACAGAAGTAGATTGCCCAACCTTCCTTCTGAGGAGTAGCTGGTGGGTTTTTCTATTTCAAAGGTATTCTTAAATTCTCCTTTATCCTGAGTCATGGCTAATCATATCAATGGTGGACTCTGCACCAAGGGCCAGAGGTAATGCTACAGTCACTAATTTTAATACCAAAGCCTCTAGGTTAAGTTGCTTTATTCCCACCATCATCTTTCCAAGAACTTTGTTCTCCTCAATTTTTAAGGTTAGAATGTCATTTTAGTCATAGGAAAGTCCCACTTATTCAGCCATGCACAATTACTTTTCAGCTCCAACAATGCCTATTAAAAGTAGTTATATGGAGGGGGGAACCCCACCATCAATACTTTGGAAACTAAGAACTTGCTAGAAAATGATCCTTCTTCCTTATGACTGCTAACTGCTAATTATTCCATATTCTTTCTCTCTCTCATTAGATTCTGACATACCACATGCTCCATTTAAATAAGCATTAGAATACATATTAAATGAATTTAAGTGAAAGTACTTTAGTGAAATCTTGGTTCAAATGATGATGCTTCTGACCTCTTTTTATTGGGACGTAGTAGGCTCTCAATTATCCTTACAAATGAATATGTTCAGTGGTAATGAATTCATAAATATAAAACAGAGCTCAGGATTGATACACATATGCTCAATGGTTACACTGGGCTAATAGCTTCTTGAAAGTAAGAAAGTTTCTAAGTTTACTTTGAGAAAATAACAAAGTATCTTTTTTTGAGTTGCTGCTACATTGCGAACTAAAACAGGTAAAAGTTGACATCCCATAAATAAGAGAGAGAAAGAAGAAACACTGACCCATTCAAGACCACTGAGACTCTAAGGTTAAAGCAGATGAAGAATGTCATGGCAGCCTGTTAGAATTACCAGGGATATTTTAAAAACCCAGGCTTTATCACAGAGCAATCACATCAGAGTCTCTGGGTGAGGCCCAGGCATCAGCATTTTTAAAGCTTCTCAAGTGATTTCAACATGCAGTCAAGAATATTATTGACTATGCAGTGCTAGGCAACTCTCATCTGATAGCAAATAGGCCCCTTAGTCTGCAAGCTCTTTGCTAAAAACAGCTGTCCCCAATGAAAGCATGAGTATTCTCAATACTCAGTGTCTTTAGAAATATAATAGAAGTAGGAGCCACAAATAATATGATTTATTCCTTCAAAATTATTCAAATCAGAAGTTCCGGCAAGATGGAGGACTAGGCAGAAGGACTGCACAGACCCTCTTCAACAAAGAAAAGGGAAACCAATTAACACAGTCACAGAAGATAATCTTGGACCCCTGAGCCTTGAAGGGAAGGATACAAAAGTGGACTAAATCCCAACTAACAGAAGAATTTGCATGAAAATACCAAAAAAGGAGACACACGGAGCTGCGGTCTGGCAGCGACAGACGGCTTGGAGATTCCCGAGTGGTGGTAGGACCTAAAAACTAACCTAAAAATCACCCTGCTAGCCAGGGACTGCACGGAGGACTGTGCATGGTGGCTGGGGAACAAACAGAGAAGGTGAAGAGAAAGGTGGGCTGAGCTGTGGACTTTTGCCAG
>NW_006921788.1:3954830-3955352 GCF_000298275.1 Orycteropus afer afer
TGACTGCACAGGTAATAAAAGGTAAAGAGATAAGTAAACTATACAGAATGTTAGAAGGTGGTAACATTCCTGTGGAGGGAAAATAAGTAGCGTAAAGAAGGGAAATCAGGTAGCAATTTTAAATATGAAGAAGGTTATTTGAGCAAAGACTTGAATGAAGTGAGGGAGTCAGCCATAAGAAAATCTGGAAAACGGTATTGCAGGCAAAGGAACTTGATAGAGCAAGGGCCTCAAGATTTGGAGTATGCCTGGTGTATGACTGAGCAGAATTGGTGAGCAACGGAAGCTGGATTACATAGGGCCTTATAGCTCACTATGAAGACTTTGACCTTTAACTTGATATTTTTAAAGGATGATTCTGGATGCTGTGTGGAGAAGAGCCTGTAGGTGGCAAGGGTAAAAAGTCAGGGGAAACAGTGAGGAAGCTATTGCAGTAATCCAAGACAGAGGGGGGGGGGGGGGGGGGGGGGGAAAAGGGGGGGGGGGGGGGGAGGGACAGAGAGGGAGAGAGAGGGAGGGACA
>NW_006921788.1:3955452-4013433 GCF_000298275.1 Orycteropus afer afer
GGGAGGGACAGAGAGGGAGAGAGAGGGAGGGACAGAGAAGAACAAATGGAGAGAGAATGAGAAAAAATGAGTATATAGACATATATTCTCTTAACATGGAAAATGTCCAGAATATATAAGATAAAGTAGTCTGTAAAATAGTATGTGTTTAATGGGCATTTTTTTTCTTGGCATATAAAAAACTGCCAAATTATAGATACGTACAAATACAGACACATACACATTTAGATATATGCAGAAAATTATCAGAGATGTCATGTACTAAGCTAACAGTAATTACTTCTATGTATTGTATTGGGATTGACAGGTTGATAAGGAAGAATTTTACTTTTTATTTCATATTCTCCTGAAATGTCTGAATAGTTTATTGTATGTAAGCATTATTTTGTAAATACAACAACCAAACCCCAAAAACAAACAGCAACAATAAAACCCACACTGCTTTTCAAAATGGGATATCATAGGACTGGTTCCTCTTTTAAGTTCAAACATGGGGAATGTCTGACAAAGACTAGACAATACTCAACCGAGGTTCTATAATTTGAGAAAGATGTGGCCAACCTCAAAACAAGATTACAAGGTTTGAAGTCAGAATCTAAAAACAAAACAAAACAAAAAGGTGGTGTGGTGGGAATTTGTAAACCTGGAGGAAACTTCATCTAACAGAAGAACCCCGATGGCAGTGTTTTGCACGTATGGCAGAAGGTATAGCATAGAGGAAATAGAAGGTTTTTAGTTGGAAAGAAAGAGAATTTAGTAAGTGGATAGTAAACACAGGAGTGTCTGGGTGGCCCAAATGGTTAAGCACTGAACTACTACCTGAAAGGCTGGCAGTTAGAAACCACCAAGGCCTGACAAACTGCATCTGAAAGGTCACAGCTCTGACGATCCCATGGAGTTCTCCTCTGCACACATAGGGTCACAACCAGTCAGGATCACTTCATGGAGGTTAACAATAGCAACACACATGGGCACTGGGGCTTTTCAACTAGGAGATATCCTACCTTTTCAGGACGGTTTTTCGTAATAATGACTGCCGAGACTAGCACTTGTTCTGTAACTAAGGACCCACTCCTGCCCTCCTCCAATGTTAGCTTCATTGCCTTCAGCTGATCTTGTTCAAGTTTCCGGAGCCGGCCACCATCTCCCTCCACCATAACACACCACAAAACACTCCGACACAGTTCACTTGGGGGCCCATTTAAAAATCTTCGGTGGTCTCCTGTTACTCCAAGTTTAATATTTCCCACAAGGCCACGCGCTTCTGCAACCCCTTCCGGTTTGGATCCCTCCTCCTCGGCAAATATGCATCTTTGCAGATTGTGCAATCTACTTTCGTAATAATACTGCCTCGGAAACCCAAGGAGGGGTCGCTATGAGTCAGGCGGACTCAATCTAGCTTAAACCAAAAAAACAAAACAACACTGGCTGCCCCAAGTTGATCTGGACTCATAGTCACTGTACAGGACACAGTAGAACTGCCCTCATAGTCACTGTACAGGACACAGTAGAACTGCCCCACAGGGTTTCTAAGGCATTAAATCTTTATGGAAGCAAAGATTGCCTCATCTTTCTCCCACATGTTGTTGTTGTTGTTGTTATGTGCCATAGAGTCAAACCCGACTCATAGCGACCCCTCCTTGGGTTTCCGAGGCAGTATCACTACAGAAGTAGGATTGCCCAACCTTCCTTCCGAGGAGTGGCTGGTGGGTTTGAACCGCCAGCCGTCTGGTTAGCAGGCAAGTGTCTTAGCCACTATGCTACCAGAGCTCCCACATAGGGCCTGGTAATTTTGAACTGTCACCCTTTGGGTTAACATCTGAGTGTCTTAACTAGTGTGCCACCAGGGCTCCTTAACTTGACTAAACCCGTTATTAATTAGGAGCCTGGGACCTCATGCCTCTGCTTCCTATTTGTGATTTGTGTATCTTCCCCCACCAAGTTCTAACTAAGCTCTTGGCGCCAGCAATCAAGTAGCCCCACCAGGTACCTGGCAAAGTTGATTTCCAATAAAAGGTATTGAAAGAATAATTTAGTAAGGAGCCTTGCTGATTATACATGTAGCAATTAGCAGCCTCTCTGACCTAAATTTTTCTTTCAAGTCTATGATCCAACGAGATCAAAGAAGAAAATTTATCCCAAGGATAAATTTACGTAAAAGGACAGTGCTTATTGGTGTGGTGTTTACAGTTCTAGGCTATGTGTTTAGACTTTAAGGGACGATGATGAGACTTTCAAGGAAGGTGGGAAAATGATAAAATGGTAGCAGTTAAATACAATACTTGAGTATTTAGTGCATAATGAATCGGTTGGCACAATCTTGCTTAAATCTATGCTTTCTCAAATAGACTTTCTTTGGCTCCATCTATCACCAAATTTACTTAAATCGCACTACCCCCACCCCTGACAATGACTGTAACACATAGACATGGCCACACCAGACACCTAAAGTGGAAGTGGTCAACACTTTTTCACAAAACACCTACCCCTGCAAAATCACCCCAAAATACTGTGCTGGCTAAGGCCCACCTTTGTAGACTCCTTTCTTGTAATGATGTATATTCCAAAAGCACTAGGAACTGTGAACACCCATGATGTGGATGGCTGCTTGATTATAAGAAAATCACCTGGAGGAACTTGAGCTGTTCTTCTCCGGATTAATGCAGACCCTCAAAGATGTCTCCGATTGCCGACCAGCAGGAAAGTCCTGACTGATATAATTGAGTCTCCTCACATTGTTTTTAGTGTGGCTATTTATGGTAGGCAAAGAACTTGTGTAATACAAGTGTCAGCAGTTGGTTGAGCCAGGGACCATTTGTAGGTACCACCTTTCACAAAGAGACACTAGGGAAGTGAGCAGTGTCTATAATTATCACGGTGACAAAATAAAATACAGCAAAAGAGGTGGCTTATAGGAAGCCCTACGATAAAACACAATATACTTTTGAGTGTATAAGAGTTTAGAGATTCTGTAGGAAAACCCTAAAAGCAAAAAACTAAACACACTGCCATGGAGTCAGATCCGACTCATAACGACCCTTCCTTGGGTTTCCGAGGCGCTCTCTCTCCAGAAGTAGATCACCCAATCTTCCTTCCAAGGAATGGCTGATTAGTTTGAAGTGCCAGCCTTCCAGTTAGCAGCCAAATGCCTTAGGCACTGTGCTACCAGAGCCTACCACTAAGAAATACTAAAATCCAAAGCTGTGTGAGCAGAATCTGAACATCTTAAGAAACTATAGGATCAACACAAACATATATTAAATCACTAACTGGTTCACCTTTTTATCCAGTATGACTTTGGAGACTTTGGACTATGTCTAATTCCATATACTTATCTACCCCAAAAAATTATGCTTTGAGATTATTTTTGTCTCAACTGTCATAGGACAGCATTTTAGTTTCATATTTCACAACACTGGTAAGTGTAATTATATTTACGAAGTAGCATGAAGTACACTGCTTGCCAATTTTAAAATTACAACAGGTGGCTTTCTTCCCATCTTAATGAAGTGAGAAAGTGTTTTCTTCATTTGGATTGGAAAATAAGACAACGAAAAAAGCAGACTACCCATCGCCATGCAAAAAATCTTCCTTCAAAAGAGTTTTGGTCATTTATTGTGCACTTTTCTGATTGCCACAAGGGTGCTAAGCATTTTGCATTTATTCTTACCAACCATAAGAGGTAAGCCCCTTAACAGATAAGGAAACTGAAGCATAAATAGAAGTTAAGGAAATTGTCCAAAATTACATGTAGTAAGTGATGAAGCTCTTGGTTTGGCAAAAGAAAAAAAAACAAAAAAACAAACCCAACTCGAGTCAGATATGACATATAGCAACGCCTTCTTGGGTTTCCCAGGCAATATCACTACAGAAGTAGATTGCCCAATCTTCCTTCCAAGGAGTGGCTGGTGGATTTGAACCACCAGCCTCTGATTAGCAGTCAAATGCCTTAGGCACTACACCACCAGAGCTTTGCTTTAGTACCAGAGTTCTATATTATTATATCAAGTCTCTCAAACTTTCATGTGCATTAAGAATTACCTGGGGATCTTGTTAAATGCATATTCTGGTTCAGTAGGTCTGGAGTGGGGCCTGAGATTTGCATTTTTAACAAGCTCCCCAGTGATGTTGAATCAGCTGGTTCACAAACCACACTCTGAGGAGGGTATTACTTCAAGGAGCCCTGGTAGTGCAGCATTAAGGGCTCAAATGATAGGTAAAAAGTCAGACGTTCAAAAGATGAAGCAGTCTGCTTCTGTAAAGATTCACAGCCTTGGAAACCCTATGGTGCAGTTTACTCTGTCCTATAGGGTTACCATGAGTCAGAATGGACTCCACAGCAGTGGCATACTACTGCAAAGCCAAATGTCAACCTCCTTCTTTTTCAGCACAATGGTGTGATATTTCTAGTAGGAGTCAGGAACATTTAATTGATTATTTGACCCTGACACATTTGACACGACAATGGAGACAAGAAAGATATAAGTCCAGAAGCAACAGTGGTTATGGAATGCATACATTTCCATGTATTTTTACAGTAAAAATGCATTAAAAAATCTTTCACAAAAGAAACTTAAAAAATACAAGTAGGGTATTGAGTTCTCCCCCCAACATTCTTTCAGGCATCAACTGAGTAATGGGGAGAGGGGAATTCCTAAATCCTAAATGATTTGATTTCATCATACAAAATACTCATCCCTCATCTCTCAAGACATTTACATGAAGTGGGGGTTAGGGAAAGTAGGTTCACCAGAATCAGTCTCCAATTTAAGGTTACAGTAGTTCTGAGAAAACTATCTCTTTCTGCTTAATGCATAGTCCCTGTACAGAACAACTATTTCCAACGCAAATCTGAAGTGTGGAATTCAGGCAAAATTGCCACAGCAAAAGTCTTCATAGACTGAGACAAGCCTAGGTGGGCAGCACATGGATTTTAAAATGTCAACTATCATCTCTCACAACAACAGATATCGAGATGTCAGCTTCAGAATGTTCTCCAAAATTCACTTTGATTTCATTTGTTTAAAAATAGGGACCACAATTGGCAGCATCAGTCATTTAACATCACAGATTTTGCTAGAAATAGAAGAATCCTTGTAATGGAGGCTTAGGAATAAAATCTCTAAGTTGGCTCTTAGGCAATTGATAGAAAAGAATATCATTATTCAGTTGTATTCTTCCTGAACCGTACTACTACAGCTCAATGTTATTTTATATGGAAAACTTTTATTTGATAATAAAAATAGCATTCACAGACTTTTTCCTCCTTTTTAGCTATAGAATGTACATAGTGTCTGTTCCAGATAAGGAACTTCTTTTGTGAATGTCCACACAACTATAGCTACTCATTCTAATGTTATGGATAAACCCATAAGTCAAATAAAGCTATGAACAATGTAATATTTATATATGCATAGTGTTTTACAGAAAGATTGGCCCACATACTGCTTTTCATCAACACAGAAAGAGCATCAAGTCCACAGCTCACTGCAAGAAATCATGAGTGAAAAACAGAAAATGCAAACGGTGCTTAGTAAGTCACGAGCAAGTTTACCATGGAGGAAATGATGATACTCAAACCAACTAAAGCTCTAGAGAATTACTTATATAGTCTCCCATTTTAAAACAGCTTTACATACCTGATTTAGTTTACATTAAAATATATACCCATGAATCAATTTGTTCCATATTCAGAAATATAAACACATAGCACATTCCTCACAGCTAAATTTTTGTCATAAATTCTCTTTTATACAAGAAAAAAAGGCAACAGTTGTTTTTTCAACAGGCTCTATTAATTACAATTTTTAACTTTGTACACACAATGATTGGCTGGTTTTCTTTTCTTTTTTTTTTTTTTTACAGTACCATGGGAACAACAGTGATTGACTTGCAAAGCTTTGTGTTTGTATGGAAAATGCAAAACAGTACTACAGAAATACACAATGCACTGTAAGCAGCAGCAGTTTGCTATAGTTGTCCAACAGGTATAAGCAAACGTTTTGGCTCAGCTAGGCAGTAATCCATTTAAACCACATCCAGGGGCTACAGCAGACCCAATCATACCTCCTGTGGGATCCCAAAAGAATGGGTCATTGAATACAAAGAAAACTCTTTATGTTTTGTTCTTCTGTCCAAAGATGCAAAGGACAGGGTCATAATGACTGAGGTTTCCCAACCAGATTTAGAATCATTGGGATCACTTCCTTCCCCATCAATTATCCTGGAGACTTTCCTTATGATTTCAAAGTGAAATCAGTATTTTGAAGAATGAGCACCTCCAGCCCTCACTTCTTTAAACATCAAAAGAGGTTCCTTCAACCAAGGATCATTCCCTCACCCCCAATTTGACAAAGTACAATCACTGGCTTATGCTAAACAGGAGGAGCATACCTTCTGAACTGGAGATTTTTATGCCTCTGGTTGACCCCTATTCCACCAACTATTTAGCATAAGACAACACAGAAGAGATTTTTTCTCCATTCCTTCCAGTAGTTGACCAAAGCTATGATGGCACTGCCTTAATGAGATCTTACTTAGGGTGGTGATGCCAATGAGCCTGACCATCTGTGCTTGGGCTCCATTTGGGTGATGGTGGCCAGCTTTCTTGCCTCTATGCCTTTCTAGGGCCAGGGAGAGTACAAATTGTTTTCTGAATCAACAAGGAGTTGAAAACATAAAATTTCTTTGTGCTGTGTAGTTTTTCTATAAATATCCTTCATTCGTAATAGTAGTCTTATCAAATAGTTTGCTTAATTTTATGATCAGCAATCCTAATCCATCTCAGAGAGTCCTCAGCTTTTACCAATATAACTTTGCCTTTTTGCTCTTTTAAGAAAATCTCCTAACTATAGTATAAGCACTAAAACACTACATTTTTTAAGTCTATGTCAAATTAAACTTAATAAACAACTTCCCTTGCTAAGAGAAAATTACGAACAGCCCTATTTAACTAGGAGAGGAAAAGATTGCCCAAAAAAAAAAGGGAACAATTCTTGACAATTCTACAGTTTATGTAGAAAGAAAATTTATATCCCCTTTGGGCTAGCATTTGGCAAATAATTTGCAAAAAAAGTATGCATTTAAAAATACTTTCTTTAATATTATACATCAGGCACAACACTTTTCATATATATATTTTTTTTTCTTATAAGATTTCAAATGCATAAAATGTTTGCTGCTATTCATAGGATCCTCAGGTGTCAGATGCTTCATCAGGTTAGAAACTAAATTATTTTAGGTTTGTGACCTTCCTCTTAAAACCTTTGACACAGTAAAGGTTGGAATGTGACTCAGAGTCTCAGATACTGAGGTCGGTGCTACATTCTTTGTAAGGTCGCCGTCTCTGCTCTGGAGGATGTCTGGAACTTTTGCTAGCATCTTGTTTCAGACTTGCCTCTTCCCTCTCTCGGTGGCTGACTTTGTCCTCTCTGTTCCTTTTCTCAAGTGACCGCTCTCTCCTTCTCTCGGGAGACTTTGCTCGCCTCCGGTCAGTAGATTTTGCTCTTCTTTCAGGCGACCCCACTCTCCTATGTTCTGGAGATCTCCTTTGATCCAAGAGTCTTTCAAGAGACCTCCTCCGATGGCTGGGCGAACCGTCTCTTCGGCGAGTCGGTGACCGTTCTCGCCTCCTCTCAGGGGAAACTTCTCTTCTTTTCTCATGCTTCTCCCTCCTTTCCAAAGTATTGTCAGCACTCCGGGTGCCTTCCCTCCACTTCTCTGGAGACTTCCGCTTGGGTCCATTGGCCACCATCCTCTCAGGCGGTGTTTCTCTTCTTCCCTCTGGTGCCCGGTCCTTGGGTCGGCATGCCCCCGTGTCGGGTTTCTTAGAAGTTCCATTCCACGTGTGGTGTTCATTGGGCTGTCTGCTGTGTTCTCTGCTGCCTTTTGGGTCTTTCACATATGCCCGCTTTTCCCCATGTTGCAATGATTTGTGAAGATCGGGTGGGTAACTGGACTCCAATGATGGATGCTGCCGGCGGTTAGATGGCCCAGCTCTCATTTCCGGAACACCTTGTGGACTGGTGGGGGTGCCGTGCTGGTCGCTGCTGGGGTCTGCAAGGAAAATAAATGAGAATCACAGTTTGGTATGAAGGACCATCAGCTCCTGCCACCAATCCCACATGAGAGAGCCCATTAGTCACAACAAACAAATAGCTGTTAAAGCAGTCAGAACCGAAGCCAACGGAAGCTTGGTTAATATAAGAACTGCAACTAGTTAGGGTTATAAACTAGTACTATGGCTTTCAGCACTTAGCCTATTTGCTATACTTAAGACATGGGTCATTAAAGAAATCAAAGTCAGTCATAATTTTACTCTTTCAAAACACAACCCAAATAATCTATCTAGAAGTATCAAAACTTCCCACCTTAACTGTTTTTTGCTCTCCCCCTCCCCAACCCTCCTTCCCCTACCTAACCCCTTTCTCCAACTTTACTAAAGAAAATAATCTTCCCTTTAAAGAACAATTGTTTGGATTTTCTTGAAAAATAATCTGGGGTATTGACATGAAGGGGTATAAGGGAATTTTCTAGAGCTATGGAAATAATCTATACCTTGATCTGAGAAGTACCATATCTATATAAATGGGTGCATACATAGTTAAATAATTAATTATTCTGTATTCAGGATTTATATATTTCACTGAATGTAAAGTATACTTTGTTTAAAAAAATTATCCAGTGTGGTGAGTCAAAGGTTACAATGGCAATATGTTACCCAGATTAAGTGCCATGCACATGAGGATTCATTAAATGATTTCTCTCTACTTTTACGTAGCTTTAAAAACAAAGAACTGTTTTTATTATTATTATCATTATTTGGAGACTTCTAATAGTTATGAAGGAGGGGAAGAGAGGCTGTCAGGACAATCTTTAACAGTACTTTTCTTTATGATATGCAAGGCAGCCGTATTTACAAATACAAGTTATAGAGTTACTGGACTGCTTCTTATACCATCAAGATACTTACAGATTTAAAAGCAGGGCAGTCCATGCCATGGGGTTCCTATTTATGATTACTAAACTATTTGATATAACACTGGAAATATTTCATGTGGCATCCTGAGTTTGGGAGAGCTCTTTTCAAAGTAGGAATGCTTTGCTGCAATTAAACTCAAGTCACACACATTATACTATTCCAGGAAAGGGACCCTGAAATGATCATTGCCATTTGGAGGGTCCCAGTGCAACAGTCAGAGATGAGGGATTCGTGGGTAGTGTCTAAGAATTTTTCATGAGGTGACAAGGTCAAGTTTAAACAATCTGTTTCATGAATGATTTCTCAACACTTAGGATGGGAGCTCTGGTGGTATAGTGCCTAGGCATTTAACTGCTAACCAGAAGGCTGGCAGTTCAGATCCATCAGCCACTCTTTGGAAAGAAGGTTGTGTGATCTACTTCCATAGTGATACCGCCTTAGAAATCCAAGGAGGGGTCATATGAGTTGGATCCAACTCGACGGCAGTGAGTTTGGTTTTTGATAGAATGGGTTCTAACAAAAGCAGGACTATATCTTACAGTGGGGACTGGTAAACTTTTTCATAAAGGGCCATATAATAAATATTTTAGGCTCTGTGGGACATAATCTGTCTCAACTACTCAACTCTGCCATTGGAGGGATGCAGCTATAGATGATACATAAAGAAATGGGTATAGCTGTGTGACAATAAAACTTTACTTACAAAAACAGGCTGTGACACGATACGGCCCATGTACTACAGCTTGCAAACAGATTATCTGACAAACCAGGAAATCCCATCTTTCTGTTTAGCAAAGCCCTATCAACCTAGGTGAGAGTTCTGTGATCTGAGGGTCTTTCTTTCTAAATACTGGGTGGGCTACTAGAATGAACACAAACAGACTCTTAGAAAAGTCATCTTAAGATTTAAGGGAGGGAAGATCACTGTTAGATCCTATTATAAACCTAACTTTGGTGTTCTTTACACCTACTTTTAAGACAAGGGGGAGCAAGACATTTAATAGGGTGAGCAGTGTACTTACAATTCAAAGAAGGCAGGGTGCTCAGAATGAATTGCCAAATATATCAAAATAGAGCTAAGCAGAAGCAATGAGGAAATTAGGCCACAGCACAGAAACACCTAGTATTGATTGAGCTACAAACCGTAGTTTGATTATGGCCCATAAGGTAGAAGCAAGCCTCCCCGTGCTTTTCATTTCTCATACATGCAGCGATATTAGGAGGGATCATCGCTGTGGAAGGGAGGGCCCAGCACCAAGAACAGTCAGAGAGAAAGAGAAAGAGAGAAAGAGAAAAAGTTGAACATTTAGATTCCCTATAACAAGGAAGAAAGAAAAAAAAAAAAAAATCTGCATTTGTTAACATAGGGCAAAGAGAGTTTATTTGTCCAGTCAGACAGTCTAAGGCAACACTCAAATAAGGCTGCAGAGACTGCAGTCAGAACAATGATGTTTTTAGACAGCCATCAGTGACTTGAGAACCCAGACAATGGATGCATCTTTTTTTTTTTTTTTTCAAACAACTGGAACAATGACAGGCTGGCATAGGAGAGCATTAACAATAAACAACAAAAGACCAAAGTTCCCTCCCTCCCCCCAAAAGACCGCGGCAGTTAAATTAAGTACAAAAAACTTATTACAAAAATAGCCTCACAGAGAAGCAGGTTCCAATCAAGTCAGAAAAATATTGGAACTTAACATATTATAACCCATTTGTGAACTCTAATCAGTAGAATTAGAGAGATTTCGTCCAAATGATACATGGAAACATTACAGCAGCACAACCCTGGTATGTTCAACCCTTCTTGGGAAACCATGGATTTATTAAATGATCTTTATTTTTAGCCCAAAGAACATTTGTTAGTGTTGGATTTTCATCCTCAGTGCAACAGACATAGGTTTTGAGAAGGTACACAGGTTACTGACAATGACTCTCAAATGAAATAATACATCCAACAGAAGCATAGGGAAGACAGAAAAGGGAGACAATGTTACACAGTTTCAGTGGCATCAACACACCTATCAGTCAGAGGTTTAGTACAGTGCATAGTCGTGGCATCTTAAATGTTGTCAAAAGTATTTCCACAGTGGTAGTCCATGTCTAAAGGGGCCTCAGCTGACACCCCGGTCCCACCTTGGAGCCCTTGTACTTTGCATCTGTACGTATGTCCAACACCTGGGAAGGCTGCCCTTCCAAGGAGCTGTCTTTTTTCTTAAGCTGCTTCTGAATGAAGCATCCCATCAAGTCCAAAAATGCAACTGGGAATTGTGCAGGATGACTTTCAGAAAAGAGGGTGGTAACAGATAAATCCCTAATAAAGGGGACCAACATATATGGGGACCATTCAATCACAGTTTCTATAGAAACTTTTGTAGACCTTTGGTTGGGAAAAAAAGCCCTACATCTAGGGCATAATTTTTTTTTTTTTCACTTTAAACAAGAATTTCAAATAAATAGGACATAATTATTATAATATACAATATTTTCCCATCAGAACACTAAGCTATGTAAAGATCACTGTTGTCTACATAAATCATGTCTATAGATAGGACAAAGAAACTCTAAGTATAACCTGGCTTTCCTCATAGGAAAGGTATAGTAACATGTTTCCCTCAGGATGAGCACTGGGAATCTATTTCATCCTTTATCATTTAAAAACATATGGCTAAATATCAACAGATTTGTTTTGTTTGTTTTTTAGTAGTGGGCCCAGGTGATCTGATTTGGGGTAAGGGACCAGGTGGTGGTGGTGGGGGAGGATGGAAAAGACTTGTATACAGAGCATAAAGGAGGTGAGCAAAGCCCCCAAATCATCTCAAAATTTCACGCCTCTTAAATAACAACATTAAGTAACAAAAAAAGAAATTAAAAATTTGTGCCTCAACATATCACTCAGGAAACCTGCTTTCCTGCTTCTTAAAAGGAGTATAGTCATTTTGTGCTAACAATTGGATCTGAGAAACAGTTTGGCACAGTTCAAACAAACATTCCTTCGCTCTTGGTCGGACTAGACAAAATGTTCTCTCTGATTATCAGAAAGGGGGCTATAAAGATCTTGTCTTAGGTCATGCCCCAGTCCACGTAAGCAAGCAAAAGGATGAAATGTGTAGAGATTTCAGAACAAGCGAGGCAAATAATCACATGGTGCAAAAAGCTGGTAAGACACTGGTGAATAGGGGAAACAAAAATAATTTCCTGCTGCCGTTCTGGAGACAAATTCATGGAGTCATGCCAGGGAAGGAAGGAATGTTTTCATAGTTTGACCCACCATATTCTGGTACTGAGCCGTCTCCCCGCTTCAGAAACAGACGCACTCTGCGGCCACCATTCTTAATCAGTTCTATAGCCCGAGAATGCTTCATGTTTTTGGTGGTTTCTCCGTTAATTTCCAAAATTTCATCACCAATCTACCAAAGCAAGACACAACAAAGTGAGAAGCTCACAAAAGGTTTCACCAGCTCTTGAGGTAATTCAAGATTTAAAGTTCCTTCATTTACTGACTCAACAAATATTTATTGAGCATCTATTATGTTCCAGAAAATCTTTTAATGCTTAGGATACTCAATCAAAGAAAACAAAACCAAAAGCAAATATCTCTACCATAATGAAGACTAAATTCTAATGGGAGAAAGACAACTGACAAGAAAAACACATGTAGATAGTGACAAAAATAAGAGATAAAAATAAAGCAGTAAAGGGGAATATTAATTCTTGAGGGAAGGAGGATGTGGTAAGCAGCTTCTAAGATGACTCTCAATGATACCTGACTGCTTTAATTCATGGACTCATAAAATCCCATACCTTTATACATGTGATGGACCTAGTGACTTGTTTCTAAGTCAAATGTGGCAAGCATGATGAGATGTTAGTTCAGAATGAAGTTATAAAATTATGTCGGTTTCTGTCCTACTTGCCATCTTTTGCCTTCTGCCTTTTTTATTCTGGTGGAAATTACCTGTGAGATGCTCTATGGAGGGCCAGGATAAAGAAAAGGGGGAGGGCTCCAACTAACAGCCTAAGAGGCACTGAATCCTGCCAACTACCATGTGAGGTAGCTTGGAAACAAATCCTTCCTCAGTTGAACCATCAGATGAGGCCCTAGCTAACAGACTACAGAATTTAGTCACTGTTCTAGGCAACAGAGATAAAGCAGTGAGCAAGACAGGTCAGGTCCTTGCTCTCATGGAGCTTATATTCCAGAAGGCAAAAAAGAAAAAGTGCCAGCTTTGGAGTCAAAAGTCTTGAATTTGAGTCTTACTACTTGTTAGTTAGATGATCTTGATCAAGTCCTTTATTTTCTTGGAATTTATTCCCTCATTTATATAAGGGGATGATAATAATACAATGCCTACTGAGATGTAGGGATCCAATCTGACTATATATATATATAAATATGTCTTGTAAATTATGTTGTTGTTGTTATGGACTGTCAAGTCAGACTTGACTCATAGCAACCCCTCCTTGGGTTTCTGAGGCAGTATCACTATGGAAATAGATTGCCCAACCTTCCTTCCGAGGAGTGGCTGGTGGGTTTGAACCACCAGCCTTCTGGTTAGCAGTCAAGTGCCTTAGGCACTATGCTACTTGTAAATTATAGTTTAAACAAAATATTATTCCTTGAATCAAAATTTTATAAAATGATTAAAAGGGAAAGTAAAGCATATCCCACGTGTTTGAAATTTAAAGAAAAGAAATTTATACCATTGTGTATCTTTCATTGCGTAGGCACAAAGTATTTCAGGAAGGGTATACAAGAAACTAAAACATCATTTCACCTTGGAAACTATATTTTTCATATGTATTATTTTTCACTGATTTTATTTTTTAAAACCACATTAATTATCTACTTTCTCAATTAAAAAACCAAAACTAGTTTAAAATTTCAGAAGAAATTTAAAAATCAAGATTATGCCTTAAGTACAAATACTTAAGGTCTTCACCTCACCCTTTTGATTCTTTTTTTTTCCCCCTCTTGACTCTCAGGCCTAATTTCATTCACTTTCTTCCTTTCCTAACCTGTCTTGATTTCTTTTAATTCTTCTCATTTTGTCTAGGTCTACGTTTTAACCTATGTGACCCATGTATAATGAATAGATGATTTATTTTTTCCTTAATCATCCAATCTTCCCACAAGAGAGAAATATTCATATACAGTAACAGAGATTAGACATCTAAATAGAACAGAGTGGACTTTTGGTATCTGTGTATTTAAAATCTGTAACTTTAACTACTACCTTGCCTATTCATGCCATTGGGTCACTGGCCTTTTGCTAAGGCAAACAGTTGACTCACTTGTCTCTGAGCCTAGGTTAGGATAGCTGGTGACTAGTTCTAGAATGGATAGAGCTCAGCACTCAGAATCTATAGGGTCATGTTTCTGAGTGTTGCAAATGGTTAACACACTTGGTTGCTAACAAAAAGGTTGGAGGTTCCACCCAGAAGCATCTCAGAGTAAGGGCCTGATGGTCTATTTCCAAAAAAAGAATCAGCCACTGAAAACCTTATACAGCATAGTTGTACTCAGACACACGTGAGGTTGCCGTGAGTCAGAACTGACTCGATGGCAGCAGGTCTAATTGGTAACCCTCCTGGGATACACTAGAAATCCTGTGAATGATGTGCCTGCCTCAGGCTAAGCACAAGTGCCAAGGAAATGGGATTCAGAAAATACCTACTTTAACAAGTTTACAAATGAGTTTAATCTTTCATTCAATCCCAAAGAAGTGCAAGAGCACTTCAGCAGCTACAATTGACTATGCTTTAGGTGAGAAATATACACTAGAGTGGAGTCATGCATTAAGAGTAGTTTGAAAACTATAGCAAATGTAATTCTCATGAACTCATATCATAGGCTCTAGCCATATATATCAAGAAGTCCCAGAAGTTGATTTATTTACATCTAATGCAGACTCCTCTTCCTACTTACCCTCATCTTTCCACACCTTTCTGCAGGACCATCCTCTGCTAAGCGCAGAACATAGAGGTCCATGTTATACTCTCGGCCCCCTCGAAGACTAAAGCCAAATCCCTTGGCTCCTCTTTCCAATTCCACAGTGTAAAAATCTTGCTCCTATTTAAAGAAAGTAAATGGAATCATGCTGGGAGAAGTCATATTCAAACACATTTTTCTCCATCTCTCCCCCAAATATTTTCTATTATGCTGAGTTGGCAACGTGACAGAGTTTCTTTCCCTCTAGGTGATTCTCAGTGAGGATAAACCTGGCATTTGGAGCAAGATAGTTCTTCATTACATGATACCATCCCAACATCCCGACTGCTGCGCAGCCTCCTGGCTTCATGTCTGATAAATACAGTGCCTATCATTATAATATTAACAATCACATGTTACCTCCATCTATCAAGGGAGGGGTTTCCCTCCTGGTTGAGAATCATGAATGTATAGTAATGGCTGTTAGAAAAAGAGCAATAAAAAAATCTACTTAACTCTGACTCACCCAATGTTTCCCAAATTTGTTTTACTTGCTATTGTTTGAAGACCATCTATTACCATCCTGAAGGACAAGCCTTTAGCTATACAGGTTTCACTTGAAATCACAAGACTAAGAAACATCTTACCAAAAATACATTTTCTTGGCATAAGTATGCTTATGAGTTTTACGAGTAGTTTTGCTCTTTCTCTGATCACCAATCCTCACGACAGTTACAATTTTTTATTTTGTTTGTTTGTTTTTCCCCCAGAAGAGAATCTAGGAATATTTTTCATAGATAATAATGTAAAATGTCATTTCCTAGCCAACCAAATGTGAGTACATATTTGGCAATCACTTCACAAAAGGTTATTTCTTTTAATAGAGGGTGCCTTTAAAAAAATTTATCTTGTAAAAATAAAAGCTTCAGAAAGTTAGAAGGGAATATGTTAACAGAGAGACAAAGAGAAGCAGCCCTCACCTGTGTTGCCTGCGATGCTTTGAACTCAAATTGAGATTCCTGCTTTGGCTTGGTGGTGTTCCTGCCAAAGTGAGAAAAAGAAATATAAAGAGTAACCCATGGGGAAAGTGAGAATGAATCAAGGACAGGCATCAACATGCCAGCAGCTACTCTGAAGCTATTTGAACCCAATGAAAAGAACCGGACCCACATCTGACCTTGTGTCCTGGGCCCCTTGTTGAGAAGGGGTATGTGTGGTGGTGATGGTGGCGATCTTCTCTGCATTGGTCAGCAAAGTAGCATTTGAGGACTCTGCAGGGTAGAGAAAGGAAGAAATGAAGGCACTAGAGAAGATATCATCAGACTAGGAGCTGTGCAGAAGCCCATTATCTAATGATAAACCTGACACCCCCACAACCATTTCAAACTGTTCTGGCTTGAGTTTCTGAACAATTAGGAATATATAAAACCATTCTAACACCCACTGTGATGTGGACCATGGATATTCCCTCTACTCTCCTCCCAATGAGACATCCCTATGGATGAAATGAAGAGTTTGACAAAGAAAATGCTACTTTAGAACTGTTGCCAAGGTAAGTATCTCTCACTCTGCCTCGACACTTAAAACCGGCAGCCCCACAGAAACATGGCAC
Source organism: Orycteropus afer afer (assembly GCF_000298275.1). Taxonomy (NCBI): domain Eukaryota; kingdom Metazoa; phylum Chordata; class Mammalia; order Tubulidentata; family Orycteropodidae; genus Orycteropus; species Orycteropus afer. The sequence goes on from NW_006921788.1 coordinate 3,971,974, forward strand.
CAGACTAGAATTATCTTCCAGAATTTTACAAGTTGGTAATAAATGTCTCTGCTAACATTCCCTGCAATTTATCAGCAATATTTAGTATGTCTGCTTGATTTCCTCATGTGAATATTAACATAGGAAGTATGCTAACATCTTGATAAACACACACACCACCCACTTTCTTTCCTATCACTTTTAATGAAGTACAACTGAAAATGTTGCATTCTTGGCAGATCTCATCTAGTATCACTCATGAAAGATTAATTTTAAAACTTGCATTAGAGCCAGAGTTTGTAAATATAAGTTGTATAAATCATAAAGTCACCCTTTTATAATGAATATGATTATATTTTTATGTAAATTGACTTTCTTCTCCACTAACCACATTCATAAGCAATTTCATTAATCTCTTGAAGTTTGGAGATCCAGAACTTGAAAACTCTCATATGTGTGCCTATAGGCTGCACACCAACATGCATATATTAAAATTTAATCAGTCATATTAGGAATGCTCTTTTACTAATTCTTCTCCATTAAGATCTAGGCGGGTAGCAACCAACTACGAGTAAACCAAAAAACCAAACACAATGCCATGGAGTTGGACCTGACTCATAGCAACCCCCCCTTGTGTTTCCGAGGTGGTATCACTACGGAAGTAGACTGCCCAACCTTCCTTCCGAGGAGCAGCTGGTGAGTATGAACTATCAGCCTTCTTGTTCGCAGTCAAATGCCTTAAGCACTATGCCACCAGAGCTCCCAACTATGAGTAAGCTGCACTCTTAATGTTTATTTTTAGGTTGACTATTTGTGGCTTAGTGTCTAAGGCATTTGACTGCTAACTGGAAGACTGGTGGTTCAAACCCATCAGCTGCTCCTTGGAAGGAAGGTTGGGCAATCTACTTCTGTAGAAATACCACCTTGGAAACCCAAGGAGGGGTTGCTATGAGTTGGGATTGACTCAACAGCAGTGGGTTTGGTTGGTTTTGGTATTTGGAACTTGCATGAATTTTCTGATAAAAAATATACTAAATGTGGTGGGTAGCTGGTAAATGCCCATTTAACTCATAGTTTATCATGAAGTCTAGAAGTTTCTGGGAGTCTTATGGGTCATAGGAGGTGCTCTAACGTTTGTTGAGTACATGAATCCACCCATGCTATATGATAAGATTTCTATGGAAAAATATGTTATGCCAGAAATACATCTCTTTCCCTAAACTCCTGAGACAAAAGATATCCCACAAATCCCAGCTATTATGGTCTAGCTTATATTTTAATTTCCTAAGGACACCACTCAGCTTGGGTCTGGCTTTCTGTTTTTTTTTTTTTTTTTGTTTGTTTGTTTGTTTGTTTTCAGTACGCATAGTGGTTAAACATGGGCTTAAGATTCAGGTCTAGGTTCAAATGTTCTTTTAACCACTTATTACCCTTATTTTCCTCATTTGATAAAAGGGAATGATGACAATAATTGCCTTGTCAGTGCCTGACACATAGCAAGCACTCCATACACATTTACCGCTGCTACTACCCTTGCTACCACCCTAACTTTTTATTTATCACTGTGGGATTATTTAAGCTATCTGCAAAATGGGAAAGCTTAAATATTATTCTAATAGTTTATATTCCAGCCATAAAAGCCCACGATTCTTATAGCTAAACTGCAACATACGGTAAAAAAAATCGGGTAACCTGACTGAGTGGATTGTTATCTGAATCTTATTAATGCTTTAGGACATTGTTTCTCATAGTCTGTCTTACCAAATTTTTCTAGAGATTGTGAGGGAAAAGGAATTTATAGTCAATTAGGTTTGGAAAATGATGGGTGACACAAAAGTAAATGTTTTTTTGTGACTGTGGGTTTTTTTTGTGTGTGTGGGACTTCTCAGAGCTTTAATATGCCAATGTGCCTGTGACCCTCCAAGCAAAGGTGGTGCTGTTTCCTAAAGCTTACTGGAATGAAGTTTAGCAAAATTACAATATTCTGGAGTCAGATTATCTAGTGTGCATCCCAGGCTAAACTTTCTGTGCCTCTGTTTCCTCATCTGCCCACTGGGAAGAAGAGAAGTATCTAAGAGAATTGTTGGAAAGATGACCGGAGACTAAAGTGTTTAAGGTAGCACTTGGCACACAAAAACTGCTTCAAAAAAATTACTAGCATATTTTTCGTTAGTAGTATATATGTATTACTGCTATTCACTATTAAAAGCATATTATTATAGAACTGATAGTGCAATGGTTAAGGACTTGGCTGCTAATTCAATGTTCAAATGTCAAACCCACCAGTGGCTCCGTGGGAGAAAAGACCTAGCAATCTGCTCCCAAAAAGATTAAAAAAAAACAAACAAAAAAAAACTCACTGCTATCCAGTTGATTCCAACTTATAGTGACCCCCATTGGTTTTCTGAGGTGGTAAATCTTTATGGAAGTAGATTGCCCCATCTTCCTTCCATGGAGTGGATGGTGGATTTGAACTGTGGACCTTCTGGTTAGCAGTCAAATACTTTAGGCACTGCAACACCAGAACTCCTTAAATAAAGATTAGAGCCTAGGAAACCTAGGTGGCAGTTCTACTCAGTCACACACTGCTGCTATGAGTTGGAATCGACTTGATGGCACCCAACAACTATATAATGTTAGGGGAAAAAAAACACAAAAACTTTTTGCAGAACCTTTGGAAGGATACTATTAACTTCTTCAAATCACTGAAATTTTAGGTCAGTAAACTGGAAGAACTAAGGTAATAAGTATAAGTAATATTTCATAAAAATGCCCACTATGTCAGTACAAAGGCAAATTGGCTGTATAGTCTGTCAATATAACTCACCAGAACTTTCACAAACACACATATTGGTTCTTTAATAAACTTCACATTGCTCATTGTAATTAATTTTATGGAGACTCTGTGGGAGATCAAAAGATTGCTTGGACCATGGGGAAATCTTAATCAGGATACCAAAAAGAATGTTTCCTGATTATAATTATTGAATTCTACCAAAGTTCCCTTTAGTTTCCTAGGCAGATCTGATTTCATTCTCAAACAATTTTTATATTTCTGCAGCTTTCATGATTTGATGAGATATAATAGCAAATCATTCAAAACACATATAAAGACAATTCTTTTATTAATATTCTTTTTAATTTTCATTTGTTATTTTTACCATTTATATTTCTAGGCAATCTTTCTTGAAGCTTAACTTCAAGCATTTTTACTAACATTTAATGTATAAATGTTTATTTGAGTTCACTGAATTTTTTTTTCCTTCTTTTCCTTAATTTATAAACCATTATCATAGAGTAATCATTTACAATGTGTCAAGCACTACACAAAGTATATTATCACATACATGCATTACCTCATTTATTTCTTACAACTCAGTGATCTAGATGCAATTATTATTCCCATTTGCAGATGGGGACATGAAGGTTTAGAAAGGTAAGTAACATAGCCAAGGTCACATAACATGCCCAAGGTCATGCAGGGAGCAAGTGGAGGTGGTGGGAATTAAACCCAGGGTTTGACTCCATAACTTGTGCAGTTAACTTTCAGTCTTATTCAGTTTATATGGAAATGATGTGATGGTATCAATCATACATAATTGGTACATTTATTTAAAATAAGCAATGTCTTCTTATACTTCATAATCACCACCAATCTTATTAAGTTGTATTATAGATTAATTCAAATACAAAATTCTCTGCTTTGACTTCTATATTTCTTGGGCCATTTTCAGAGCACCAAAATAGTATTTAGCATACTCTAGATTTCCAGGATGCTTTTTTATAATATCAATAAAGTTATACTGATTTTAATGAACTTTTAAGTCTTCAGTTGGAATCAAACCAAGATTGTATCGGCTGAAATGTTCTTGAGCTTTTTCTAAAATAGAAATGAAATCCATGATCACAATTTTAGAGCCTTATCCCAAAGCAAAATTTGCCCTATATATTAGAAAAAATATAGGAGGGCCTGAAATAAAACAACAGTCCCTAATGCCCTCAAGCAGCAGTATTATTAATGAGTTTTGGTGTATCTAACTTTAAAAATTCGAAGACAGATACACTGCATATTTTAAATATAATTCCAGAAATTACTTTGCATACTTTTCTAAAACAGTGTTTATACCTACTTTAGTGCCCCAGAGGAATTAAAAAGTGTATTACTATATTTTCCATAGTTATTGTGTATCAAGAAAAGCAAATCCTAGTTCTGAAGGGACTGTCACGGTGCTGGTCTAACAGGGCACTGACTCTTCCGCCAGGAGCTTCTAACTCGGGTTTCAATGTATCTCTATGACAATTGATTATAATTCTAACCTGTTCTTGTATTGATATTCTTAGCCTCCCTTACAGAATCCACATTACAAAGCCAAGCAAATCAGCAAAGGATACAATTATTCCTTTCATAAATATTTCAATGCATAAACACATATGTCATAAATATTTGAAGGAAGTGTTTGCAAATTTGAATCCCATGGATATTTGAAAAGTTCCGAGAGATTTTGAAAATGTGTATGGTTGTAACCCTGTTCCTCAGGATTGAGTGTAAATTTGCACTTACGTCCACAAACTCTATTAAGAGTTTTATACTATTTTATGCCTTTGTTAAGGAAATAGCAATATTTGTGTTGCCAAGTGCTACTTTTTATATAAGCAAATACCCTAAGTCATAGTGATCTACAGTGCAAATTTAATATTAATCTAAATAATACCAATTTAAGCTTATAAATATTTTCATTATCTTGAACCTCATTCAACCTGATGGTCCTGTTAGCCTGGCTCAGTGAGGGTCTGCCCTGTCTAATTAAATTCTCACTCATACCCAGCATTCTTGGGCATTTCCATACAATGTCACAGGTAGAAAGCATGTGTGGTTTCACAAATCCCCTTTCAAGTTCAAGTATATTCAGCTATTCTCTCAACTCAGCTATTCTCTATGTCTCAGAGGAGAAATTTTGTGTCTCCCACAACCAATCCTGATCCCAGAGATAGTAGAAAGCAGAGATGGCAAGGAGTCCCCTGACCTTGTCCTGTCCCAGATCTATAAGGCAGGCCTAACAACACAATAAGACTAAAGCTAAGGGGAATCACATTGTGGAGTTTTTGCTAGAGGAGGCTGGCAAAGACAGAGAGCTGAGAGAGAAATGGGGGAAGCAGAGAGAGGGAAAACTGTAGGCTAAGATAAGTGAAGTCAGAGAAAGAATGAGGTGATTGATGGTATGGGAAAGAAAATCAGGCAAAATGAGCTAGACAAAGAAGTGGATTCAGAGCAGGTTCTGAGTACTGCCCAAACTAGAGTGTAATTCTTCTTAAAGCACCCTTCAGTAACACTGGGCAAGATGGCTTTCTCAGAACTCCAAACCACTGAGTAATGAACTTGCACCTCCTTGTGAATACCATGAAACAAACGTTTGGGGTAACTGATGAGTGAAATGTTTGAGTGAAGATCTGAGGTCACAGATTTCCTAATGGTAGGAGAGTACCTCCCTTTTATCATATAAACTACCATGTCCAACCTTTTTTCACAGGAGGATGTTGATCTACACTGATTTTTCTCTTCATCAAATCCTAACAAACACACTCGCTCTGTTCTCCAGGCATTTGCAAAATCCTCCTGGACCACTGTGGCACTGCTCCAGAAATCTAACTCCCTGCCTCAACTCTCATTTCAAAGACAGTTACAGAGTAACAATCTTTACAGAAACAGTCTGCTATATCTTTCACCCACATAGCAGCTAGTGGGTTCAAACCTCTGAGCTTTCAGTTAGCAGCTGAGTACCTAACCACTATACCACCAGTGGTCCGTTCTGACCAAGGTCATGCATGATATATCTACCTGAATTTTGCTTTGTTATTTCATAAAGCACTTAAGTTTAAATAAATATGCCTTCTTATTGCTGTCATGGGAAAATCCATTCTTCATTATATTCATTGGTGTTCAGATATTCCAAAACTATCTATTTTGTACTGTACTTTATTATGTGAACAATAGTATGTTGTTTGTTACGTGCCATTGAGTCGGCTCCAACTCATAGCAACCCTGTATGCAACAGAATGAAACACTGCCTGGTCCTGTGCCAGCCTCACAGGCTTGCTGTACCTGAGCCCATCATTGCAGTCACTGTGTCAATCCATCTTAAAGACACTTGACTGCTAACCAGAAGGTTGGTGGTTCAAACCCACCAGCCACTCCTTGGAAGGAAGATTAGGTGATCTATTACCATAGTGATACCACCTCGGAAACCCAAGGAGGGGTCGCTATGAGTTGGAGATGTCTCGATGGCACATAACAACAACAATGTGGCATAAGGTGCTCCTTTTTTATTTCTCTTCATTTCAAACTCTTTATCTAAGGCCTTCCTTCAAGGATTGCTTTCTTTCCTTCCTCTTGTCCTTTATTTTTCATGTTCTCATTTCCACATTAATACTGACCAACCTATTTTGATTCATGTTATACATCCAGTAAATCCTTGTGTCCTGTTATTTTGGATAAGTCTCTTGAAATCTCCCCATGGCAAGTGGATAAATGTGTCTGTATTTATCAACTATATTTGCCTCTCTTGACCATTTCTCATTTCACTCCTCTCGCTTCCTTTATCTTTTCCACTAGAAACCTTTGTTCTATCATCCTATGATTACTTTCCTGAATTGTTACAGCATTTCAGAGTGGTGAATTGGTGGAATGTACTCTAGACCAGATGGTCAATTACTAACCATGCATTTGAAGCAGAGTGAAGTAGACCATCATTCAAGGAGCTATTTTTTTCCTTCACATTTGGTAAAGGGTATTTTTGCTATACAGGAAGTTTCTGTTTAGAACCAACAATTTTCAAATATTTATTGTTTGGTTTTGGCTTTACTTTTCTCAGAAAGGCAAAGACAACACCACTCTAATCTTAAATAATAACCCCACTTTCTAACAATAAGTATATTAAAAATATTTACTTCATGAATTACTCTCAGATAAAATGCCTGATGTTCTTATTGTACAGATCTTTGGGATAGAACTTTTATCATACTATGTGAGGATGGTGCAGGACAGGGCAATGTTTTCTTCTGTTGTGCATAGGGTTGCTATGAGTCAGAGTCAATTAAGAACTAACAACACCAAAAAAATCTCCATAAACCATATTTTCCTTGAATAAAAAATGAATTAAAACATTTTGGGACAATTATCAATTTCCTTCCCAGGGCAAGATTTGTTTAGAATGAAGTCAATGTTCAGGCATTAATTCTCTGAGGAATCTACAGTTCACCCCCAGTGAACCATTGATGTAAAGGAAACAAATGTTTGAACTTAACCAATCAGATGAATAAACAAAAAGAACAGGCATAGTTTAATGTAAATACAACCTATTAAAAATATACAGATTTAACTCTTCCTTCAACCATATCCAAAAGTTAGGGACAAATCAACTAGGCACAAACCCTAACACTTTCCCATTGAATTAAAAATAAATAAACAAGCAACGACAAAAACTTTGATACAGTCACTTATTCTGAAACAAACACAGTATTGCCTCCACAATGTCATTAAGTAGTTTTGGTGATGTCACCATATTATAAAGTTAAATTTCCTTGACTGTTGGAAAGAATCGTTAATGATACCTAGAGGGAGCATCAGGGGACCTTTGTTACCTGCATGAAAATCATCACACAGTTTTCAAGATGAGGGCACCAAAACCAAAATCAATTGGGGAAATTTGAAGATTTTTTTAAACTGATCTCTGCAGTAAGACAGGATCACAGATCAAGAGGATTAAGTAAGAAGGTGAGGTGTGGTTTAGTAACAATGGCTCACGCTTGTTTGATGGGTCTGCTCTGTTAGGGATGGATAAGGATGCCTCTAAATCAACATTATTTAATTACATGAACACTAATGACAGAGAAAGAGAAAGAGAAAAAGAGGGGAAGAAAGGGATAGTAAGAGAAAGATAATAGGTATACTTTACCATCCCCAGGAATGATGCGGAGGGTAACTGTGTTTCCCGCTTCCTTGATTAGGTTGACAATGTCTGAATGAGATTTGTTGGTGATGGAACATCCATTTACCGCCAAGATCCGGTCTCCTACTTTCAGCTTGCCACAGCGGTCAGCAGGGCTCCCCTCAATAATCCGACCTATTTTGTGAGGCATAGCCACACATGCATTGCCTGCTTTGGTATTGAGTTTAATTTTTTTTTTTTTTTTTTTTTTAAGTTACATGGGAATATAGTGAAGGGAGGAGAAAAAGGGTTGAAAAGGGAAAGAGAAGGTTAAGTGTTAATTAATTAAAGCATTAAGCAAATGTTATTAAAGGATAGCTCTGCACTGAGGGTCAAAACATTGGCAATATCAGGGTGTCTGTATAAGAAGCTACTACCCTGAAATTGTGATTCATTGCTGCAGTCCTTTCCTAACTTAAAATAAGAGGAAAACCCCAGCTTCCCTCCTTAAATCAGTTACAAAATTCAGGACATTTAGCTACTTCAAAGACTCTCAAAAGTCCAGAAATAACTCGCCGTTGTCTTATTTTGGGATTGCAAATGTGAAACCAAGAGCTGAGATGGACCTTGTGTTCATGGCACTTCATTTGTGCCAGCTGTTGTTTAAGCTTCTGCCAATGTTTTGCTCTTTCTCCATTTAGAAAAATAAGCACTAGGCGTCTGGTGAGGCAAGAGTCTCCTAGTACCAAACATTCAATCTCAAAAAGCCTAATCGACTCAGACTTTCAGCCTTCCAGTCAGAATAATAAAAGCTTTTTTTTTTTTTTTTTAGGGGGGGAGGGTGGAGAATGAAAGAAAAGGCATAATTATAAGAGAAGAGCCAAGAAAGCATCCAATCCTGACACCTATTTTTCCTTTCATGACCTTTGCTCAATCAGCCTATGTTGTGTGCTTTCAGAGTAAGGTCCAAATGGTTCATTACCTCTGAAATCATTCCCCTTCCTCACAAAAACCCTCTCAAAGGAGTATGAAAATCTAGTGCCCACTCAGGCTGAGGACACTGATTCAAAGCTAGGTTCAAATCACTCTGCAACTCTTTGCCTTCAATCGTTTCCTTTTCCCTCCTAAATTACTGTGTATCTACAACATTAAGAACTGGGAAAAGTGCATTTGATGAGGAAGGTTTATCGTGCATTTTAAGGTGGTTCATGTCACAACCAAGAGCATCAGTTATTTCTAGAGAGGTAGAAAACTAGCTTCAAGGCCTGACAAGGAGTTTCTACCTAATTGTATACTGAATTTCAATGTTTCTTACACATATTTTCCTACTTTGAGAATTTGTCTTTTTGGGGACTGTGAAGATAGTTAAGTAGCTGAGCAACACTTTGGAAAAGGTGACAAAAGCAATATGGGGGACACTGGAATTGAGTAGGCTCTTCAATGATAATTTGAACCCAGAAGGTAAAATACATTAGGCAATGCACTATAATTCCTTTAAATTTCAGCAGATTTGCCTGAGTTTATGTCACTGGATGTAACGCCAAGGCAAAGAAGAAAAAAAAAAAAGACAAAGTAATCAGTCTATTGGAATCCAATAGATAGGTGTAGTGGAAAGCTTCCATACTCAAATTCAAAGTCTTTGATTAAGTTTAGCCATTTCCAATGACAACTTGCATGAGAAACATAATAAACAGCAGATATGAGGCAATCTCTGCATAGCTCAGAAGTCTCATGCAAAGTATAAGAGAAAGTTTAATTTGTTCAATGTCAGAGCCAAAGGAAAACAATCAAAGACCAAATTGTGAGTGAAGACATTCAATATTCATTATATAACACAAACCTGCCACTTGACATAACTGTTTTTTTTCTCTAGAGAGTGAAATTGAGAATTGTGAAATTCTAGAACATCACAGGGAACATAGGGATAGTCAAATTGTAGATTTAAAGAAAATAACTTGGGATCCCCCCCCACACATACTTTCTCTTAGTTTTTAAACTAAGCAGAAAAGTCTCAGAAATTAATTAAAAACAAAAAATTAAAAACTTGGCTCAAAGACAGGTCACTCACCTATGACATGCTACAATAACTTTATTCATTAACGTACCTCACAAAAGTATTGTTAGTATGGGTATTTGTTACTGCAGCCATACATGCACAGACCTAGCTGCCTTTCTTTTAATGAACAAAACTTAAGCAGAATGGCTTTAGCAGGAAGCAATGTATCAAGACTAAATGGAGGCACAGGAATTCTACTGGATAAGAATGTTAAAGGGAAACAGAACCTTACTGATCCTAACTTTCTGACCTGCATCACTGGTCATCAGAGTCTACGTGGCTAAGCCATTTTGAGGTAGAGCTGAGGTTAATTTCAAAGTCTGCACAGCCTTTCTTCTTTCCTGTCCTATTAATGAATGCACATGCTTGGGAGATAACAAATGACTTTTTATCTAATCAGGGGGCAGTTCATTTTTAGAGCACACATCTAGAATCCATTCTAACAGGAAAGAGATTCATAGATCACCAGTTCCTGGAATCTTCTGGATTCCTATTTGTCTTTGTTAGTGCACCAGCAAAGAGTTAGTTAACCTTCTGAGAAGGTAACACTTGTGTTTCCCTATTCTCTGCTGAACCCACTAACATCTGGTTGAGACAGGAAAATCCTCTCTGCTAGAATTTAAGGGAAACAAAGACAAATGGTTCTGAACTCAGATTTTAACCAGACAACAATAAAAACTTTATATGAAATTAGAAAAAAAAAAAAAATCAGATGGGAATAGGGTAGAGAAAGGACATAGATGAGGTGGGAAGAACATTTTGTGTAATATTTTTACTCTACACACCTCTATTTTTCATAGGCATTTTTACAACCATATGTTCCTTTTAAAAACTCTTAGACCTTCTGAGGCCACTGGTATTAATGATATCTCACTCTCTGAAAAGTCTTTCTCTGGAAAAATTTCTGACATTATTCCCTGTCCAGGGGTTACTCTATACAAATTTCAAGCCCACGTATGCATGAAGCTTTCTGTGTGTTAAAACACACATTCAGAATGGAAGTTGAAAGGTTAAAACATACACAGACACACATACTTCAAGAAGAAAAAACTACCAAATAAACTCCATCCCCAATTAGACTTTAATTACCTGAGGCAAAAAGCATTAAAGCATTTCTGTTAATGAGATTTTGGCCATCTTTCACTTATAATAGAACACCCGCCCTGGCATCACATGAATCACAAGGGAAAATCGTTTCAACACTCACCAAAAGTCGTGCCTGCTTCAGGCCTGCTCACGGAAGACACGATGACAAAGCCAAAGCCCTCATTCTCCCCACGGCGGATCTCCACATCGTAGGGTTGCACCACTGTGCTCACCACACCGCTGCCACCGCCCCCTCCACTGCCAATCCCACTGGTGCTGCCGCTGCCTGAGCTCACGGTGTTCAAAGAATTCTGGCTTCCCTGTGGAGTACGTTTCTCTTCAGTCAGGGAGGCTGGCTGGTTGCTACTGTGATGAGATGAGGCTGGTGAGGGCACCTCATTCTCTGGTTTGGGGACTGTAATAGAACAATTCACATCTAAATTATAAAACTTCACAAACTAAATAACTTCTTTCTTCCCTCAACTTTACAACAGGCAAGACAGCAAAAGATTAATTGAGGTAACAAAGCACCTGACCCTCCAGAAGTAGGATGCAGAAATTTAAACCAGCTTTCCTTGTTAAGTATTTACTACTCAATATCCACTAACATTGATCCTACATAAACATAAAAAGGATCCTCAAATCATGTATAATTTACAGCATGTGTACATTAGCATCCACACTCAGAATGAAGTTTGCAGCAAGATCAGCCCACACTGAAGTATCTTCCATTACACAAACTAAAAGAAATAACTGCATTAAGTGTAGGTGTGGACCACACCAATGACAACCACCTCCTTTGTTTTATAGATACAAACTCAACTGCACTTTCACACTGTTTTAACCCTCAAACTGTGTTTTTGCTTGGTTTCCCAACAGCTTTGCTTTTGCTTTTCCATCAGGCAAGACTGTAAAATGACTGTACCATTAAGCCCTCCATAGTATAGGATTCCTGACAACAGCACCTGTCAAAAGTATACTAAACCAAAAACCAAACTCAATGCCAGTGAGTTGGATCTGACTCATAGTGACCCTGCTTGGGTTTCCGAGGTGGTATCTTGATGGAAGTAGATTGCCCAATCTTCCTTCCAAGGAGTGGCTGGTGGGTTTGAACCACCAGCCTTCTGGTTAGCAGTCAAATGCCTTAGGCACTATGCCACCAGAGCTCCTAAAAGTATACTAGGTTCCTCTTTCTAGCTTTCAGATGTCATTTATCTACTCTGATCACATACACCTCAATACATTAGCCTACTTCAGAATTTAGTTACCATACCAGTTCTCCTACTTTGTTAGGTGACACATAAAAGCATTCCCATTAAATAACCACAATAGTAGGTGGGACTAACTTTTGGTTTCATGCCAAAAACAAAATGTGTGCCTAGGTTTTGGAAAAGATTCTATTTATTCCCGTAAACTTTTTCCTTCATAGATTCAGCATACCTTGTAAACACTACTGAAAACCCAAATTACTTAAGATTTAAAAAATAAATCTGCAACAAACAAAATCACTGCCCTATTTTTTTCTTTTAAGAGCTTGTTTCACATTCAATGATATGTGTACATTTAGTTTCATTCCCCATTTACCATGTGCAACCCCAACCCAGTCTCCTCCCGCCTCTACCCTGTAACCCTCCCCCTGTGCCCCTCATAATTATGCTCTCCTGTTTGTCCTGCATTTCCTCAGTTTGAATGTTGGTCCTCTGGTGTCCTGTGGTCTATTGCTCTAAGGGATGCATTACCATAGAGTATGTGGGTACGTCATCCTGGGTTGACTGGTCTGCATGTACATCTTGTTAACTATTGGGCCGAGAGTCAGCCCCTGTATTTGGATACAGAAGTGAAGCATGAGTCACAAGGATGGCAAAAAGGCAGTTGGAGGAAAGAACGGATTTCTGAAGATTTCACAGAGAAGGTTATACTTGAGCCTTAAAGGATATGTACTACTTGGAGAGCTACAGAACTATGAAGATTGTGGTCTGGAGGAAGTAATCAAAAATGACCTGGAACCAGCCAGCTCTACAAATTATTTGTAGAGATGAGAAAATTCTCGCTTTAATACAATGGCATTCAAAAACAGAGTAAGAAATCACTAACTTTTAATGTGACCTTACAGCTCTTCTGACTTTTATAATGACCTCTTTTGTTGTGAATGATCATCAAATGAAAAGGATGAGTAAGCTTTAGCTGTCAGGGGGTGAGGGGAAGTAATGTATGTTCAACTAGCCTTCTTATAGAAGCCTTTGCTGAACATGTGCAAATGACACAGTAAAGTACTTTTGAATGACAGGAGTTTTGCATGGGGTGAGAGAAGCAAACCATCTGGAAATACTGAACTTGATCACATTTGCAAACATTTGCTAAAATAGATGCTTGAGGAGGCAGACACAGGAAGGAGAGCCTTTTCTGTGCATAAAGTGACAGTGCACTGAAGGAATGAATGAAAAACATACCTGCAAACATGACTTTACGCCGCACTGTGAGATTGACGTGGCCCTGCTTGGCAGCTTGTTGCATAAGCTGGACCACAAGCTGGTGTGATTTTCCAATTACTGGTGTCCCATCGACACAGATTAATTCATCTCCAGACCTCAGGCGGCCGTCCGTATCAGCAGCACCCAGCGGTACAATGTGACCGATATAAATCTGTTGAGTAATTAGACAATGGATGAAACATTGCCCTCTCAATATATTATCACAACTGTGACTTTCACGTCTTTGAGAACAAGTGAATTCATTCATTTTTGCCTGCATTTATGTCTCAAACATTTATTGAGCAACCACTGTGTACCAGGCATTGTGCTAAGTGCCATAATGTTTATCTGTGGTCTGCTGGATGACCCATTTTTTCCTTTACTTCTTTGCAGATATAAATCACTTTACCAGTTGCCATTGAGTCAATTCTGACTCATGGTGACCCCTGTGTGTCAGAATAGAACAGTGCTCCACAGGGTTTTCAATGGCTGATTTTTTTGGAAGTAGATTTCTAGGTCTTTCTTTTAAGGCATCTCTGAGTGGACTCAAACCTTCAACCTTTTGATTAGCAGCCAAATGTGTTAACAATTTTTACATGACGCAGGGGCTCCATAAATCACTTTACTCCCCCCTTTTCACCTTTCCTATCTACATAAGAACTCTCCTTTTATAAAACTCTTCTAATTAGTAGTAATAATTGCTTTTCTTTAAGGGCTTAGCACTGTGCCTAGCAATAGAGAATGCACAATAAATATTGTTAAAAAAATGCATGAGCCAAGCAAAGCCTACCTTGACTTCCTTATCTCTGCATTCTTTAGTATCTTACTATTATATTCACCATTTGCTGAACTTCAGCTAAAATATTTGTGCTTCCTTGCCCTCCAAGTAGATAACAGGGATACAATTACCTTTACTTGGCATTTGTAACTTACAAAGAACATGGACAAACAGTGGTTAAGAATATAGGCTCTGGAGTCAGGCAGTATTCCAGCCCTTCCATTTACTAGCTCTGTGATCTTGGGCAAGTTAATCAACATTTTTGTATCTTTGTTTGTTTATGTGACATGGGGATAAATTCATTAATTTGATGAATAAATGATAAAATGTACACTAAAAGCATTTAGCATGGAGTCCTGCACATAGTAAACCAAACCCACTGCCTTGAAGTCAATTCCAAAAGGTCACAGCCATGAAAACACCATGGAATGCAGTTCTACTCTGCAATACATGGAGTTGCCAGTCAGAATCAACTTGACAGTGACTATTTATTACTATTTTGTTTTGTTTCCATCTTCCCTGATGAGGAATACCAGATGCTATGTTGTTGTTGTTGTTATGTGCCATCGAGTTGGACCAGACGCATAGTGACCCCTCCTTGGGTTTCCGAGGCAGTATCACTACGGAAGTAGGTTGCCCCATCTTCCTTCCGAGGAGTGGTTAGTGGGTTTGAACGGCCAGCCTTCTGATTAGCAGTCAAGTGCCTTAGGCACTATGCTACCAGAGCTCCCTGGGATGGCCTCAGGGCCTTGGGCAGTCAGCTGCCACACCCAAGGCTAGCAGTTCAGACCCACCAGCCGCTCCCTGCCAGGTAGCCAGGCTGTCTCCAGATGCTATAGCTGCCATTTTTCACAAACACTAACGTAAACTTTTTAGAAAGGATATTGTCCCTTCTTACTCAAGACAAAAAGAACTCCACAAAATCTAATGAGTAAGCCACACTTTGCTCAAGATAAAAAGGCTCAGTATCGCACGTTGTTGTTGTTGTTGTTATGCGCCGTCGAGTCGGCCTCGACTCATAGCGACTCCTCCTTGGGTTTCCGAGGCGGTATCACTACGGAAGTAGTAGTAGAACCTTCCTTCTGAGGAATGCCTGGTGGATTTGAACCGCCAGCCTTCTGGTTAGCAGTCAAGTGCCTTAGGCACTGCGCTACCAGAGCTCCTAGTATCACACGTAGCTGGACTCAAATCTTGGTGATATGTCACTATGCCAATTTCTTTGAAGTCTCAGAAAGAAGCACTAGGGCAAAAGGTACACAAAAGACTCACAGGTTCCCCTGGTTCATTTCCACCAAGAATCCTAAATCCAAATCCAGTCTCTTTTCTCCATAGGAAGATGTCTTGTTCTTGGTAATCTGGAACTGCAGAGATGGAAAAAGGAAAGGAGACTTTATTTCTCTGATAAAAGGAATTGTGCCCCTAAGGGGAACACAATCACAGGACCAATACTGATGGGAGGCGAGCAGATGGAAGTTTTCTACTATAGGCAAGAAGACAAAATCAGCTATATGGGTGAGATAATGGATGACAACAAATGAAAGGAAATGATGGGAACTGTCACTGAGCCCTTTCTTTTTTTCCAAAGGACTAATCACTGTTTGATAATTCCAAATCAAGCCAGAGCTAAACCAGAAGTCAGCTCTGACTACTCCTCCTCTCAATATTGTTGCAAGGGGCATTTAAGAAAATTAGAATCATTATGTGCTGCCTCACCAAGGTGGGACCATGCTCAAGAAGTCAGCTCATGCTAAGTCAGAGTAACCTCCGAAGCAGAAGTTGATTCTAAGGATCGAAAAGTCCTGTTAAATCACTTTTCACCCTTAAGTCATGAAGATCAGTAATGCTAATATTTGATCTGTTAGATAATTTTTGCCAAATAAAGTTAGTTTCTAACTTTCTATCCTAATTTTCCATCCAAATTTTCAAAGTTTACTATGATTTTAGTTCTATTACCAAAAGATAGCCTTCTTCATCCTTAAGAGCAAGGGTGACAACAAAAGACCCTATCTCATTGACAAAGTGACCGAGTGCTTTTATTTTTCAACATTGCATGTATTAATTTATTATCTAACAAGTGGATATTCTCAACTCAGTAACACTCCAGGACTTTAAAATGAAAATCTCATATTTTAAAAGAAAAGTAATTTCCATAAGAAAATGTTTAATGCACATGAAATTGTTCGTAATACTTTAGTACTTAACTACAGTAATAAAAAAGGGTTATTTCTATTTAATTCTTATTTAATCTTGTAATGTGTACATAGTGTGTTTTATGGTCTATAAAATGACATAGCTTTTATTTAAAGATAAAAAATAAAATTTAGTTGGCCCAAAGGAGATCTTCCAACTACTTTTCTGTACACCTTCTGGTTTATTTAATTAATTGGATTTAGGGTTGAAGGAATGTGTAGGTCTGCGAATTATATTCTTCTCCAATTTTGTACAATGGGATAGGAAAGAAGGAGGTGGTTGTTTAGACTTCAAGTTGGTAAGCGATGTCCCTTTTTAGTGACTCACTCACAAGTTTAAAAAGCTCAGTGACTGAATAAGCCAAGAGAGAAGAAAGGAAAGGAATAGGTAAGTACTAGTCAGAGATGTTTGAATGCGATATTTTTCTTGAGCTATCTTAATACCACAGCTTGAAATGGATTCTTTTTATCCAACATGCTCTTATTGTAATTGCTGAGGCTAAGCTGCAAAATGTCATGGAACATGGAGCAAAACTTATCATAGAACTCCCATAAACTCAATTTGAGGTGAATATCTTTTTGTGCATGCTAAGGTAACAATATTTTCTTTCTGTTCGAGTAGCTAGTTAAAGGGTATTTTTTGTAATGGTTTCTTTGAAACAACAAATTAAATCAAGTTATGTCTCCATCTTTGGTTCACTTGAGCATGAGGATTATTACCCAAATAGTCCACGAGTGCTTTCCAGCCATCACCAGTCTCCTGGCAGAGTCTGCCTTACGTCTTCCGAATGTGTGGCATTTTTGTCAAGAATGAAACAGCCTCTACAGAGACCTCCATCCTAGACCTATGTTATTTTTCTCAGCATCTTTTAACACAGAAACATTTGCCCATCCTACAGGGACACCAAATGTATAGCAAGTCCCTGCCTAAATTGCTCCTTTAGGTGTCAGCTATCATGGTATGGGAGGCTGTGGCTGAGAAACTTAGGTTTATCACACAGTTTAGTCCATAAGAAAAAAAAAAAAAAAAAAAAAAACCACATTTGTTTCTGTCTGAGATTCAACAGAAGAATGGCAAATTTATTTAAAGAGCTAGTCTACAGAGAAGGAAGATGCCCAATGACACCAAAGATGTTAGAGACACCAATGACTAGTCACAAACACGGGAACAAACACAACAGAACAACACACAGGCATGTCACGAAGGAAGCCTTTTGGATATAATGTCAGTATTTTAACAATTATACTCTTCCACCAACTAAATGCCATTTACCCAAATAAATAACTTTGGTGAGATAGCAGAACTCAAACATATTTTGATATTAGAGACTTCCTCTCTTCTGTTGCCTCTGACCCCTTTTCTTCACAGAGGCATTGAGGTTTCTCATCTGCATACACCAGAGGATTGTTCTCTTCATTTCAGGCAAATTGTACTAGAATTAAGTTCTTAGGAGGCAGCAGTGTGGAACCATCTTTCTGATATTCATATCACTTTTTTTTTTTTTTTTTGAGTGAGGCTATGTCAAATAAAAGTAAAAAAAATCCAGTATTCTTCATTTTCAAGCCCTTGTGTAGGGAACACTCTCAACAGTTAATCACCTTTACATAAGACCAAAGTCAATCCAGTAAAGCAGTCAAAGGACTTCCTTTGATAATTAGAAGGAATGGAAACACCAGGTTGGAAAAGAGACCTCTTGGTGACTCCATTGCTACAGATGCACAACACATTTCCAAACTCTGCAAAGACATGCACATTACTTTTTATTTCATCTTCTTTGGTCTACTCTTGGTCAACAAGAGTGCCAAAGCACATTCCCCCATGGCCTTTGTCTTTCTTTCCTCCGTTTTTGGAGCATTTCCCCAGCCCCCCCCCCCCCCAGAACAGTGGGAACATTGAACAGGATGAATAATAATGGAAAAATAAAAGTTTTCAGTGGATTCTTACTCTGACATTCTCCAAAGTTCGTGGAATTGATTTCTCTCTCTCTTTCACCCTTGCTCAATCCCGATGCAGGCGAAGGTGACATAGCTAGAATATTAATTTCACAATTTTGCAAAGTGTAATGTATGTGCTTTCTATTAGTTCATTTCAATTTAGTTTTGATTGATAAGGAATGTGCAGTTCAACTTTCACAGGAAAGGTCATGACTTTTTGAATTTTTCGTTTATTCATACTGATTTTTTTTTGTTGTTGTTTTTGGTCAAAAAGCTAGAATTCACAGTTGTACCAAACGGATTTCGTAAAACTACAATTACCATCTTAGACTCTTCATTTTTAATTAGACCCTTAAGTACACATTCTTGTATGACCTTATTTTAATCATGTCATGAACTTTAGAAGATTTCTCTAAACTCTTACTTCCTTTCAAAATTTTTAAATACTTTTGTCAACTGTTGCACTACTGCATTTATTAAAGTTCCACATGAAATTCATACTTTTACTATGACCTGTTCAGGTAAATTCTATATAGTTCAAACCAGAATAGTCTTATGTTTATAGAGACACAAATCATCAGATCTGTTCAAGATCTGAACAAACACACAAATAGGAATTGTCATCATAGCTCTTTTAATCTAGATGCACGCCCAAGCTCTTTAAACTCACTATGATAAAGATGCCGAAACACCATCTCCAAATTTGTAAGCACATGTGTCCAGAGCATGATACGTTTACAATATAGGATGATAAGACATCTTTGAGCTTTTTTCTCTCCAAACTATTGTGTGAACAGGCAAAGTTTCAACAATAAGCTTTATCACTTCTTCCACAGTAAACAATATTGGATGCTAGCTGGTTTTCCTGAACATTTGCTTCCTAATAAGACTACATCAATGTCCTTTTTAAAGACATGTGTGCATAATTAGTATGTTATCTAGAGAAAAGATAGAATGGGCAATATGGCTTTTACAGGACTTTTAAAGCTTGCCTTTGTTTTTAATTAAACATTTAAGCCCTTCAAAAGGATCCATTATTATACCTACAATTCAGATTGATTCACTGCCCCCTCTCATTTTGGACAGGTGGGCATATCAAGAACACAGGATTGTGCAGAACACATGGGCCATGTGAAGGAATTTGATCAGAGACTCTGTTAATCTTCACACTGCCTTTAATAGTAAAATAAAATATAATAAAAATATATTTTCAACAAAAAGGGGTACAGTTAAGGTGCTGTTACTGACTGCAATTTTCCTATTTTACCTGTACTACTTCACATATTTTAATATGTCTTGGGGGTGAGGGTAGTGCAAGATATCCAATCTAACGAGGGTACATACTGTATTTGTTTTTCCCCGAAACACATGCTATAAAACTACCTAAGGGAATGGCAAAAACTGATCTGTGGATAAAGCAAATGCTGACTCAAAGACAAGAATGATGTCAGTTCATATGAAAAGAAGAAAATCTGTGACAGCTTCAGAATAGTTACCTCTGGGGGAAAAGTCTCATCATTATCCTCATTTAGTAGTGAGGGAGAAATCCATGCAAACCTTAACATCTATTAGGCAGCTACTATCATTCAATTACAGGTACTCCCATCAGTATCAGATTACCCAACAAGTCAGGTAAGCACTGGCTTATTTGTGCTTACTTACTAATCTGTACTGAACAATTTCATATTTTTTCACCACATCAAAGATTCTTCTAGGTATGGCTGGCATCTGTCTCTCCCCAACCCCAGAGCACCTTCCTACAGAATCAAAGGCTCTTTTCAAATTTACAATCCCTGACAGGGACAGACTACTCAGTAAGCAGAAAGCCATATGAAATTGTTCACTACACATTAGTAAGCAAGCACAAGTCAGCCCATGCTTACCTTGCTTACTGGATAACCTGCTCCTGCCTCCAATCACTGAAAAGACACTTTCATTTGTGCTGCTGTTTCCTATCCCTTAGATGTTAAAGAAAGTGAAGAACAAAACTAGCACTCTTCTGAATATTTGGGCCTGGCTGTCACCTGATCAGTTTCAATGCTTAAAGCAGCTGGCTGTGACAAGTTCACATATTTTTCTTGTGAAAACTTTTCTTAAAAAATTGGATTAAACTGTAAATTCTTAAGAAAAACGGGCTTAAATCGGGATGAGTCTGGCATTTGAGCTGCAGCTTCCCATTGAACAGATGCACTGAAATTTTCTGTCAATCCATGGGGCCCCCACCAGTAGTTCAGAACACCATTTATTTTATCACAAAAAGATTCATACATGGAAAGCTCAGTCATAACTGTGTACTGTATTGAGAAAGGCAGAGGCACAGTCAATAAAGCAATATCTCAACATCAACTGAAGTTAAGCCATTGATTGGAGGAGCCATATGGTTAGAGAGAACTGTGGAGGGAATGTGAAAATATGCCTCTCAGAAAACATTTCTTCAATGACATCTCTACAATTAGTGAGGAGACACAGCGAGGATAGAACCCCAGGTTCATACTCAGCATCTACTCCTTAGGAGAAATGTTCCAAACGCAACTTCATTTCTTCTTGCCTGGCCTCAGGGAGACTATAGGGGTATCCTTCTAGTCTATAGGAACTAAATAAATCCATTTCACATATTATCTGTCTTTTGTCCACATTGTAAACCCTTAGTTCAAACAACCTATTTAACAATACACACTCTTACAGTAAAAGAACAATGGTATTTCTCCCTTGAAAAAGAAAAGGATGGAGGGATCTCTTACTTCTAATATGTGGTAAGTAGCAAGTCTCCAGATTTGCCTCATGGTCCCTAACAGTTATGTTTCACCTAGCAGTATGGTTGACTTTCCTTCTCAGACAGGGATTTGGCTTCACTCCCCTATTGTACTTGGGTCACAGAGAAGGTGAAAGTCTCTCAATGCATGCTTCAGCCAGCAAAAGAAATATATCAATTCCAAGTGGGTAGGCAAGAGGCTGAACTACCTCATACAACCTCTTACCATGACTTCATGGGGATTTTGTCTGAGAGGTAAATATAACTGTGACTGTGAAGGAAATCCACGGTGAGGGGTGGACCCAAATCCACTTCCATCAGATTGATTCCAACTCATAGCAACCCTATAGGACTAAGTAGAATCTGCCCAAAGGGTTTTCTAAACTTGTAAATCTTTATGGAAGGAGACTGCTTCATCATTCTCTCATGAAGCAGCTGGTAGGTTCAAGCAAAATGCTTTAACCACTGCACCACCAGAACTCCTTATGGTAAGGGGCATAGGCAAAATGATTCTTTTTTCTCTTCTAGTTTCTCTTAGACTCTTCACTATATGTGGCCTCCTCTCTACTTATACATTCTCTCCTATCCTATGCCAAAAACAGACAATGAGGGGACTGTACTTCATAGTCAACTCATCCTCACAAAACACACCCATGGGAAAATGTCAGCACCAGAACACAAATAAAAAGCCGATGTGCATCACTAAAACGGAAGCATCTTAACAACTTTCATTGATAAGACAAAAGGATGTTATTTCTATTCAATATTCTTTGGAAATTATTTCATAATAAAAGGTAAGACATTCAACACGAGAGAGATATTATGTTAGACAAGCCAAGAAGTTACAGATTACAGAGCGAGCACACCTCCACTATCTCATATTTGTTGAAAAGGTAAAGTCAAAGGAACACACTTAACAATTGTACAAATAATTAAAGGACAAAAACCACTTACTGCTTTTTCTTTCTTTCAGGGAACTGTTTAGAAAGGCTGATAATGGGGAAAAAATTTACCAGTATTGGTAAAAATCAAGAGCCCATTAAGAAAGCATTTAATTTCCTCTTATTACTGCTGCAATTCAAAGCAATCATATTTATGTTGTATTGTGTATCAGAGCTGTCTCTGAATACATGAGCTCAGAGCATGCCAGAGTCTCCACTCAGGGTAGAATTAACAACACTGCAGCTCTTCTCCATCATTTCTTTCAACTGAAGGGGAAAATAGATCCATTTTTATCCAGGCCATTTATTTGATGACCATCCATTTCTACCCCAACCCCACAACAATGAAGACATAATGGATTTTCCATGAATATCCATGAAATTCTACTGGTGGCTCTGAGACATTTCCACTGCCCAACCTAATATACCTGTATCTGGTTTACAACCTGAAATTCTTTCTATCTTTGTAAGCCTCAAGAGAAAATTTGAAGCCTAGGGAGGGATGTAGTGAGGACAAGAGCCAGGGGGCTACTCACGTCGGTTTTCATACATGCTCCTGGACTGGGCCCAGATTTTGAAAGGATCTGGTTTTTTCTGCCCAGAGCTGTCAGTCTGATCTGCAGCTGGGGCCTCTGCAGGTGAGTACTCGGGAAGCACCTGTGTGCTGTGGCTTGGGGATGCTGTGTGCAGACTTCGGTGGCTGGAAACACTGTGCTGAGAACTATTCTGGCTGTCTTTCCTTTCCAGTGGTTGCTGAAAGGAAGTAAGTGAAAGGGACAAGAAGAGAAAGTTATTATTGGTTCTCTGAGTGGGTGTTTTCAATCAGCTTGTCTTTGTTCAGCACTTCTGCACACACATACATAAATACATCAACAACATTTTGGCTTCCACCTTTCTTCAGCTAATGCTGAATGCAGATAAATTCCCAGGTGATTGGCAGACAGAGAGAGGGGCGGGCCAGATGGGAAGACATAATCACAAACCACACCGCTCTCTAGGCTGTGGCAGGAAACAAATCCAATTTTCATCATGGGTTCTCGGCTAAGACTCTAGTCTCATTTATTACAAGATGTATGACTTTTAACATCTTTTTTTTTTTTTTCCAAACAAAAATACGTGATACAAAGTACTATGAGTGGTTTAAACATAAATCTGTAACACCTAGAAGAAATACAATCAGTGCTAAAAATACTCCTTCTTTCTCCATGCCTTGCATCTTTAATAATATCACGCCCAACTCCTCCTTGTAGATAGATTTTCCATCAGTTCTTCCAGACTGTAAGGAACTCAAGAATAAGGATCACACTATTTACAAATCATGCCTTGAACTATATGTTCAGTGGCACTTATAAATATATAAATATTTTATGAATAATTCTTAGCTAATCAATTTTGTAGGCATGTAATTTCACTTCTTGAACTCCTGACACTACTCTTGGTCAAACACCAAGGTCACACTTTACATATAGGTTGAACTCAGAGGGTCAAACGTCTTAGATTTTCAACTTGTCAAAAGTTCAAGTAGTGGTCAAAGGAGAAGAGTTTCATTTAAATTTCAACACAGTGAGCAATTTCATGTTCATTAAAACCCATTCAACAAAGATCTTTCCCATTTTATGAAATGATCTTTACTTGAATAAGGAGTGAATGGAGGGAGGGCAAAACCTAGTGGGAGGAAAAAACACTGGGTGGAAAATAAGGTCATTTTAGTTCTTATTTTCTCCAATAAAATACTAATCCTAGGGGTTTACTAACATCCATTTTTAAATAAGTAAATAAAGCCCATGCTATCCAATCCTGGGATCCTGCGTCCACAAAACACACCATGTGATCTTACTGATCTGCTTTGAGAGCAGTGTAAAGGGGTAGAGGAACAGAAGGGGCATCTTATTCCTCTCTGAAGAATCCTTACAGCTTATGCTTTCAAAGTAGTTTATTAAATCACTGACCTAGATCAGTCCATTTCCCTAAAGTTTTTATAGCACCAAAATCTACCACTTGGCCACTCAATCAATAGTATCACAACAATTCTTCCTCATTCTCATCCCATGTATCCTCTATCTTTCATCTTCCTGGAAATTTCCAAGGTGTCTTGCATTTAATTTCTCAGGTCCCTCGACATTCTCCCCATATAGTCCTTGCTTTGAAACAAGTATCTGAAGAAAGCTCAAAGTGGACAAAAACTTCATTTGCCCTTGACTGTTACATATTACAAATATGAATACGGATTTTGGCAAGGATTCAAAGTTGAGGAAAATTTGGCATGTGCTTAATGAGGGCACCAAAAAAACCAAACCCATTGTCACTGAGTTGATTCCTACTCATAGCAACCCCTATTGAGTTTCCAAGGCTGTAAATCTTCACAGAAGTAGACTGTCTCATCTTCCTCCTGCAGAGCATATGATGGGTTTGAACCACGAACCTTGGGGTTAGCAGCCAAATGTCTTACCCACTACACCACCAGACCTCCTTTAATGAGGATAAGACACATATTTTAAAATCATACTTGGTGTGAACGTGGGGAAAACCTGAGGATCATATTATAAGATAGCACAGAAGTCTTGGTAAAACTGCATGATGGACTTAATTCACTCATGTTCAAAGGGTCAATATACTCTGGTGAAGATGTCAGCAAAACACATGGATTTTTTTTGAGGTGGTAGGGGATAAACTTCATCATAACCTCATATCATCAGAATTCTTAAAGAACTCTTTGAGGAGGTGCTCAGCTAGACCTGGATGGATTAGCATCCAAAGACTTGGAAGAGAATTTGTTCTGCCGACTTCCAACAGTGTTCTCTCTCTAAGGCCTAAATTCAGGGCCAAGTTTCAGCCTCTAGAAGCGCAATAACTGCCTTCTTGCTTCCCCTGGAGAAATGCTGAAGATCTTCAGGGTAAGAAAATGTTAATAATAGATACAAATCCCATTCTCTTGTCCATCTAGATTTGTTTTTCTCTTCCACGTGGTCTTGGAAAGGGGTCCCAGTTATGAACGAGCATGCACAGTATCAGCCTATTTTTGATGTATACATATGTTAGTATACTTTTTTTTTAAAAAAAAAGTTGGATTATAAGTTTTTCTTACTCTTATCTTTGTACTTCTGTGATTGCCTACATTTTATTTTTAGAATGCACACAGTATGTTTTTATAATCAAGGCAAAAGTTGAAGCTATTTTCATTTTGAAATTAACCTTGGTAAATAGTATTACTGAAGACTGTTAATTTCTATTTTCAGATTTTGTTAGTGTCTTATTTCTGTTCAACTTTCAAGGGGGAAAATGATATTTTAAATGTAAAAGCAAATAACCCAGTGAATAAAAAACTTGAGCTTACCCTGAAAGTTGCATGACTCCCTTCAAATGTGTGCCTATTCTCTCTTGGTTCCTCAAGTGAGTAGCAGATGCCAGGTTCAAGGACAGCTGGTCAAGGCTGAATTCACCTCCCATTTAAAGCAAGTCTCTATCCTTTGGAGCACTAGCTCACCAGTCCTTTATGTGGAGACCACTGTTTGCAAAGCCTCCCCCGGGAAAGGCAGAGTGAGCACATGGTGGGATTACCTGAATCAAGTGTTCAACCTCATCTTCATTTTTGGGGTTATACTGCAGTCCCTGTCCCATTTTCCCCAAAGTAGGAAGGCTATGACTATATGGCTCTTCTTGGGCTATTTTCCTTTGATACCTAATTGGAACCTTTCCCACTCAACCCCTTTTCCTGAACTGCAAACAAGTATCTTTCTGACAACCCTGCCCAACTGAGAGTCTAACAAAATAGCTAGACCTTTCTCTCATAAAAAAGACACATGTGCTTTACCACAAACACACACATACACATACATGCACACACATAGATTCTGCATACTGTGACATGGGTTTCTAAGACCCTTCAGATATCTTGTCTCAGAACCATCTCCTGACATGGAGGATCTGAATTCCTTAAGCTTACTGAAAGGAAGTCACACCACACCATAGTGTACAAATGAAACTTAGTGGAAACATTTGGATCACTTTTCAAATTATAACACTTTTTCACACCTCCCCAGTAAATGACTCATTTAGGTCCAATTTAACACAAAACGACAGACACAATCTGAAATGAGTTTGGCAAAACTGCCTCTCAGTCAAACCTCACCCCTACGGCCCTTTTACATGTCACCTAACTTTTTTCCCTGAAATGTGGAAAATAGAAGTAAAACAACACTTGGAGAGCATGCTCTAAACATTTCCTCACTACTAAACTATCACTAACTGGCATATTCTAACTGATGGATTAAATACACAACACCCTAGAAGCTTCTTTGATTTCCTGCTAATAAAATTGAACCTCATTTTATATCTCTTCTCAAGTTCAATTATGAAAATAAACTTAATTTGAAGATGCATTCTGTACTTGATATTGTGTTGGCACTCTGGGTTTTGGAAGCTATACTGTGTCTGGAAAAGTTTAAAACATATCTTTTGTTTTCTGTGAGCATGCTAATTAGCTATGATGTTGTCTTTTACCTGGTTAGAGCCCAGAATTGTCCAGGAGAAAGGCAGTGTTTATATAGCGTTCAAATTAAAGTCAATTTATTTGCCTCTTCACGAGTCTCGTTTACCTCCCAGAAGACTTGGGGCAAGAGAATAAATTCACTTCTGAACTAGTTATGGCACAGGATCAGATTTGCATCTAATGTGATTGTCTTTCACCTCATTTGTCTAGGTGAGAAACTCGCCCAAAGACAAGTATATGCAGAAAAGATACATTTTCACATCTATTAAAGTAACACAATGCAAACTAAGAACACAAACAGATGGCGAACCACCTACTAGACCCATGACAAAATGTCCAGACTAGGCCTTCCTGAGTGACTACCTGAAATAAATTTATTCACTTATCCAAAGAATAAATACTGATCACTTACTATGTGCCAAATTCTGGCAGCTATAACAGATAAGCATTTATACTTGATTATGTATCTAGGTGTATGTGTGCAATCATGTAGGCAGATTTAAATAATCATAATAGATTGATAATAGCATACAATAATGTTCTTTAGAGAAGTGATAAGGAAAGGTCTCTGGGAAAACATTCCATTATACCAAAAGAACATATGCTACGTCCCCAAGGCAAAAATGAGCTTGGAATGTCTGAATAAAAGAGAGAAGTCTAGCGTGATACAGCAAGGGAGTGGGGCAACCAGCAATGAACATGGATATCAGATAATGCAAGGACCCTGTAGACCACTGTGAGGAGTTTGGGCTTCATTCTAAATTCAAGGGTGGGGGTAGGGGTAGGGGAGATCCACTAATGGACTTAAAGTAGGGACATGTCATGATCTAATTTCCAGAAAATTTGTTCTGGCTTCTAGGTGGTGAATTAACTGAAGGGGACAGAAGTGAAAGCAGGAAGACCAGTCAGGAGAGTGTTGTTGCAGTCCAGGTGAGGGACCAGGCTGGTTTATGCTAGGGTAGAAGTATTGACAATGGAGAATAACAGTGAAATCAGAGGTCTTTTGGTGCCAGAATGAGTGAGGAGAGGAGAATGAGGACACTGCAGAAACAAGGACATCCACCTCCCAGGTTTCCAGTTTCAACACTGGATGGGAAGAGGTACCATATATTGAGATGGGCATTTTCAATGCAACTGTTGTCACTACACTGATATATTTTAAGCAAAATTTTTCTTTCTGAATCTCAAATCAGAGCCAACCAGAGAAAGGAAATAGGCTTGATTTTGAAAATTTCATAAAGGTCTATGGTCATACCTAGCCATGAACGTATGTCACAAGACCTTTCAAAATAAAAACGTACCAATCTCCTTAGAACTTACTGCTGTCAGGCCAGGAAAATCGGGAAAATGCAATGATTTTTATAAATGGAAATGGGGAGAAAAATCAGCTCATTAGGATTTCACAGAATGATTTTGAAATGGAGGTACTTACAAAATGAACTGAAAATATTTGCTCAGAAGAGCAAATGAATACGGACAGCACTTAGAAGCTTAAATCATGAAAAGAATTCATGTGGCTTAGAAATGACAAATCGATCCATTTTAAAGCAAAATTATTTACAATTCACTTATCTGCCAAAACTGAAGGCTACTGCAGCGATTTACATGGACAACAGGAAAAAGTCCAAGTGCTGATGAGACATTAGGCCAATGTCATTAAAGGTTGTGTGAAAAATCAAAGACTCAAATCTAAGCCAAAGCAGAAGATGGTCTTTCTTTTTGTCTCTTTTGTCCCTCATTTATGAGTCTAAGTCAGATGATTTCATCCAAAAAGGCAGGCAAAAGGGGTTAAAGGAGAAGAAAAGGAAAGGAGTGATTGAATATGAAAATGAATTTTAGTTCTCAATAAATGTTTTAAAGAAATAAAAAACAGTGACAAAGTCTACTGTCTAGTATCCCAAAAAGTCAAGAACATGAGAAGTTGTGGGAGGGGAGAGGCAAGGGGACTTGTTAGGCAGTAATCAATTGCCTTCAAGTCAGCTCCAACTCATGGCTATCCCATGTGTGCCAGAGTAGGACTGGGTTCCACAGGGTATTCTAGAAAGTAGATTGCCAGGCCTTTCTTCTGAGGTGTTTCTGGATGGACTTGAACCACCAACCATTCACTCAGCAGCCAAGCATATCAACTGCACCACCCAGAGATTTGCTTAAGTAACCCTAATCCTTCTCCCATCTACTTCTCTTACTGCTGCTCTTTGTAGCCTGTAGGAGCTTTGACCAATTCTATTATTACCTTGGTTGTCAGACAAGCAGCTAAGGGGATAAGAAGGAAGAGGGGTCCTCTAACAACCTGGAGAGTGCAAGAAGGCAAGGCACATAAAACAGGAGGATTCAGGCAGGGGGCACTCCCTAAGCACCTTATCTAGGTCTTTGTGTTTCTCTCCCATTTCTTTTAATGACTAGTTCAGGGCAGTTTTCTTAGCATCCCTTCCAGGAGAGAGGAACAGAGGACAGTGGAATGGAAACCTGTCATTATTTCTATCTTTCAGCTTGCTGCATTTGCTACAAAGAGGTTGTTGAAGAAAATGCCTTGCACAGTATTCAATGTTCCCTACGTGACAACTCCACATTTTTTAGAAACTGGGAAAAGTTTTGTCTCCCAAGTGAATATGGGGGAGCTCTGGTAGCGTAGTGCCTAAGGCATTTGACTGCTAACCAGAAGGCTTGTGGTTCAAACCCACCAGCCACTCCTTGGAAGAAAGGTTGGGCAATCTACTTCCATAGTGATACTTCCTCGGAAACCCAAGGAGGGGTCACTATGAATCGGATCCGACTTGATGGCAGTGTGGTTTTTTTGTGAAGTGAATATGGGGTGCTTTTTTTGATCTGACAATATTACCAAGGAAATGTGGTCTCCTACATTGCTCAGGCTGTTGGGAAACTCCAGAGACTTTCATAGCTCAGTCACAGCATCTAACTTGATCTTGGGTCTTTTTTATGGCTCTGCGGGACTACTAGGAGCTTTGGTGATGTAGTGCTTAAGGCATTTGACTTCTAACCAGAAGGCTGGCAGTTCAAACCCCCAGCCACTCCTCAGAAGGAAGGTTGGGCAATTTATTTCCGTAGTGATACTGCCTTGGAAACCCAAAGGAGGGGTCGTTAGGAGTCAGAACCAATTTGACGGCAGTGAGTTTGGCTTTTTTTGGTATGACTAGTTAATTTAGGTTATTGTCATTAAGAGCACAATGATCCTTGTACTTGGTTCTGTGTTATATTTGTTAACTCTTAAAAGTACATGCTCACCTGACCCAAGAGGTGAGGGGCTGCATAGATCTGCCTGCTCATTTGTTTGTCTCTTCCCATTTCCAGAAAGGCAGGAATTTTTTTTTGTTTCAGTTCCTGTTACTTGCTGGCACTGGGTCTGACAAAGAGAAGGCACTCAACAGTACTTGTGGATGGAATGAATGAATGCATAAACTATTGTGCTGAGCAATCAATAAATTGTTTCTAAGAAAGGCACTGTGACAATCTTATTTATGATAATATTTCCAGTGCTTCACATGGAATCTGACACATAGTAGGCTCTTAATATCAGTTTGAGAGACAAAGGATAGTGGAATGGATGAATGGATAGACAGATGAGTGAATGATGAATGCAAGGATGGATGAATGGACATATGAATGAATGGCTGGAGGGACAGATAGATGGATGATAGATGAATGGTCAGATGGATGAAGGAAAGGAGAAAGGGAAGGGACAGTTGGGAAATGAACAAATAGAAAAACAGGTAGATGCTGACTTAAAATCAAGGATTTGGTGTGACATTTGGTATTTTAAATTCTCATGCACAAGGTCCTTGTGTGTGATGTAGACTGAGATTCTCAGTTAAGTATGTTTCTGGTCAGGATGATTAAGTTGGACCATGGAATAATTTTCCCAGAGAGGTCTAAAACCTGACAGCAAATATGTCTTAGTGTTGTCCCTGCCATTTGGTAAATAAATCCCTAATGCTATGGAAGGTATTAAGTTAATAATTGTTATAAGATACTGCCATTGTCCTGAATGAGTATATAAACCACAAATTCAACATTTAAGCTAAATGTATTTTAAACTAAATTTATTTATTTAAATTGCTTATTAAGAATAAGGTGTAGAGACTATTCAGGAAGGGAAACCAGTTAAAAAAGACAAGTCCTTCTGTGCTAATAAAAACACAACTAATAAATTATTGAAACATTACCCAATAATAAATTAATTAATAGGTATGAGGGCAAAAGGAAGCTGTCAGTCACACAAGCAAGCCAACATTGTGAGGAACATCTAAGAAAGAAAAAAGCATGGTTCCTAGGTTAAGAGATAGTATGCTCAGAGCTTTTGGTAAATCTAAGCATCTCACAACCCAGGCACAATCCGTGTGCATGTAATTACGCAGACTGCATAACTGATCCCCACTGTCATTAAGGGAACGGCATTCTGGAGCCATGGCATCCAGCCTCCCCATGGATTCTCTCCCACCTCACCAGAAAAATCCCATCATCATCTGTCTCTCTGGCAGGACATCATCAAAATTCAAACTGAGAGAAGGAAACAGCTTTCAACCCACCTGTACAGAGCTCCCACTGATCACAGATGCGAGGAATGCTCTACTGGCAAGGACCGACTTTGGCTGATATCCCCCACGTTTTGTACAGCAGCTGCCAGGGTGTGCCAGCAATGCTGTGAAAACCATCATCCCTGTCCTGGCACAGAAATTGGACAAGGACAAGCCCCAAGCTGGGGGGGCCTGTTCCTGCCTAACCCAGCAGCACACCACTCTCTTAGCTTGTGGTAATTAAGAGCCAGCAGATTGTGGGTAAAGCAGTTAAGAGAGCTTTTTTTTCCTAGGAATGCAGCCTGAGTAATTGGCTTGCTGCTTGCTAATGACATGACTTCTACAAAAATAAACTGTCATAGGCAATTCTTTTAACTGACTTGGTGAATGCAGGCTTATACCCATTTGATCCCCTTTGAGTTCAGCAGTAATTCCAAACACTTTTGGGGCCAAAGAGAAACAAATGAATCTACAGAGATTCCTATGCACAATAAGTTTAAATGGGATGCAAAACAAAAAGAGAACCATGCTACCTGATGTCATGCTACCTGTTTCTCCCCCAACCTGGTCCTTGTAAAGACTCTGTTCCCCGTGGGGTGTGTAAAATGAGTCCATGCATTAACACGGTATGTTTTGGGGAGGAGGAAAAGAAAAGAGGGCTCATGCTAATTTAAGCTCATAAGACATAGCTTCTGGATTTGCCTCTATGTTTTCTGAAGGCTGAATGGGTTACTATGTCCCAGGGACAGATGCACATACACGCACGTGCGTATGCACACACATGCGCGCGCACACACACACACAGGAGTTCACATCTCTGTGGTTCCAGTGTGGGCACCAACCAGCACTTTTCTCCCTGGACACTAATATACACTGACAACAGAATCATCCCCAAAGTCACATGTTCCAATCACCACGGCACTGTGCCATTGAAATCACATCAATTATTGCCAGTTTTTCTCTTTGGAGAACTTAGGAGCAGGGCTTCAAAATGCAGGAAGCTCCCTCTCTCATCTCCTTGATAAAACTTCCAAATCTTGCTGCTAGGCTTGGAGACAGGTGGAAGGAAATCAGCTGCAGTGCCATGAGCTGCAAAGTTTCAAGGGTTCTCCTTTCCCAAGTGGCAGAAAGCTATACATTCTTCCCTCCCCCAAATCTTCTTAGCTACAGGAAACCCCACCACACCCCCTTATCCTAGTGTTAACAAATTGGGAAGCCTCTTGCACCCAGATCAATTTCACAGGCATCCAAGTCCCAGATTTTGAGTTTTTCCATAGCATTTCAATGTGTTTGGGGAGCAGAAGCCCATACCACCAAGAAAACACTACAGCCTCTAAGCTATTAGCTAACATGTCAACTAGGTAATGCATCTTCAGGGAAACCAGATTAGAAAGGACAGCAAAACATTGATTTTTTTTTTTTTTTTTTGAAAGAATCCTATACCTGCAGCATAATGCTGCTAAAGCTAGCAAAACAACAAAGGGCATTTCCACAGCTAGGAAATGTCTTATTCTCAGTGCTGGGGCAGTGAATATTGCTCCATCTGAGCATGGCCATATATACAAGGCAGAGAAATTCTGCCCTAAACCCACAGGCTTGTTCTTTTGTAAGTAATACATCCACCAGTGCATAAAAAAGCTTAGGGAGAAAATTTACCCCTGTGAATGGCTAGAAACACCAGTTGAGAGCAGTGCTACCCAGGAAGAAGGTGGAGCTTTTTTTTTTTTTTTTTTCCCTCCTCCCAAAAGAAACAATGGCATTTCTATTAAGTTAAAACAGCTAAGAAACTCATCCATTAGTAGGAGAGTCACCATGCGTTTATACAGAGAAGACTGCAAACATGCATTTTATCCCAGCTCCTGCAGCCTGCTCACAAATCACCATACAGTTAAAGACAAGCCCAAGTACCTTCCATACCAAACAGATTCCCGGGAACTTAACACAATGAGCCTCGGCTCCTGTCTTCCCCATCCACTCTAAAACACATTTAGTGAAGTCAAGCCAGATAGCATCCTCTCCCACCAACTCCCTCCCCACCCAAAAAAAAAAAAAAAAGCACCAAGTAACTGACAAGTCCTTACCGACTTTGGGCTCTTCTTTGGAACTGGCAGCCCTGGAAAAATGCAACAAGGAGGGGAGAGGGAAAAGACATCATTAGCATATAAATGTTACCTTTTCCTTAAAGAACAATTCCCAGGTGTTTCATGGCAACCTAGCCATCTGCAGAGTTATGTCAGATTTCTCCCCAGCATCGGAGTTACCAGGCTGTTCATATCGAATCAAAGCAGTGGGAGGAGGAGAGCGAGAGGCAGGAGATCTATCTGCATTAGCTATGCTGACTTGTACTGCAGCAGCCTGGAGGCTGGGAAAAGAAATTCACAGACCTCAGCGGCCTGGGAAATTGAACACTTGGACAGAATCTCAAATGCTCTTCTAGATTAAGAGAGACTTAACTTACAATTAAGTCCAGGATATTTCCTTTCCACACGATCCACTTGTCAATGGCAGCGGACCAATCAGAACAGTGGAAGAGGTATATATTTAGTTTCAAAGGAGTACATGGTTAAAACGATTTTTATTTTTGTTCCTTTTTCTTGCCCTCTTTTTTCTCTTTTTAGTCTGCCTTTCAGGAGAGGAAACGCCTTCTTTATTTGGATGAGCTGAACACCAAAACAAAGACAGATGCTCTTTTGCCAGCACAGAAGGATAAAATATGAACACAAATCCAAAGTGGTCTTAGATCTCTCTGGTTCACAGTACACCTCTTGGTAGCTGTCAGTCATCCAAGCAATCGCCTATTCAGCTTGTTGGGAAGGACGTGAGCTTGGTCAAGCCCCTCAGGAGAAAGCATATAGTATGCGAGTGAAGGAGAGAAATTTCACAGAGCTGATCAGAAAAGATAATCATAGAAAGAGGAAGGCATCGGTAACAAGGGTGGTCATTGAACCTAGCTGACTACTCCAAAAGCCTGTACTCTTGGGAGGACTTGATCTGGAAGGGACTCCGATCTCACTCCCAGGAGAGTCAGTAGCAATTAGGGGAAGACTTCTGGGAAATCTACACCAGGGCAGTGCAGGGAAGGAGGCTGGAAAGGGAAGTAAAACCCCTATTTGTGTTTCTAAAATAATAGTTTCTGTAAGAGGCTTCCCTCCCCCTTTTTATGTCTGTATGTTGAGAAGGCATTAGAAAGCAAAAATGCAGATTCCATCATATAAAGCGCAAAAGATAACTTGGGATCTGATTATTTTTGCATTGGAAATGTCAACCTCTTTTAGAAAATGATGCTTATGTACCATGATGATAAGAATTCTTTTGGAAGCAACTTGTGACACCATGAGCCATGCTAAGTTTAGCACAAGTAATCAAAAAAACAGAAGTAGGTGAGGAAAGGGGGAGCCACCCAGATGACCACTGCTAACACACCCACTGCAAGTGAGGCATGATGAGAATTACTCATCCTAAAAGGCATTTAGGGGCACTCATCTGGCTTGGCTCATCACGTTGCCAAAAAGAGGTCACCAAGAACTGGCAGACTAGCACTCAGGCTTCAGTGTGAATAAGGAACACTTGGCTGCTTGTTAAAAATGCAGAGTTCCAGGCCTCACCCTCAGTGGCCCAAGAATCTACAGCATTGATAAATATTCCCAGAGATTCCAACACAGGGGGTCTAAAGGACATATTTAAGGAAACCATAATATAGTGCACAGCATTATTTCTCTTTCAAGTCTGGCAAACTCCAATAGGCAAGGTTCAACAAGTCACTTTAAAGCCCTCTATGCTTCAGTTTCTTCATATATGATATAAGACTCATTTCATGAGATTGTTAGGATAATTAAAAGAGACAAAATGTTTAAAAGCCTCATATCTGTTACAAAGTAGACCACTCTAATGTTCATCCCTTTCACCTTCCTTTGCTAATTCAGATCATTTAGAAAGAAAACAGTTATCTTGCTCCAATTGGAGAAAATCAATTGCTGTTGTTGTTGTGTTGTTATGTGCCTTGGATTTGGACCCGACTCACAGCGACCCCTCTTTGGGTTTCCGAGGCGGTATCGCTATGGAAGTAGATTGCCCAACCTTTCTTCCGAGGCATGGCTGGTAGGTTTGAACTGCCAGCCTTCTGGTTAGCGGTCAAGTGCCTTAGGCACTATGCTACCAGAGCTCCTAGAGAAAATCAAGTGCTAAGTGTATAAAAATATACAAATAACTTTAGGAGGTATTTTAATGGTGCATAAGAATAACTGATCAAACTTGGATATGTCATTATTCTTAACAATAATTATTAAATGTTATTTGTTTGTTGATATAATTTCATTAAGGAATTTCATCAAGTTTATATTAGTGTGGGTCACTGTACAACACTTGAGAATTATATATCTTTAAATTCAGATTTTTTCCCTAATTAATAGTTAATTAGTTAAAAGGAGTTTGCAAGTCTCATGGCATTTAGTTTTAATGGACATGACTCTGCCCAATAACCTGATGACCTACAAAACTTTCAAGTCCAACTAGGTAGGGGTCAAGGAAAATGGTTTCAATCCACAATCTGCTACTATTAACTTACATTACCAGTCTTAATTCTCTGTCTCTTTAGGATTTTCACACATAAAATAAAGGGCACTTTCATTCTCTCTCACAAACACTGACACACCCATTTAACAGTGCATGGACAAAGATGTCCATTGTAGCATTGCTGGTATAGAGAAAATCGGAAACCACTGGAAGTTCTGCAAAAAACTGTGGGACAGCCAACCTACAGAGCAGTCTGCAGAGGTTAAAGGGAATGAGCTATCCCTATGGAGAAAAACATAGATAATCTCCGAAACATACTACTAAGTGAAAACATTATGTTGCAGCACAGCAGGTATAGTAGTGTACAGGTGTTAAACACACTCAAACACACACACATATACACACACACAAACTTTTTCTTTCTATACATATGTAAACAAAAGAGAAATGAGGGGAGGGGATGGGGCAGGGATTAGGGACTAGTTTAAGGAGACTTTAGCCTTATCTAGAATTCCTTTTAAAGAAGAGCATATTAATATCTCACTAAGGTAATAAAATATTAATTTAAAAATAAGCATTAAGTAACTAACAGCCCTTCCACTGTTAACTGTACAAAATTAACTGGTCTGAAGAACAAGAGGGTAATCAATTATACCATCTATGTTGTTTCCTCTGAGGAAGCAATCCATGAAATATTTCAAAATATCCCAGTTGAATCAACACAAGTTGTGATTTACAACAAAGAAGAAGAAAAACAATACACACACACACACACACACATATTAAGTTAAAGAGGAATTTGTTCCTCTTTGTTATTTAGTTGCCTGAGCTCTTAGTTTTAAAAGGCCACACCTTCAACAGAACCACAAATTAAAATTTAAATAGTCAAAATCAAGAGACTCCACTTGAGTGCTTTTTTGAAAAAGAAATCAAAGATTTGCTTTAGGTGCAGATGGTCATTAAATCTTAAAATCTAATAAATATGAATGCTAGAACAAACCTCCATTTTACAATTTATAATTTATTTTAGCCAAAACTATTCAGAGGGATTAAAAACAACTGGGAAACCTAAGAGAAAGCAGTCAAAAGGTCCCGGCTTGGCAGAATTCTCCAAGTCCTAGGAATCACAGGCTTCAGCTCTTGTCCAGCTAGACTCAACTGCATGCCATTCAGTGCTGGATGTACTATAGCAATCAGCACGAGCCCACACTTCATGCTATGTTGGTGGTTTTCCACAGCACAAATACTCACAGTGTCCCCTGTGCAGCATGAAGCTCGAGTTATGTAAACAGTGCCACTTATTACATACAAGGCATGTGGGCAGCATCAGCACCTATCTTAATGGGCTCATCTGGCCCATTCAGAATAAGGAAGGGGAGAGTTCACAAGAAGCAAAAGAAAAAGTTCAAAGATGGCACCATTTGCTCTCAGAACCTAGAAGGCAGCAAATGCCACTTCAAAGGGACCCTAGGAAACTTTTAGGAGGAAGTGCATCTTCAAAGTGTGAGTCTAAGTGTGATCAACAGGGGTGTGAAAAGCTTGAGACCTGAATCTCTGAAGTACCCCATGAAAAAGGTGTCCTTTGGAGAAAACAAATGGCAAATTCTCTTCTAGTGGTTGAAACCTGACCAATTAACTTGAGGAGGAAAAATCTTTTTCCCTTCAAATATCAAGGCCATAAACAATCCCACAAACATGTTCTCATATAATTAAATGGCAAAGTTTTATAACACTTGTACACAAATAATTTATGTGAAAATGTAACAGAACACATATGCATGTGGAAACAAAGACTAGAAGGTCATATACCAAAAGAGTGTTTTCTTTGCCTAGTGAGATGATGGATAACTCTGTTACCTATTGTAGTATCTTCTACAACAAGAAAAGCTTTATTTATTTATAAATATACATATACACAGAGACCATAATAAACAAACTCTAAACTGCCTTTCTAAGGAAGATGAATGTAGCAAGTTCTAGAACCTTTTATTGCATTTTTAAATCTCCAGAGCCCTCACCAACTTCTACAATCTCTAAGAATTGCTTTTATTCCCCAAATTGAATATACACACATATGGTCTCTCTAAGCACCCTATTGAGATTAAGACTTGTGCTTGTCCTCCTAACTAAATGGAAATAAGGAAGAAGTACGATAGCTCAGCTGAGCTATCAGGAAAACCCTCAAAGAAACCAATTACTGCATTTCAGGACTAAGATGAACAAAACATGAGTTGCTGGGAAATGGATTAGACTTCTCTGGATCAAAGATATCCCAGGCTTACAGGAAGTGAGAATGCCAAACAAACCCACTAACTAAAAGAATCAAGAAAAACAGACAGAGCTTTGAAAGGATGCATCCTAAAGTCATTGTAGATCTACAGATAAATGATGCAAAATCATTGGTTTTAATTTATTATGAAAATGGAAATATTTTGGATTCTTTCTCAGCATCCTACCAAATGCTATGTTCTCAATCCACAAGACATTGAAACTAAGGGCTTCTTTAGAGCTTTGCAAAGCAAAATGGGTGTTAAAACCTTTACCAGAGCTGGATCACATACCACAATGTGAGAGAAGCAGAGTACTGTGCTAGAGAGATAGGGCTAGTTAGTTACTTAGGAGCTCTGGTAGCCTCATGCCTAAGGCACTTGACTGCTAACTAGAAGGCTGGTGGTTCAAATCCACCAGCCACTCTTTGGAAGGAAGGTTGGGCAATCTATTTCCATAGTGATACCACTCCGGAAACCCAAGGAGGGATTGCTATGAGTCATAGCAATCTCCATAGCACATAACAACAGCAACAAAGTTTGTTACTTAGCAGAGACCACTGAAAAGAGATTAACTCAGGAGCCAGCATTAAATACTAAAGAAGATACCAGTACTCTTTTTTGAACATATTTTGATCTCAGACCCCATTCATTAGCTTCCTCTGTTTTCTAAAATCTATCAATGAATGGCCCTAAATGAAGGAACTTCTGGAGTCTGAAATTGACCAAACATGCAATCAAGATGTACTGATAACTACTGTGATTGGAATCCAAAAGTTGGAAAAAAAGAAGCACCAGTAGTTGGAAAATATGGCCTTTTTGACAAAAATGACACTGGAGATCTCATGACAGAATTTTGCAAGACTAACGACTGACATTAAATATACCTTTTTTCAACAGTACAAATGGTGCTTTACATACGGACCTCAGCAGATGGAATACACAGGAATCAGACTGACTACATCTGTGGAAAGAGGCTATGGAAAAGCTCAGTATCATCAGTCAGAGCAAAGCGAGGAACTGACTATAGAGAAAATGATCAGTTGCTCATATGCAAGATCAAGTTGAAGCTGAAGACAATTAAAAGAAGTCCATGAGAGCCAAAATACAACCTTGAATATATTCCCTTTGAATTTAGAAACAATCTGAAGAAGACATTTGAAGAATTTAACACCAATGACTGAAGATCAGAGCACTTGTGGATGACATCAAGGACATCATACATGAAGAAAGCAAAAGGTCATTAAAAAGAAAGGAGGAAAAGACCAAAATGGATGTCAGAAGAGACTCTGAAACTTGCTGTTGAATGGAGAGTGGCTAAAGTGAATCAAAGACATGATGAGAGAGGAGAGCTGGAAAGAAAATTTCAAAGGGTGGCTTGAGCAGACAAAGGACAGTATTATAATGAAATGTACAAAGACCTGGAGTTAGAAAACCAAAAGGGAAGAACATGCTCAGCATTTCTCAAGCTGAAAGAAGCAAAGAAAATATTCAAGCCATGAGTTACAATATTGAAGGATTCTCAAGGGAAAATATTAAACGATGCAGGAAACATCAAAAGATGATGGAAGGAATACACAAAGTCACTGTACCAAAAAGAATTAGTCAATGTTTAGCCATTTCAGGAGGTAGTGTATGATCAAGAACCAGTGGTACTGAAGGGAGAAGTCTAAGCTGCACTGAAGGAATTGGTGAAAAACAAGGCTCTAGGAAATGACAGAATAATCACTGAGATGTTTTAATAAAAAGATGCAGTGTTGAAGCACTCACTCATCTATGCCAAGAAATTTGGAAGATAGCTACCTGGTCAAATGACTGGAAGAGATCCATATTTGTGCTCATTACAAAGAAAGGCAATCCAACAGAATGTGGAAATTATTCAACAATATCATTAAAATCACACACAAGTTAAATCTTGCTGAAGATAATTTTAAAAATGGTTGTAGCAGCATATTGACAGGGACTTGCCAGAAATTCAAGCTGCATTCAGAAGAAGGTGCAGAATGAGAGATATCACTGCTGATGTCAGATGAATCTTGATTGAAAGTAAATAATACTAATAAGATGTTTACCTGCACTTTATTGACTATGCAAAAACATTCAACTGTGTGAATCATAACACATTATGGGTAACATTGTGAAGAATGGAAATTCCAGAACAATGAGTTGTGCTAATGAGGAACCGTACAAAGACCAAGAGGCAGTCATTCAAACAGAACAAGGGGATATTGAATGGTTTAAAATCAGAAAATGTGTGCATCAGGGTTGTATCCTTTCACCATACCTATTCAATCTGTATGCTGAGCAAATAATCCCCAAAGCTGGACTGTATGAAGAGTAACATCACATCCCCACTGGAAGAAGACTCATTAACAACCTGTGATATGCAGAATGGCACAATCTTTCTTGTTGAAAGTGAAGGTGACTTGAAGTATTTACTGATGAAGATCAAAGACTACACTGTGGATTACACCTCAACATAAAGAAAACAAAACTTACAACTGGGCCAATAAGCAACATTACGATAAATGGAGAAAAGACTGAGGTTGTCAAGGATTTCATTTTACTTAGATCAACAATCAACACTCATGGAAGCAGCAGTCAAGACATCAGACAACTGGGCAAATCTGTTGCCCTCTTTGGGGTGTTGAAGAGAAAAGATGTCACTTCAAAGACTAAGGTGCACTTGACCCAAGCCACTGTATTTTCAATAGCCCTGTATGCACATAAAAGCTGGACAATGATGCACGGGACATCAAGCTCAATTGGCATAACATACTACACAAAATATTGTTCCATATCCTACTTTGGTGTGTAGCAAATGGGATCTTAAAAGCTTGCAAGCAGCCAGCTAGATGCAACAATGGGTCTCTAATACAGAGCAAAGAAGAACGAAGAAAACCAAAGACACATGGAAACAATTAGTCCAAGAGACTGGTACACCATGCTATCCTCAGCCTATACAACTATGAGACCAGAAGAACTAGATGGTGCCCAGCTACCACTGTCAACCACACAGAGGGGGATCTCTGTAGGAGATACTGGATAGAATGGGATAGAGTGGGAGAATAATGAGGAACAAAATTCAAAATCATTAAAAATTAATTTTTTTTTTTAAAAAAAAGGACCAGGTTTGTGGGTCTGACAGACCCTGATGGAACCCCTGAGACAATGGCTCCTAGTTGCCCTTTAGGTCTGGAATTGAACCCACTGCTGTGGCTTCCATCCAAACAAAAGACAGGCATTTGACCTGAACATTTACAATAGGTTGAAACACTCCTTGGAGAGATCAAGCATGGGAGAATAGAAGGGCGGTGTATGCAAAGGGAGACAGCTTGGGGGCCAGGAATGCATAGGAGGGAAAGACAGAGGGAAGAGGTAACTATGGGGAGGAAGTGGGAGGGAAGCTGTTGCATCGTGGTAAACTGTAGTCAATGTCATGAGATAAAGTGTATGTGAGCTATTGTATGGAAAGTGAATTTGCTCTGTAAACTTTCACCTAAATCACAATGAAAATTAAAAAAAAAAAAAAAAAACTGGACAATGAA
>NW_006921788.1:4017319-4032513 GCF_000298275.1 Orycteropus afer afer
ACCCAAATCAAAATAAAATTAAAAAAAAAAAAAAAAGAAAAGAAAAAGGGGAAGATGCTCCACAAGATGGACTGACACAGTGGCTGCAAAGATAGGCTCAACTATAGCAAATGTTGTGAGGATGGTGCAGGACTGGGCAGTGTTTCTTCTATTGTACACAGGGTCGCTATGAGTTGGAGCTGATCCTACGGCATTTAACAACAACAACTAAATTAAAGCTAACTTTGACCACTAATCTCATCGTTAGGAATTTGTACTGAGAAAATAATTAGAATTTCTTGGAACGATTTATATTAAGAAATATTTAAGACTATTTAAAGAGGCAAAAAATTGCAAACAATCTGAACTTCTAAGAACAAAGGTCAGAGTAAAGAGATTATACCGGTAAAATGAAATAATATGAAATATATTACTCATTTAAATAAGTAAATGGCAGAATATTTGCTATTGTGGGAAAATGGTAATGATGTAAGACATGAAAACTAGGATACAAACTTCATAGAGAATATAAGCTCACTGTTAAAAAAAAACATAAATGTGACTATATATTCATACACACATTTTATACCTAAG
Organism: Orycteropus afer afer; assembly: GCF_000298275.1. Lineage (NCBI taxonomy): Eukaryota > Metazoa > Chordata > Mammalia > Tubulidentata > Orycteropodidae > Orycteropus > Orycteropus afer. Next base: position 4,017,893 of record NW_006921788.1, read on the forward strand.
GACTAGAAAGAAATGTATTAAAATTGTATTTCTAAAAATTGGGATTAATGGAGAATTCATATTCTTATGTTCAGTATTTTATAAGTTTTCTAGATTTTACAAATAATAGAGATATAAATAGCTAAGCATTCTCAATTGGCCCAAAATGATATACTAAAATATTATTCTGCATCTTATCTCAGTGCCTAGCAAATGGGGTATTAAAAGCTTGCAAACAGCCACCTAAGTGGCTATTGGTCTCTCCTTGTCTGCAGCAAAGAAAAATGAAAAAAATCAAAGACACAAGGCAATAGCCCAAAGGACCATGAGACCCTCAATTTATATGACCGTGAGACCAGACGAATCAATGGCCAGCTACCAATGTCAATCACTCAGAAAGGGATCAAAACAGGATAGAGTGGGAGAAAAATGTGGAACAAAACTTAAAATCATAAATAAGACCAGGCTCACTGGTCTGATAAGAGACTGGTGCAACCACCAAGACTATGGTGCTGAGTCACCCTTTGGGCCTGGAATTGAACTCATTCCTGGTGGCTTAACTCTCAAACAACAGACAGGCCTACAAGCTGAATACCTACACCACGGAGATGCACTCCTTAGAACAACATGAGAGATTAGAAGGGCAGCATTTGCACAGGGAGGACTCTACGGAGGCAGGAGCGCATAGCCAAGAAGAGCACAGGAAAGGGTAACTGCAGGGAGGAGAAAGTAGGAGGTGAGCTGTTACACTGTGGGGACTACAACCAGTGTCACAAAACGTGTATGAACCGTTGAATGTAAAATGAATTTGCTTTGTAAAATTTCACCTAAATCACAATAAAAAGTTAAATAAACAAGTAGCTAAGCATTATTAAACATTGCAGCCAACACTGAGTATGCTTGGACAATGGCATATACTTAGTTGTTTAATGCAGTTCTGGATTAAAAAAAAAAAAACAACACAATCAGCCATCTCTTGGCTCAATGACTGTCTTTCCTACTCAAGTGGCTGTGGTACTAAATTACTCGTCCATGGCCTTGACTAAAAATGGGATGAAAAGCTGTTAGAGTCTCTGTCAAGCAAAACTGCACTAAGGCACACCATTTTGCATATAATTTCAGGGGATCTCTGAACACTTGAGCAGAGCCCCTGAGAAGCCCATTCTATTGGGGCCTCTGATCCTCAGGTTAAATCACCTCTGCCCCAAGCTAAGGTGCTACAAGTAATTCCTAGGTTGAGATTCACATCAGCAAAGTTTTTACTTCTAATCAGGGTAGCATATAAAATACAGCATGTGTAAACACAGAAGTATCAAAAGGAGGGATCAAGCAGAAGATCAGAAACGGAAAGGGTCCATTGCTTGCTTCTCTTTCCGCTTTGTTGGAAAGATCTAAAGAACACACCAAAAGTAACTATGGGGAAAGAAAGTGCATCGAAGAACACACCACACGTTGATATTTATCAGCAAAAATGCTGCTGCATGAAAAAATAAAGAGCCTATTAGGTCTGGTAGCATAGTACCTAAGGCACTTGACTGCTAACCAGAAGGCTGGCAGTTCAAACCCACCAGCCACTCCTTGGAAGGAAGGTTGGGCAATCTACTTCCATAGTGATACCGCCTTGTAAACCCAAGGAGGGGTTGCCATGAGTCAGGTCTGACTCGAAGGCAAATAACAACAACAACAATAATAGGGTGGTATAAGGAGCCCTGGTGGTGCAAGTGTTAAGCGCTTGGCTGCTAACACAAATGTGGGCAGTTTGAACCTACCAGCAGCTCTGCAGGAGAAAAACCTGGCAATTTGTTCCTGTGAAGGTTACAGCCTAGAATATCCTGTGGGGCAGTGGAGGAGTATGAGGAGTATGAGGATGAATCAAGACTTATAAGATCTTGGAACTATGGCTATGGAGAAGTGTTGGAAAGAGAATGTGTGAATAATCTGTGATGTCCCCAGCAAGGCAGAATTGATGGGCTGTTTGACTGCAAACCAGCAGCTCTAAACAATTAACATTAATGGCCAATAACCTTTCTAAAAAAAAAAAAAAGCCATCTGCACTATTCCCTGCCAACTACTTTTTGGTTTGTTTTGCTTACTTAATATGGAATATATAAACCATTAAAAAAATTTAAACTGCCTCTTCTTAATGATAAAGTGCTAAGGACAGCCCAAAGAACAGAAAATAGCCAGCCCTACCTTGTCCCACTGAAGACAGGATGGAAAATTCATTCACTCATTTAACAAAACTCCAAGGAGGCCCTGGAGTCCCTGGGTGGTATCAAGGGTTCATGAGTGCAGCTGCTAACTGAAAGGCTGGCTGTTCAACTCCACCTAGAGGTGTCTTAGAAGCATGTCTAGCAATCTATTTCCAAACAATGAGCCACTGATAAGCTTATGGTGCACAGTTCTACTCTGACACATCTGAGGTCACCATGAGTCAACTGACTCCATGGCAACTGGCTGTTAAGTACTGCGGGCCTATTATGTACCAGGAGCTGTATGAAATAGAGCAATGAACAAGCCCAACACAGTCTTGCTCTCATTGTGCTCACGTTCTATGGGCTAACAATAATAAACAACTTAAATAATTGCAGAAAGTGGTAACTACTGTGATGAAAATGAAGCAGGATAAAGAACAGGCTGTGCCTGGGATGACAGCTACCTCATGCTTGGTAGTCAAATAAGTCTTTCTTGAGAAGCTACTATTTGAGTTGAGACCTGAGTCATGAGACGGAACCAGCCATGTGACTATTTATTCATGCAAGATTTATTGAGCACTGCCATATGCCCAGCACAGAGACAAAGCTAAGATGTGACCCCTGCCCTGAACGAGTTCATAGTCTGTCTCAGAAAAGAAAGAAGCAAAATAACAGTTATAATTCAGTGTGGTCACTGCTAAGCACCGTAACAGAGTAAGCAATCTTGCACTTGGGAGCAGGGAAAAAGAAATTTAATCCAATATGAAAAAGGTGGCAGAAGGGATGAATTGAGCACTGAAGGAGAAGACTACCATTTAATCACAGAGCTACAGGGTTGAGAATAACATGCAATGATTGAGATGTGAATGAATAATGATGATAACTATTTTTTAAGGTTTATTTAATTTCTTTGAAAACTAATTCAGTGTGCCAGCAGCATAAACTCAAGGCTAAATTTAAATTAGAGTACATTTCCACTGAAGGACCTTATAAACACCGTATATCAGAAAATTGAATCCATATAACAAAATGAAAAATGGTTTGGACATATTTGCTCCTCCCCCCCCACTTCTCTTCTCTGGCCAAATACCATGCCATCAACCTTGTGGTCTAATTTTTCAATGCAAATATGATACCAGCTGCCAAGAGCAGGAGCATCAGCCTCAATGTCTCCACAAAGATGAAGACATTCTTTCCTTTGGGGACCTACTAATGGTCATTATGAAATACTGCGGCCATCATAATTCAGAACGATGGTTAGACTTCAGATGTCTGGAGTAAGTGGCTCCCAATGGTGTGTCAGTTGGCATTTTGTTAAGAAGATTAAGAATATAGATGTACAGGTTTTATAGCCACAAAGAAGTCTGCTTCAATTACACAGTACATATAGCCTAATAAACATGTCCTGAGGAGAAATAAATGGCTTGCAAGGCTGGTGATTGCCAATGGTTGATAGAGCCTTTCACCTCAAAGTCATAAGCCTTGACAAGCACAGGTGAGGAGACCTCAAGTCATTAATACATGGGGTTGCCTAAAGATGGTTAAATTGTCTTCATCTAATACCTGAAAAATAAATGGTTATTTCAGAAAAAGTAAATATGTGAAATACATGGAATTGAAAAAAACTTGGATTTCCTTCTCTCTCTCTCTCTCTCTCTTTTAATGAGTCTTCAAGAACAAGGGCCAAATGTACAAATAACTAACAAGTTCTGATAACCTGCTATTGACATATTTATTCCTCATAACTGCTGTCTGAGCTAAGTATTAGTATCATCCCTACTTTACAGAGAGAAAAACTAAGGCACTGATGGTTAAATCACATGGCAAAGTCATATGGTCAGCTGAGTTGCCGAAAAGAGACTGATGTGGTCTGATGCCAAAACTGCTTTTAAACACCAAACTGTACAATTTCATTCAAAGCTATAATCCATTTTGGATTATAGCTCACTATTAAGGGATGAAGACTATAGTTGCTATTACACACAAAATTTTGCACATAGCTTCAAAGAGTACATGGGCCTCATCAATAGGTCAATGTGTCCAGTTATATTGGGCCCATAGCTATGATGGGATTTGAGGAAAATAATTTCTTCTCCACACATAGTACAGGAGTTCATGAATAGTCATCAATATCTTATCATGTCCTGAATATTTCACTCTAAGTCACCCTACCTAAATCTTTAGTCATTTGAGGCTACACATGTTAAAAATATAACAAGAGCACTGTCTGGTCTGGTGGCAATGAAGCAAGTCTTGAAAGTTGTATAACTACCAGGTTGGCTGGCTACCAAGCCCTATATATAGCGTATAGTTTCAAAAGTGAGTAAGATCTTCTTCTAACTAGCAAACACATTCTGACACTATCTGGTAACAGATTTTTTTTTTTTTTTTAATTGGAGGTACAGCAAAGGAATGAATCAGAAGTTGAGTGATGTTTTGCTATCTTTTCTCCAGTGCAGGGAAGAAAACAAGCTATCAAACTTAAAAAAGACCACTGATTTGTCACTACATACCATGGAATCAATTTTTTTGCTCCAGAGAAATATTCCAATCAAGACCTACTTTTGAAGAGTGGAATTAAGCCAGTGTCTTTCTACAGTTCTAGGAAAGTTCTCTCTAACTCTATGTGGGTTGAAAACATTTGTAACTATGGTGTTTAGGCACAAGGTCCTGCCTTAGTCTATAAATGCTTCTTCCCCTGAGGAAGACTTCTTAAAGACAAGCTTGACTTTCCTACCACCAGTGCATCAAATCTGAATTGCTTTTTTGTACAAATGCTTAAGGGTTGGCCCTCTACCCATTAAACTTATTAATAGTTCACAGAGGTCCCCCAGGGATAGGAGGGACTACACGTGTCCTGGAAGGTCCAAGGCAGTTCACCTATAGTAGAAAGTTTGAGTGCTAACTACACAGGATGTACTGGGTGGTGGTGCCAGGGTGTTATGAAAAAGTAGCCTAAAACAGCTGAAAGAAAAAAACACTGATAAGGATTCCTTTTTTTGAGTTCATAAAGCTGTATGCTGTGTGAGCCCTTACTTCTAGGTCATTAGTCTGAAAAGAAAACCTAATACCATGATTGCTGAAGTTTCTAGGTAAAAAAATATATGTACGTCAGGACACTTTCTTAAAGATTACTCACTTTTAGGTTGATTTATATCCTGGCTGCTTGTATCTAGCAATGTCAGTTAGGCAAAAGGAGCTCTAGTGGTGCAGCAGTTAAAACATTCTGCTGCTAACCAAAAGGTCAGTGGTTCAAACCTACCTGCCACTCCATGGCAGTCTGATTCTGTAAAGATTTATACCCTTGGAAACCCTATGGGCCAGTTCTATTCTATCCTACAAGGTCACTGTGAGTTGTAATCAACATGGCAATGGGAAGTTAGCACAGAATCAGGAAAGAGAACCAGGTAAGTATTCCTGATTTTACCTATATGGGATGTCAAACTCTTAAAACCTAGGGCCATTTTGGAGGCTTATCCCTCCTATCACCTCTATCTCTAAAACATATCCTGAATCTACCCATGTCCCACCATCTACACTGCTACCATCTTTTCTTGCTCAGATGATCACAAGAGCCTAAAAATTGGTCTTTTTGCCTTTCTCTTCATTCCCTTTAATGTATTATCCACACAGAGACCACCAATACCTTTTTATAGCATACATCAGATTATCGGGTCTCCTGGTTAAATGCCCAAGTGTCTTCCCAAAACAGTTTCAACGAAATCTGAGTTCTCTTCTGTGTGTCACAAAGCCCTCCTTAATCTGACCCTGCCTAACTCCTGAACCTCATTTCTTATTCCTCTTTCTGTCATCTATCCACTCCAGCCAGACAGATATTCTCTGGTTCTGAATGGTTTCCTTTCATTCCTCTTGGCATTTTCACTGGCTGATCATTCCCTCTGCCTGGAACACTATGCTGTGGACCTATGAGTGCCCAGCTCCTTCTCAGCACTCAGGACTCTCCACAAATGCCACTTCCCCCAAGAAGCTATGCCTGACTAGCAGATGGTAAGTGAGCCATTTAGTCCCACTTGATTCACATTGCCCTGTTTCTCTAAAATTACTTTGTTTACTTTTTCTTTTTCCAGGACCTGCTCTATCTTATCACTCCATCCCCAGCCCTACAGCAGTGTCTGGTGCCCAGTTCAATAAGTATCTTTGGCATGAATGACTGACTGTGCAAAGCTTCGGATGTGAGTTTATATATCTTAAGCGCTGAGGGAAGAGCTGATGAGGCAAAGGGGAAGGACTGGTTGGCCTTCCTTTTTATCGCCATCATTGCCGCAGTGATTATTTAACAGCTCTCGATCCTTGGTCTGCTTCTTGATTTATTGGTGAGCTGCCAGGCTCAGCTCAACTCACAGTTGCCTCAGTACAGAGAACAAGGTTCTGCTGTGCCACCTTGTGTTTCTACTTCCCATCACAACGGATGGGCTCTAGTCTCAGAAGGAACTGAGAGCTCAAAAATAAACCAAATTCCTGAAAGCTCCAGCAAACGTATATGGTCTCAGGGCCACTTTGAGAATCTAAATACTCCTCTAGTTAAGGAGGTCTTCATGCCTTTCCTTATCACAGCAACATTTATAGATTGTTGAGTTAAAAGACTCTATCTGCCTCATTATTCCTTGTAAAAAGCAAACAAACACTGAAGAAAAAGAATACTTCAGGTCATTTTCTTCAGGCAACCCCATGAATCTCTGGAGCAGTTTTAACAGCCATATTAGTGTGACAGCTGCATTCCAATCACAACGTACATTTTTCAAATTAGGAGGGAAACTTTTAGCTTGCTCCGTAAGGGTGAATATTACTTGGTCATTTCAATTAACTTTATTACTGAACTGCTTAATTGCAATGAAGCCACCCCTGGCACCATATCAAACTTCACTCTAATCTCTTAAATTTAGGAAATCGTATTAGCCTGAGGAAGCTCAGGTCATGGTTAACAATGGCAAGGTGATCCAACTTCGGGGTCCTGTAGCACTGCATTATTCAAAGTGTCTGGAAGTCAGACCTACAGAGCCATTTACTGAAGGGTCAGGTTTTTCCAAAGAGCAAAGCACGTATGATGAGCAGCCCCATGTATCTCCTATAGAGATATTAAATGTCTTCAAAATCTTCTTGCGGAAACAATATCTGAACTCGGCTAAGTGATTATGTGAATTACAGAGGTAAGAAAGTTGTTTCCTTGACTCTGACAATTTCTAATGAATTGCTGTCCCCATGCAGCTATGGGGGGTTGAGAAGCTTATGCTTTGTTCAACTATTAGATTTCAGGTTTCAGTGAGTCAATACTCATTTTGCCAATTGGATTTACTTACAGGCAGAATATAGGAATTGGTTTCATTCGAAAAACACCACCACTGCCAACAGGACAAACCTCAGTTAGAAATAACTTTTTTAGGTCAAGTACATTTAGGATACAGGGAAATACGCAAGGACTGGGAAGCCTTTTAATGAAACATTTTAGCTGGGAACAAGATATATAGTCGGTGCTGTCTTAAAGGAGTGCATTGTATTTATGGCAGAGGAAAGTAAGTTAAAAATAATTAACACTTGAAATGAAATACATACTGACCCAGAAAGCATTTCAAATGAGGAAAAGATTCAACATGTTTCTCACTAAGGAGGTCAAAAACCAGCATCCTTTTGGTGTCCTCTCCTGTCTGATTTCAACTGTTTCCTATTGTTTTCCTCTCTAAACACCAAAAAACCAAACTCACTACTGTTGAGCCAGTTCCGACTCATAGCAACCCCTCCTTGGGTTTCTAAGGCGTAATCTCTACGGAAGTAGATTGCCCAATCTTTCTTCTGAAGAGTGGCTGATGGGTTTGAATGCCAGCCTTCTGGTTAGCAGTCAAATGCCTTAGGCACTAAGCTACCAGAGCACCTTTACCTCTGTCAAGGAGGGCCTAATTAGACTTAAAGGTGCTCTAGTGGTGCAGTGGTTAAAAAAGGACTGGGTTGCAACTATAAAGTTCATCAAAGACAAAATAGGGGAATCTTAGGGGCCCTAATTCATGGCATAAACAGAGTATCAAGCTTAACCCAAGATATACAAACAGCAGAAGATAAACTAGATGATTGGGACCTTCTAAAAATTACATTCTTAAGTGCATCAAAAGACTTCTCCAAAAGAGTAAAAACAGAACCTACAGAATGGGAAAAAATATTCGGCAATGACATATCAGACAAAGGACTTTTCTCCAAAATGTATAGAAAACTCCAACACCTCAATATCAAAAAAGACAAATAATCCAATTAAAAAATGGGCAGAAAACAAGAACATACACTTCACCAAAGAAGATATTCAGACAACCAACAAACACATGATGTTCACAATCATTAGCCATTAGAGCAATACAAATCAAAGGAACCATGAGATACCATCTCACCTCAGCATTAATAGCAAAGTTCAACAAGACAGAAAATAACAAATACTGGCAAGGATGTGGAGACATGGAGACTCTGATACACTGCCGGTGGGACTAAGAAATGATAATAACCACTGTGGAAATCAGTATGGCGATTCCTTACAAGCTGGAAATAAAAATACCATTTAATCCAGCAATCCCAATACTAGATATATATCCTAAAGAAGTAAGAGGCAAGACAAGAACACCCATGTTCACTGCAGCATTATTTACATTGGTAAAAGATGGAAACAACCTAAAGGCCTATCAACCAAGGAATGATAAACAAACTGTGTGTGGTACATACACACAAGGGAATATTTTGCAACACTAAAGAATAATGGTAAAATCTGCAAAACAATGCATAATGTGGATGAACGTGGAGGACATTATGCTGAGTGACTAAGTCAATCACAGAAGGACAAATATTTTATTAGTCTACTATCATAAAAAGGAAAGGTTTATACATGCAAGGAAACTTTCTTTGTTGGTTACCAGGATGGGAGAAGAGGGAAGGCTAAATTCCTAGACAGAAGAAAACAAACTACACACACACACACACACCAAAGATAAGTGGTTTCCAGGGGTAGGAGGGAGGGGAGAAAGGGAAGCTTCTGTTTGCAGGACATTGAGTTTATGCCCATAGTGGTGGAATATTTTGGAAAAGGATAGCAATGATGGTGGCACAACATGAAAAACATCATCTACGTCCTTGAGTTCTAAATGTGGAAATTGTTATATTGGCAACTGTCTTGTTGTTTATGTTTTTACCACAATAAAAGTTTAAAAAAAAAAAAAAAAGGACTGAGCTGCTAAACCAAAGGTCATTCAGGAGAAAGATGTGGCAGTCTGCTTCTGTAAAGATTTACAGTCCTGGAAATCCTATGGGGTGTCCTCTAGGGTCTCTAAGGAACTCTGGTGGCATAATGCCTAAGGCATTTGACTGCTAACCAGAAGGTTGGAAGTTCAAACCCACCAGTCATTCTGTGGAAGGAAGACTGGACAATCTACTTCCGTAAATATTTATTGCTTTGGAAACCCAAAGAGGGTTGCTATAAGTCAGAATCGACTCGATGGCAGTGAGCTTGGTTTTTCTTTTTTTTTTTTTTTATAGGGTTTCTATGAGTTGGAATCGACTCTATGGTAACACGTTTGGTTTTTGGTTTCAGAATCAAGCTTAGAGACAACGCAGATGTAAATCTCAATGCAAGCAAGCACATTTTTAAGAAAAAAAATTGGAAATTAATTCTTAAAACTGCCATAAATTTTCAGAGGCTGCTTTCTGCATATAAGAAATCAACCATGGATTGTTTGAGGTACTCTGTGTCCAATGAATGTGCACCGAATTTTCTCTTGCTTTTGGATTTAACATTCCCAATAACTTATATAGGACAAGAACATTTCATGAAGGAGTCTGAGCAATAAATGCTATATTGATTGTGATATATGAGACTAATGAATCTGTTCCTGTCTTTGAAGCTTATCTTGGCTTCTCCTTCTAAATTAAGAGACTGCGGAAGAAATGTTAACAAAAAGGGGGAGATCTCCCTTCGCTTCCCATAGTTTGGGTTCCAGATTCCCACTCACACAGTATTTCAGGGCATCCTCTTTCTTTTACTGCTCTCTCCCCAACCTCCCATGGACTTCTTCCTCACTGCAAGGACATCTGGATTTTAGATTTCACAAACCAGCAAATTTTCATAAAACAGATTTGGGCAATTGATGATAAGCTCCCAATTTCTTACCTTGGAAAGTGAGAACATCAAAACAGGGGACACATATGGAGTCATCATGAGTTGAAACTGACTGGGAGGCAACTGGTTTTTACATTTTTGTTTTAAATTCTTTTAAAAGCAAAACGATATTTTAGCAAACACAAAACAAAAGATATCCTCTACAAAGACATTCACATTGGAACAATTTCACTTCGTGATAAACTACTCTGTCTGGCTATTTCTCATTTCACTGTTAACTGAAAAAAAAAAAAATCATCATACACTAACAAGAACTACCTCCTGATACCTTTTCTCTTGAGGGTCTTCCTTTTTGTCTTCCCTTGTCTTTACTCTAGACATCTAAGCAAAAAGTACTAAGAACAGTAGGCTCACCTCAATGTCTTATTCCCCTCCTTTCTCTTAAATTCCACCCAATAGCCAAGAGCAAGTGGCGAGAGAGCAAGAAACCCTCTGTTGGGACAGGACAAGCCCTCATCTCATTCCATCCTTGCTACAGTGCTGAGGTGGGCATAGTTCTACCCGTATTCCAGATGAGAACATAGAGGCTCAGAGGTATTACCCAAGGCTAGCCCCAGGCCGCACTGCTAGAGAACAGGACAAGATGGTTTCAACTGGTCAAGTAGCTACTTTTAAAACTGAGCAGATATACAATTGACAAGTAGGAAGAAATGGGTAACTCTGCATTAAATTTCTCCCATTCAAATTCAACCAAGAAAAAAAAAATCCACAAATTGGTTTTATGTGATCATTAAAAAAAAATAAATAAATAGAATATAGCATTTCCAATAAACAAAACCCAAGATGCATGTCAAAGGCACTGAAGCAGTGGTTCTCAATCAGGGGTACTTTTGTTCCCCAGGACTTATTAGTCTATGCCTGAAAACATTATAGCTTGTCAAAGTCAGGGAGGGAGGGACAGAAGGGTGCTTCTGGATCTAGTGGGCAGAAGCCAGGGGTTTTGCTAAACATCCTACAATGCAAAGGATAGCTGCTCACACCAAAGAATTATCTGGTCCATAATTGGGTCCATAATTATCTGGTCTCATTATCTGCTGAAATTGGGAAAGCCTGGCTTTTAAAAGAGACTTTTCTCCAGTTGCCAGAAGTTATGAGAAAGTTGCCCAATTGGCTTCACAGGGGCACACAAATTCCAGAAACATAAAATCCTTTAAAAGGATATACAGGGGCAGCACTATTTTTTTAATGCAATAATTTACCACTTTCATAAACGGTATCTAAGACAAAAGTAATTTCAGAGAACATAAGCCATTTTTAACTTAGAAACAACAAAAATAACTAAGTGCATAGACCTTATGACAATCTCCAAAGGGTTTTAAAAAAATAAATAAATAAAGACTAATTTCATGTTTACACAAGTACAGGAAAACTTTTTTAAACATATATTTTTTTAGCATGTGTTTTTACATGAGTTTTCATACCAATTGCCAAAATAAAAGCCTCAGGTTGCTAGGTGAGGTGAGTTGATAGTTGGCACCAGGGAAATAAAAAAGAGATTCCCTCTATTATGGATGGTATTGTTGGCTCAGTGGCAGAACTGTTCTCTTCCACGTGCAAGAGACCCTGGTTGGAATCCTGGCCAAAGGACCTCATATGCAGCCACCACCCCATCTGTCATCATGCTGCTATCATGCTAAATGGATTTGAAGGGAGTTTGCAGACTAAGACAGACAAGGGAGAAAGGCCTATTGATCTACTCAACCAATGAAAACTCTATGGATTACAACGGTCTGATCTGCCATCACAGGATGGTGCACGGCTGGGCACTGTTTGTTCATTGTGCATGAGGTCTTCATGCATCAGGGGCCCACTGAGTGGACGCTAACTACAACTTTATTATGGAGTCTTGCAACTGTTTCATGTTGCTTCCTAGCTATGGTGGCTATTACTCTGTGACCAACTTTACCTCAAATAGTAAAATCACAAAAATGGTACATTAGAAACTTTTGGCAAAGATAATACACCAAAGGAGATTTCTAGAAAAAGAATTAAGCACAAGAAAATAGGGAGGACGTAATTAATCTCACTGCATGTGAGATGTTTACTTGCATGCCACTCATCAATAATGAGAGATTAGCACAGTACTGCTCTTTGCTGAATGAATAAATAGGAGTAAATAGGATTTTTGCATATGGTGGGAGGAAATAAAATGTTGAGAACATTAAAAACATAAGAAGACTATTAAAAAAGAGTTTGAAATAATCCTGGGTAACTACTTGGCACAAAAAGTGTTGCCAGTTGGAAACATAATCCTCCAAAGGACCTCATGCTATTTTTGGAGATGTTAAAGATTCTACCAAAAAGATTTGTGAATCAAAAGAGATTATGTTCGCAAATAAGGGATGTGATTAATATTTGAGCAGGAATGCAAACAGACGGAATACCCGTCAAGTAGAAGTTGAAGAACGTTTTTTAAATCTGCAGGTGACAATATAAAGACAGACATACTAAACACTATGGCAAATACTTAACTCCAGATGGGGATAATAAAGAATGTGTAACTTAATTTGGGGGAAATCAAGGAAAGTGGGAAAATATTACACAGAGCAAACTTCTGCCTCACACACCAGTTGTAAAACTGTTCAGCCAAAGTTAAGAAATGAGAAACACAGAATAGAAGGTAGGAAGGAACCTCTCACAATAAATAGAAACTCAATGAAGAAATAAGCTCTGAAAACCAGTATGAGAAAGGAGAAGCGATTGTGATAATATTCCTCACCACAGACAGCTTTGCTACGGGAAGTTGCATCCAAAGGAGTAGTAAAGTGATAAATTAATTTTCATATGGAACCAAAGGAAGGGTAGACAACAAACTCCAGAGTTAAGAAAAATACATCTGAAGATAAACTTTTTCTTTTTTAAAAAAGGTATGTATTTATATATAAATGCTACATATATACATATATATACACACACATTTATATGTAAATAAATTAAACCCCAAACAAGGAAAAGTAGCCTTCCAGGAATTTTGAAATGCTGATAGTGAACAGAAATCCACAGGAAATGGGCCTACTATTATCATTACCCTATTTTATGCCTCCATGCATGTGGTCTTTGGGGCTCAAATTCCATTGCTTGCTGGGGACACCAGGACAAATGTCAGGTAAAAGGTAATGGCAGGCCTATAAAACTAGAAATGCTGCCTCCAGCTAAATGCATTCAAACTGAAAAATATTTTTTAAAAAGATACCACCCATAGACCACCAATATGAAACTCTACATCCTTCCTGCTCTTCAAAGTGTAGCTCTAGTCCAGTGGTCCTACACTTGGAATGATTCTGTCCCATACCCCAGGGAGCATGTAGTAATGTCTGGAGAAGTTTTGGGTTCTCACAGTTGAGGACGGATGCTAGTGGCATCAAGTGGGTAGTGGCTAAGAATGCTGCTAAACATTCCACCATGCTAACGGGCATCTCCTACAACAAAGAATTCTCCAGCTCAACATGTCAATAGTGCTGAGGTTCAAAAACCTTGCTCTAGCTTCATGTCATTCAAAAAGGCTCCCTCCCATGCTGCATCCTCCCTGATCCACCTCTTGTCCAAATCTATACTACACAGATTCAGAGCACAGTTTACTGCTGAGAGAGTTCATCTGTTAGGAGTGCCTTCCTACCTAGATTCTGCATACCATTTCCTCTCTCCTTTTTCCACAACTGTGCACAAAAAATATCCTCAGTCTTTGATTAAGATCAGGAGTGAGACAAGGGGGAAGAAGCTACTCATGAATATTATCACAAATATTATTAGAACTGTGAAATTAAACAGAAAAAAAAAATCTTACAGTATAACTTAATTGATTTTACCAACTACAAACCTCAAATATATAGACATTTTCAAGATTTACATTTAGGAGAAAAAAGATTCCTTAAACCTAGTTATATTTTCTGCATATATTTACTCATCCAAAGGCAAACCCCTGCTCTCTTTCCTTCATTGGATCCTAGCTCCTCTGGCCTTCTTAAAGACTTCACTCCCTCAAAGATTCCCCTTTTGAAGTATACCCAAGACCATGTATAGGGTTGGCAGACAAGGGTCCTATAAGTGTATTTGCATGATCTGTAAGAATTCCCAGGTGTATAACAGAGCTCACAAGGGACAAGGTTGTAGTCACTTCTTGGTCACAGGCAGCTATCCAGAGGGACCGAGTAGTTGAACCGGTGGGCTTGGGACCATAGTCGCAAGGGACATCAAGCTCAATTGGCATAACATACTACACAAAACATTGTTCCACCTCCTACTTTGGCGAGTAGCAACTGGGATCTTAAAAGCTTGCAAGCAAC
>NW_006921788.1:4032913-4094069 GCF_000298275.1 Orycteropus afer afer
CCTTGGAGAGAACAATCATGGGAGAAAGAAGGGCTGTTTATGCACAGGGAGACAGCTCAGGGGGCAGGAGTGCATGGAGGGATGGACACAGGGAAGGGGTAACTAACTACTGGGAGAAGTGGGAGGGGAGCTGTTGCATTACGGTTAATTGTAGTCCATGTCATGAGACAAAGTGTATGTGAACTACTGTATGGAAAGTGAATTTGCTCTGTAAATTTTCACCCAAATCACAATTTTAAAAAAATAATAAAAAGTTAAAAAAAAAAAAAAAAGAAAAAAGATTCCCCTTTCTCCTCTGCAGACCCAGTTTCTCCCTCTCTTCTGAAGCATTCCTATCAGCACAAAAGAATACTTCCATACTCCCATCTGAAAACAAAACAAAAACCTCTTCTGTGATTATACATCCCTCTCTCCAGCCAGTACCACTCTTCTCGGATCCACTTCACAGCAAAACTTCTTGAACAACTTGTCCAAATCCCCATCCCACTTCCTCTCACCACCTCTCACCACCCACTCCAGGCAGGCTGTGTTTGCCGCACTTCACAGACTGCTCTTGTAGAGGTTACCAGAGCCACATGCAATGCTCCTATTCTCTTGGCAGCACAAGTCCTGCTAGAATCTCCTTGAAATGCTTTTTTTCTGGTGGATTCTATGACACCATTCTCCTATTCCTTGTGCTATTCATACCAGCTGCTGCATCTCAGTGTACAGATGCCTCTGCCCCACTCTGAACCCTGAAGAGTGATGGGTTCTTGGATTCTATCTTGACTGCTTCTCTTCTACTAGGCTCTTTCCCTAATTAAGCTCAGTGAGCCCCATGGCTCTAAATACCCATCCACATCTGTGTTTTACAGAGTTTTGTGAATATGGTCTACAGTGAAAAATGTTTTATAATATCTTAATACACACACACACACACATATATATATATATACAAATGCATGTGCAAATATTTCATGAAGAAGTACATCTCTTTACTGAGTAGAATGCACTCTGATATCTTCCATTCTATTTCAAGAATAACAAGGGTTGAAGTCTATGACATTGATTTTATGTCCTAATAACAGGTCACATTTGTAAAACACTGGGTGATCTGATAATGACCTGCAAAAGTCTATCTCCTGCCTTAACCATGCCATGGGACACTAGACTCCAAACAACTGCCTACACTTCTGTTCTGCCTGGATGTCAAATGGATATTTCCCAATTAACATGTCTAAGAAGGAACCATGGATTCCACAGCCCAAGTCTTACCAACTCCTACCTCACACTCTAAATAAATCTCAGCAAATGGCTTCTGTCTACTCAATTGCTCTGGTCAAAACCCCAGAGCTCATCTTTGGTGTCTCCCTTTTCTTTTCTTTCTTCAGAAAGAGTCAGCAAACTCTAAGTCCAGGGGTGGGCCACATGAAGTTTCTTTGGAACACAACCCACCCATTTGTTTATATATTGCCTGCTATAATAGCAGAGTGGAATAGAGACTGTATGGCTCATAAAAGCTCAACAATTTACTATCTGGTGTTTCACAGAAAAAGTTTGCTGACCTCTGGGCTCTACAGTCAAGCTCTCATCCCTAATGACTCCAAAACACCTCCCAAATCCATCTACTTCTCTCCACCTCCACTGTTCTACTCTGGGCCAGGTTGCCAACATCCTTGCTCAAACCACTGCAATAGTTCCTAAAAGTCTCCCCTCTTCCACTCCTGCTCCCTAAAATATATTTTCCACATATATGTCAGAATGACTGTATAAAACTCTTAATGAGACATTGTTCCTTCGTTGCTTGAATCACACGGAAAATGACATTGAAACTTCTAATGTGGGTCTTTAGTCTCTGAATTCTGCCACCTCAGCCCCCTGCCACCATCTCCATTCTTCAGTCATGCTGGCCTCCCTTCCGTTGTCTTTCTTGGGGCCTTTGCACAAATTGTTCCCTCTCCCTGGAAAGCCATGCCCCATGCACTGTAGTTTCCTTCCTGGTGGTCACACACATCCTGCAGTCTCATATAAAGCAGCCCTCTCACCATTCCTCTGTAAGCTCCTGCTCCTATCAGCTCATTTTACTTCTTCACAGAACTTTTCTCTGGCTGATAAGTTCTTGGTTAACTGTTTACTTCTGCCTTTCTTCTCTTCTCTTAGAATAAAAGCTGCATGAGATCAAGAGGCTTATCTGTTTGTTTACATTGATTCTGCTCAATTTCCAATGCCTAGACAATGCCTAAGGAGCTCTGGTAGCACAGTGACTAAGACATCTGACTGCTACCCAGAAGGATGGTGGTTCAAACCCACCAGCCACTCCACAGAAGCAAGCCTGGGCAATCTATTTCCACAAAGATTTACCACCCCGGA
This sequence comes from Orycteropus afer afer, assembly GCF_000298275.1. Taxonomy (NCBI): domain Eukaryota; kingdom Metazoa; phylum Chordata; class Mammalia; order Tubulidentata; family Orycteropodidae; genus Orycteropus; species Orycteropus afer. The sequence goes on from NW_006921788.1 coordinate 4,035,263, forward strand.
AACCCAATGGGGGTTGCTATGAATCAGAATTGACTCAACAGCAGTGGGTTTGGTTTTTCTGGTTTAGACAATGCCTAAGGAGCTCTGGTGGGGCAACGGTTAAGTGTACAGTTACTAATCAAAAGATCTGGTGGTATGAACTCACCCAGAGGCTGTCTTGGAAAAAGATCTGTTGATATGCTTCCTTAAAAATTACAGGTCAGAAAATCCTATAAGGTAGGTCTACACTGTCACATGGGTTGCTATGAGTCGACAATTAACTCGGTGGCAAATCTAACAGCAACAACAGGTAATATCTGGCACGTGTTGTTAATGAATTTGTCCCTAAAAACGGGAAAACAAAGCATCTTCTTTACGTTCACCTTCAAGGCTGTAAGTAGAAATACAGTAAACTCTACAGCCTGACAGACATGCCAAAATTCTAACAGGAAACGTCTACACTATTCCATTAAGGTTGAAGGTTATCACAACTCCTTAATGGGAACTCCTTATAAATTACATGCACATTTATAATAAGTAATGCACAAAAACAAGTTGCTCAGTGTATTAACTTTACCTTCAGAGAGGACAAAACATTGGCTTGGAGAAATAAAGTAGAAGTTTGAGTGTGCCAATCATTGTGTATCACAAATATAACTTAGAAATAAAACTCAAGTCCTCTCATCAAGTCTAAAACTGCATATAAATGTTAAATAAGTATGTGAAGTCTGCTTAAGCTTAAAAGTTGTAAGACCAAAAATCCATAAAAATCTCAGAGTTTCTTAAAATGCTGAAAGTGATGGGTAATTTTTATGTTTTATATAATGAAAAACAAGAACTAAAATAGGTATTTTTATTTTCATCTCATCTCTTGTGGTAACTCATCTCAAATATAAATGTGACTTAACATTCTATAAAGATTTGTCAAATAAAATCTCTGATAACTTTAAACCAAGGCAATAAACCAAAATAGCAACTTAAAATTACATTGCATTAGTAATAAAGGCCAGAAGGCTCCTTAATAGCAAATGCAAACATCATCCTGTTTAGCACCATGGAGGAGGTAGGAAGTTTGCTAATTTTAACTTGAACAACTTCTAAAAGCTAGCAAGACATTAGGCAACATGCTAGATCTGACAAGAGAACTCAACTTCCAATATTATTAGAAAACTAGGCACTGTAAATAAAAAATGAGGTTGATGAGTGTCAGGTATCAAATCAGATAAATATATCAAGGAGACATCAACACTTTTTTTAAAACAGAGTTCTGCCAAACTATATCTTGCTGATCGTTCATGCAGCAGACTATATATATTTCATATATAAATTCAAGTTCTTGTGGTATTTTAAAGTTTCTTATCTTTTTTGGATCAAAGGTACCTAACATTAATGAAATAATTTAAATTAAGCTTCTTAAACAAAGTCAGTCCAGTGTGAAGGATGAGATGTGACCCTGATGCACAGCGACCTCCTGTGTGTCACAGCAGAACTATGTTCCATGGGTTTTCAGAAGGCTGATTTTTCAGGCATTTCTTCTGAGGCAACACTGGCTGGGCTTCAGCTAGCAACATTTCATTCAGCAGCCAAGCTGTTAACCATTTGCACTAAGACGGAACTTAGTAAGCCTGTAAATAGCCTTTAAACCTAGATGAGACTGTCCCAGGATTGGGAAAGTAAAGACTGACCCAAGTGCTGACACCTTACAAGTCTTTTAAGTTCTATGATTTTCAATTCCTGTGACTCCTTAGCATCTAGTTAGCACAGGCAAAGAGCTTAGAACAGTGCCTACTCACAGAAACAACTTAGTAAATAGGACCTTGTGCTTTGGTCATGTTACGAGGAAGGATCGTTCCCTGAAGAAGGATATTGTACTTATTAATGTAGAGGGTAAGTGCAAAAGGGGAAGGCCCTCAATAAGATGGATCGACACAGTAGCTGCAACAACGGGCTCAAGCATGGCAATGACTATGAGATGATGCAGGAATGGGCAGTGTTTCATTGTGTTATACATAAGGTTGATGTGAGTCAACACAGACTTGATGGCACCTAAGAACACAACAACATTACTAATACCTACATAAAAATAAATCAATTAGCCATAAAGTTGCCTTCAATCTTGTATTTTTCTTCTACTGAAAGAGAAAAAAAGTAAAATAAAGGATATTTAACATTTATTTCTGAGGGTCAAACAGTGAAAATCTCCAGAGCGGAGCTATCCACTACACTTTCTGTGATGATGGAAACGTTCTATACCTGCACTGTCCAATATGGTAGCCACTAGCCACAGGAGGCTGCTGGGCACTTGAATTGTAGCCAGTTGAACTGAAGAAATGAATTTTTAATCTTATCTAATTTAATAGCCACATGTGCTAGTGGTTACTATCCCAGAGAACATGTTTAATAGGGCCAACGTAATTCACTGACACGATGGGCAACTGACATGCTGATCAAAGCATTTGCTTGTTATATGCAGCCTGGAACAGAGAGCTCAGACTCTGCAGACAAAATGACCTGAGGTTGGATTCTGGCTATGTCATTTTACAGCCCTGCAACTTAGACCTCACCAATAAGCTGCTGTTTCCTCAGCTGTGTTAGTGCTTACCTCAGAAAGTTTACTTATTTTCTCCCAGGCTCCTTTCCCAACAATTTAGCTCTTTGGGAGACTCTTGGCACCATCCCTGCCAGGCAGCCAGCTTAGAGAAGAGAGTTGGCAGTGCTAGAAGATCGCACAGGTGGTGTGCCCTCAGTTTAGCTCACACTTATGCACCCACTTTCTACATGCCAAGCTCCATGCAAGTCTCTGGGCATACAGGGGTGAATGAGATGCAAGCCCCTGCAACACTCTGGGAAGGATGTGAAGTGTGTCTAGTAGGGGGCTGTTGGTACATATATGTGATGGGGGGAAGTGTTAGGAAAGTGAGGACGTACAGAAGTTAAAGTGAAAGCAAGGAAAGAAAAAGTAGCCACGACCTCGAAATATCAGAGCAGGCTTTACTGAAGAAAAGCCCATGAGGGATGACTTTAGAAGCAATGTAAACAATGCCAGTTGCAGAGTAGAGCCGTGTCTGGGGGAAGCGCTTCCCCCTTTTATAGGGACCTCTGGTGTACAAGGGGTTTTGCAAGAGTTGCAGTTTCCAGAAAGTGGGGTTGTTTTCGACAAGGTGAGGGTGGGGTCTGCAGGTGGAACTTATCCTTGAGGTTTCACAAGGCAGGGGAGGGTGTGAGGTCTACAAGCACAGTTTATTTCTAAGGTTTCTCCAGACAGGGAAGGGTGTGGGGTCTGCAGGTAGAATTTATCTTTGAGGTTTCAGGGTGTCTTAGCCAAGTTTAGAGTAGCCAGTTTGGTCCTTCAGGAAGGTTCTAAGATTCAGAAAGTTCTCTTAAGGATGACTAGCACCAGGACCAGTTATGGTTGAGTCAATTCTGACTCATGGTGACCCCATTTATGATAACAGAACTGTGCTCCATGGGGTTTTCAATGACTGATCTTTTGGATCACCAGGCTTTTCTTCTGGGACACCTTGGGGTTGACTCAAATCTCTTAACTTTTTGGTTACCAGCCAAACATGTTAACCATGTGCACTACCCAGGGACTCCTTGAGGATCAGTGTTTATGAAAACTAAATGCCTGGCATTAATTAATTCTTTCATTCAACATATATGACTTTTTTTTTTTTTTAAATAAAATATGTGAGGCACTATTTTAGATGGTGAGGATAGTGTAGTGAATGAGAGCATGTTTCTGTGCTTGTGGAGATCACAAGTAAGTTCAAGTGCAATGAGGAAGAGCGATGGAGTAGAAAGAGAGGGTGGTGGATACAATCTTAATTCATGTTGCATGGTCACAGCACGCTTCTCTGATAGAGGACTTCCCAGTAGAGGCCTAAAGGAAGGGAGGGAGAGAGTCCTGTGGCTAGCTGCAAAAAGAAAGATGCAGACAGAGGGAGAAGCAAGTGCTAGGGCCCAGTCACAGGACTTTGGAGTTTACTCTGAATGATGAGAAGCCTCAAGTGAGGAGTGACTTGATCCAATTTACTTTAAATCACTCCAGCTGTCTTGTGGAGATGGGCTTGTAAGAAGCAGTGAGACCTGTGGGGAGGCCAGGTGCCACATGATAGATAGCAGAGGCTGTGGAAGACGTGGGATGTAGTCCAATCCTGGTAATACTTTGAAGGTAGAGCTGACAGTATTTGCTTATGTGACTATACAGGTCTCCATCTCTATTAGGACATCACTCTGCAAGCAACCTGAATTCCCCTTTCAGAGGCCCTGCAGCTCAGTTTGAGACACTGGAGCACTCAAATACTTAAGTGGTGCAATTTGCAATTCATTTTCTTGTCCAAGACCAGAGGGCAAAGAGAAGAGAAGGGCCTGATCACCCAGGTTTAACTCTTTGGCGCACAGCTCACTGTGTTTCTAATTCTGATGGTTTTGCATTATTTCAGAAAGAAAGCACAAACACACATACATAGGGAAGAGCTAATGCTAATGATATGCTTAGATGATGAGATTAGATATTGCTTTTCCTGTTTGGATTGATACAATTTAATGAACTAAATATCATCAGTAAATTTTGATGAGAGTTAAGTGGCATCAATTTGCACAGACTTCAGCCCTTATTCACTTATTTATGTATAAAAATCACTCCTAAACAGTTAGGGTATTGGAGCAGTTTCTTGTCTGTAATCCAAGAGCACGGTGGGTAAGACACAATGTCTGAAGCCCAATTTCCTGGGTTTAAACCTTAGCTTTGCCACTAACCAGTTCTGTGGGTTTTGGGTCAATCATAGAAACTCTATGTGCCTCAGCTTTCCCTTCTTCAAAATGGACCCAATACTGTACTTACCTCAGAGTCAGTTCTTAAAAACTACAATCGGCAAAATGTTTAGAACCATGCCTGGCACATTAAGCAAATCCTTTCTTAGAAAGGAGTGTTTGTTATACACTCTTCCCCAACTAAACCAGAAATTTTCTGACAGAGCACACATCTGCTTTGTGATACTAAATTTAGCAGTGGAATTTGAATACATAAGACACACACAATTCCTTCCTTTTTTTTTTCCTGCGTAGGAGACAGCCATCACGGCCCTCATTTCACAGGGAATCCCTCATGGAATCACACTGCAAATTGGTGATATTTCCAATGTGGTCACAACAATGGGTTGCTGTGAAGTTTTATTCACGTGTGTGCATTGCTCAGTACCACTTACTATATACCAGGCATATACCATGCCTGGTATATAGTAAGTACACGTCATGTAAATGTTACTACATAATGATGGTAGTAACACTGTCGTTACTGTCATCATCACCACCATCATTTTCTTATCTAACTTTTGCCTTTTAATATCTCTTGATCATTGCTCTCAACTTATGAAACATAATATAAAGCTCTGTGACTAATTTCTTTTGTGACCTGAGGAGTGAGTTTCATTTCTCCTACTAGTATTTACTGAGACCTTACTGTATATCAGGCTTCCTGCCAGGTGCCAGGGATACAAGAGTGAAAGTCACAAATGGTCCTGCCCTCCAGGAGCTGTAACACTCCATTGCTTTATAACCCAACTTCAACAGTACTTAGTGACAGAATAGAAGCATGCAGTATAATACAGTGTGTACAGACTGGAAAACAAAACATCACTGCTACTACTGTTGTCCAGTTTGTACAAGCTGTACACTAAATGCTTTTGTCCTGTCATTATGTAATGTGACAAAAGCTACTGGGAGCATCTCTAATGTCAAGTCCTGCCTTCTCTTCTCTTCCTCTGAAGTAGAAGAATGTGGGATTTGGGAGCTGAAATGGGGAAGGATGAGAAATTTGTTGCTTATAAAATAGACTCTATAAGAAGAACATTACTCAGCATTAGGATCTCTGGTAGCATAGTGCCTATGGCATTTGACTGCTAACCAAAAGATTGGTAGTTCAAACCTACTAGTAGCTCCATGGAAGGAAGATGGGGCAATCTACTTCCACAGAGATTTACCGCTCGGAAACCAAATGGGGGTCACGACTATGAGTCAGAATTAACTTGATGGCAGTGGGTTTGGGTTTTTTTTTTTTTTTTTTTTGGCTTTATGCAGCATTGAGAATGATGTTTTAATTTTAGAAACTTATTTTCTTCCCCAAGTTACATGTGACAGGGTCAAAACTAGAAGAAACCATGGGAGCTAGAGCCTAGCATTGGTTGTAACTCTGACTGTACATGAGACTCCCCAGTGGAGCTACTTAAAAAAATACAGATGCCTGGACACAATGCACAGAGTTAAGATTCTACAGGTCCAGAGTACAATCCAAGGATTTCAAATTTCTTTTTAATAAGAAAGCCACCTACTCAGTTGCTTCTGATGTTTGGCAGTAGTAGAAAATTCACCAATTTATCATGTGACCACTACTGTCAGGATTTAACACAAATGCTACCTTGTCTACATCTGTCTGTCTTACTAATGCACAGAAGTTAAGAATGATTCCATTTTTTTTTTTTTATTGTGATTTGGGTGAAGATTTACAAAGCAAATTCACTTTCCATTCAGCAGTTCACATACACTTTGTCTCATGACATTGACCACAGTTTACCACAATGCAACAGCTCCCCTTCCACTTCCTTCCCCTAGTTACCTCTTCCCCGTGTCCATCCCTCCATGGACCCCTGAGATGTCTCCCTGTGCATAAGCAGCCCTTCTTTCTCCCATGATTGTTCTCTCCAAGGATAGTATCTACCTAAGGTAAATGTTCAACTCATATGCCTGTCTTTTGCTTGGCTGGAAGCCACAGGTGTGGGTTCAATTTCAGACCTAAAGGGCAGCTAGGGACCATAGTCTCAGTGGTTCCACCAGGCTCTATCAGACCAGCAAACCTGGTCCCCCCCTCCCTTTGATTCCCATTTTTTTAGATGCTGTTCTAAGCATAGAGAAGGTAAGTGACAAAGCCAGTAAAGCAAGAAGCTGGGATTCAAATTTCTGTCAGTCTAGCTACAAAATCTTGTGGTCTTTCCTCTACACAGCAATATCATTCTTCAAGTAAAATTAGAGACTTAATGATTATCTAGTTCAAAACACTCTATTCTCTGATTAAGAAATGAGCCTGAGGGTAGTAGTAGTAGTAACATGCTCAGTAACACAGCCATTTAAGGATGGTGTAGCACCTAAGGCATTTGACTGCTAACGAGAAGACTAGCGGTTCAAACCCACCAGCCACTCCTTGGAAGGAATGTTGGGCAATATACTTCCGTAGTAATACCACCTTGGAAACCCAATGAGGGGTAGCTATGAGTCAGATTTGACTCAACGGCAGTGAGTTTGGTTTGTTTGGTTTATTGAGCTAGAGGTGGCTCCCGACACACACAGTTCAGCTTTCTTTTTCTTACATATTTTCTCTCAAAAGCCAAAACATATTTTCTTCATTTTCACAATAGATTACCAAATCTTTTCTGAAAACAGAGTACTCTGACTCAACACAAAATTATCTCTTAGAGTGTCATCCTTTCTAATAAGTATGAATGAGCCAAATATATAAAATATTTTACACAGAGGGGCAGAGGTGATGATGTTACTAAAACATAATCCCTTTTTTATAGAGAAAACCTTTATGTGACAAATTATATATCTTTTGAAATTCAAAAACAAAAACAATGTCTATTTAGTAATCACTTTCCAGCTTGATTTTTCAAATATCTCAAAGAAGTCTCTAGACTCACATTACTGTCAAGCAAAACACTTTCCAAAAGCAAATGTTCTGTTACAAAATTAAAAAATGAAAAGCACTCTCCTGACTGGACAGCAGAGGGAGAAGGAGGAAAGGATGAACGATGGAAAGATCAGGAGCCAGGCATGGAAGGAAGGTGCTACCTTTCAAAGATCTGTGACTGATAGTCCTGGTACAGGCAGGAAGATGTTCAGGGAGAGGAAGGTTTATAAACAAATCAGTAATGGGCCCAGCTGCCTGGGCATGTGGACAGGCATTCTCAGCAACTCCAACCCTGACCCTGGATGCTGTTCTGGTTCCTGAAATTTACAAATGATATTTCAACCTCAGGAGCTCTGGTAGCATAGTGCCTAAGGCACTTGACTGATAACCAGAAGGCTGGCAGTTCAAACCCACTAGCCACTCCTCGGAGGGAAGATGGGCAATCTACTTCCGTAGTGATACTGCCTCAAAAATCCAAGGAGGGGTCGCTATGAGTTGGGTCTGACTCGATGGTACATAACAACCACAACAACAACACTTCAACCTCTGCTTGATTTCCAGATAAGAAAAAGAGAGAGACAGAAATTGAAACTACTAATGATGAAATATACTGCATCTTGAAAATACATATAAAAAATGAACTTAGGATATTAAGAGTCAAAATGGATGCTACAAATGTACCAGTTTTGCTCAAAAGTAGAAAAGACTTTTCTTTAAAGCACAGAAAGCCTCATCCTTGAGATCTGAATTCCTGAGAATCACCGCAGATTTAATGAGTTTATCAATCTGTTTACTAGAAGCTATGACAGAAATGAGATTCATTAAACAGAATCAGTGAAATGGCCATTTACTTTCTCATTTCAGGTGCTGCTGTCTTTGTTCTTTCATCAAACCTTCTCATTATACCCCCACCACATAAGAGGGATGATTAAATGTCAGCCTCAATTCAAATACCTAATGTATGGCAGAAACAAATATATTTACATGCTTTCAAGAAAGATAAATAATAGCTGGTACTAGTCTACCAACTGCAGATGTACAAACTTTCTATCCTATACATAAATCAAACACAACACATAATGTGTATTTTAAAGACTGCTGGTGTTATAGTGATTTTAAATTACTCAGGTTCTGGAATAAACTATGCAGATGATGAATAATGTGAAAATATATTCTGGATCTTTTCATGCTAATTTAGTGTTATAAACTGTAATGGCATTAACAAAAAGGAGGTCTTAGGGGAGAAGGCAAACATGCTTAAAATCAAGGGATGGTGTTAGCTACTGTTGAGTCAGCCCCCAATTTATGGTGGCCCCATGCACAACAGAACAAAACACTACCAGGTCATACACCATCCCCATGATCTGTTGCTGACCTGACTATATGAAACCCAGGGTTTTCACTGGCTGATTTTCAGAAGTAGATTGCCAGGTCTTTCTTCCTAGCCCACCTCAGTCTGGAAGCTCTACTGAAACCTGTTCAGCATCATAGAAACATGCAAGCCTCCAATGACAAATAGGAGGTGGCTGCGTGCCTGGGATGCACTGGCCGGTCGCTAGCATGAAAGTGAGACTTCTACCACTGAATCACCACTGCCCCCTAAAATCAAGGAGTATGTTTCTATAATGAATTATTTGCTAGTTTGGGTAAATCCATTGTAATATGGCTTTAGTAAGTATTTTAAGTTAGATTACAATGGGGTTTATCTTGTGGTCCCCTTAGAAGTGCATTAATGAAACAGAGAAACTCAACATACAGATAAAAGAAATGAAAGAGCAAATAAATGGAGAAGAGCAAAGCAACTGTCAAATGAGCAGTGATGGGATCAAAGGGGCCCCTGTGGTACCAAGCACACCAAAAAGTTTTCAAGCTGTTGGCCACAGAAATCAGCAATTATGCAAAACAACAGATCTATTCCAACTTAGGTATGTGAAGCAAGTCATCAGAGTGGAAATCCCAGAAATCCCCGAGCCATGGTAAAGTTCTCAGGCTGGGATCTTCCAACTTCACACAAAGTAGTAGTAAAGATCAGATGAGAGTAGTGTGCAGGTGTGAAAGTGCTTTCTAAAATGGTGACCTGTCTATAAGTACAGACATCATCATCACCATATTTATGTTTAGCTCACTTTCTACTACATCTTAGTCACTGTTTACAGGTATTGTACCCAGATCTCTGTGCAGTGAAGGGATTTAGATATAAGAACAGCCTTCAAAATCTCATTGGTGGGAATAACATTTTTAAGATTAAATCTGCACAGTGGCTTTTATAACTGTTCAAGAAGTGCTCAATGAGAATTTCTATTCACACTGATAGTAGTTCTATATTTGGGATTTCCTTCCAGCAACCCTAAGCGTTTTGATATCAGAAGATATAACTTCATGAGATCATGAGAAGATGGCTGCCATAAGACAAATTAGTTTCCTCTATTGCAACAGAACCAAGAAGAAATAAATGTCTGGATCCTTATCTCTTTACTTTGGTCATGTAATCAGTGGGGGCCAGTCCCTGGAGAAGAATATCATGCTTGGTAAAGTAGAGGGCCAGTGAGAAAGGGGAGGACCCTCAATGAGATGGACTGATACACTGGCTGCAACAATGGGCTCAAACATAGCAATAATTTTGAGGATGGCCCAGGACCGGGCAGTGTTTTGTTCTCTTGTACATGGGGTCACTACGAGGTGGAACCTACTCAACAGCAACTAACAACAACAATGGCAAAGGATATGAAGAAATGGAGTGACATGATGGAGGCCAAATGGAGGTACCAGGGGCTACTTTAACTGAAGTGATCAGAGAAACCCTGTCTCGGGAGGAGACCTGGATAACACTGAGCCAGCAAAGGAAAGAGTTCGGGAAGAACATTCCAGGCAGAGGGAACAAGAAGTACAAAGGCCTTAGTCAAGAAAGGACTTGGAGCCCTCAACTAACAGAAAAGAGGCCAGTGTGAAAGAAGAGGGAAGAAAATCAAATACTCAAGGAAATAATTAGTCCAAAGGACTAATGGACCACACAAGCTCCAGCCTCCACTAGCCTGAAACCAGAAGAACTAGATGGTGCCTGGCTACTACTACTAACTGCTCTGACTGGGAACACAGTAGAAGGTCCTGGATAGAGTGGGAGAAAAATGCACAACAAAATTCAAAATCAAGAAATAGACCAGAATTACCAGTCTGACGGAGACTGGTGGAACCCCGGAGACTATGGTCCTTAGACACCCTTCAAACATGGAACTGAACCCACTCCTGGAGGCCACCTATTAGCCAAACAACAGATAGTCCTGAAAAATGAACAATAACACCTGTGAGGAACATGGTTCTCATAAACAACCAACCATACAAGCCCAAAAGGGTAGCAACTTCTAAAAACAAAGTTCAGAAGGCAGGTAGGGACAGAAAATATGGGTGAATTAGAACAGGGAAGCCAGGGAGAAGGTGGGAGGAGCACTGTTACACTGACAGGACTGCAACAAATATCATGAAACAAAATGTGTATAACTTGTTAATGGGAAACTAATCTGCTCTGTAAATACATAAACTTTCACTCAAACCACAATAAAATATTTAAGAAAAAGAGGCCAGTGTGGCTAAAGCACAGTGAGGAGGGGAAGAGGATTGTGACATGAGTTTGCAGAAGTGGGTGGGAGTCATATTTTACAAGCCATACAAGCCTAGCTCAGGAGACTTAACATAGAAACCAATGCTTTTAATGTAAATGGAAAAAAACAGAATCAGGAGAAGCCAGAAGGTCTTTCAAACACATTTCTAAGCATTTATATAAAAAATAATCTGAAAGGAACAGACATAAGAAAAGCCCTAAGTAGTCATCTGAAGATCAGTAAGATAAACAAATGATTTTGGATTACAAAACAGAACAAAACCTACGTACCTCCTCTTTGCACCAGCAACGTGACCTCACTTCCCTTTGGACATTCGATCAGCATATCCACTACTTGGTTGTGAGTTAATGCTTGCACATTCTTCTTATTAACTTCCACTATAAGATCCCCTTCTTTCAAGCCTCGGCACCTTGGACTGTCAACAATCTGTTTCACTCTTTGGCCACCACCACCAGGACTGTCTGCGATGGTAAAACCAAAGCCCATCGGCCCTTTGACTATATGAACCGTTATGAGTTCTGGCTGAGTGGCTATGGAGGAAGCCAAAGAGACAGTATCATTGGGGTAACCATGGGAACCATTTGAAGCCACATCAGCCGGGCTGCTGGGCCTAGCATCCTTCGTGCTATTGACTTTGCCTGTTTTACTACTGTGGCTGGCTGGTGAATCATATGTTTCTTGCCCATTCACAATAATTGGTTCTTTATCCAAAATGGCCACTGAAGTCACCAAACTTGTATTGGGGTCATCTGGGTCAAAAGGCAATGGATAACCTCGGCAGAGTTCAAGGTCCACACTGGCACCAATGGGAATGGACTGGAAGATTTTCACAACTTGAGCATGTGTATGTCCTAAAACACAGGTGTCGTTCACACTGACAATTACATCCCCTGCAAAAGGTAAGAGTTTGGGGTTAAAAACAAACAGCATCCAGACAGGCTAAGTCAGTCATGTAATGTTTTGTCCTAGCCATGCGGAACTGAACTGAAAATGGATTTGGAGGTGGTACCATAGGGCACAGAGACTGCTTCTTATACTTATTTTAACTGCTAATGAGGCATCCTTTTAGCATCTGATGCCTTCCCTGCTAGCAAGAATATAAAAACCATTGACAGAACACTGGGGCTTTCTTAAAAAAATAATTAATTAATTAAACTGCAGAAATTGACATTTAGAATTCATTTCTTCAAACGAATTCTCATTTGTAGTAAATTATGGCTTTACTGAACTCAGAAACATCCTCAAAGCCCCCCAGAGTTCAGACACTTTCAAAGGTTTTATTCTTTACAAGGGGAAGAATGTAGTAGTGGAGGAATTGGGTTCATTCTCAAGGTTTTTAAAAGACATTTATAACCCTGTGAAATCATGATGCTGTTTGGTCCTATTTTGGGCCCTGGGTATAAATCACACCACTCACAACATGCGAGGGCCCATGTGGTCTCTGTACCTGTTTCCATTTTGCCATCCAATGCAGCGGGCCCATCTAGGACCAAGCTTTTGATCTGAAGAAACTCATCAGGTTCATCGCCTCCAACGACTGTGAAGCCAAAGCCACGACTGCTTTTTCGCAGTTTTGTGTGAATGAACTTGCCTTTCAACTCAGAAGGGTTTCGTGTAAAAAAGGGTTTGCCTAGAGTAAAGCAAAAAAGCACAAGGATGTCACTGTAAGTAAAAAGATGAATTAAATGAGAAAAGATGCAAAATGTAGGTAATTCTTCAAGCTTACACGCTAGGGCATTTGGGCACATGGGTGTCTTAAGGAAGTCCTCCTTTGATTTCAGAATAAGAATGCTCCTAGGCTCTGGTGGTGTAGTGTCTAAGGCATTTGACTGCTAACCAGAAGGTTGGCAATTCAAACACACCAGGTGGTCTGAGGCTGGAAAATGAGGCAGTCTACTTCCACAAAAATTTACCACCTTGGAGCCTCAATGGCGGTCACTGTGAGTCAGAATTGACTCAATGGCAGTGAGTTTGCTGTGTTTTTTTTTGAGGCCATATTTTGGAGTCCCTGGATATCGTGAACAGTTATGTGTTCAGCTGCTAATTAAAAGGTCAGAGGTTTGCGTTCACCCAGAGGTGCCTCAGAAGAAAGGCCTGATGACCTTCTTTTCAAAAATCAGCATTGAAAATATTATGGGTCACAGTTCTGCTATGACATAACTGGGGCCACCATGAGACAGAATCAACTTGAAGGCAACTGCTAATTGATAGGACATTTTGTTAGAGGAGAAGGATACTATATATTTGGTGCATCAGATTAAGGTCCAATAGAAGATACAAGAGAAGGATGAAACTGGACTCAACTGCAAGGCATACTTTCTTGGCTTCCGTTCATGTAGTTTAATGGCAACTGAGCTGTCCTGGGGATCTTAAAAGAAAATGGACTGGGTCTTTATTTTCTTTTATTGTGTATTTTACAATATGGCTTCCAATGTGCTGCCTTAGACTTGACTTCCACTTGAAAAGCAAACTGTAACACTTTAGTTTCAAATCAAATAGAAACTCATTTTAAAAATGCACAGATAATACCAAGTATCATATAATGGTTGCAAAGAAAAATTTCATAGATATGTAGAATTGCTACTTTAAAATTAAAATAATCACAACTGTACTTTTGGTTTTCACTAAATTCTGAATTCAAATGATTTTTACTATTAATTTGTGAAAGAGCCCAGGCATGTCCACTGCTAAAATTTATTGCTTAAGAAAAGCTAAAGACATATGGCTCATGATATTAAGAAACAACAAACTAAACTAAATGATTACTAACAAGAGTCCTGCAGCTCCAAATTTAGCTGTATTATTTAAAGTAAATTAATAGACAGACACATAACTAAGTAATTTCCTGACCATGCTACTTAAGATTTACATAGGTTTTATTTATTTATTTATTTTTTAATACTTTCTCAAATTACTATTTGGACACAGAGCAAAAAGTTTTATTTTGGGCTTTATTAGTTGGGCATCTCTCTGTAACTGAGAAACTTGCTGGAATTCCTCTGGTTATCCCAAATAGTGGAAACAATTCCATCTCAGTCAGACTCTTTCATCTTTCGTAATTTCACTTCCTATTGCCTGCCCTTGTCACAGTTTTACCCATTTGCCACTTTTCTTTTTTATCAAAACGAAAAGAAAGGGGTAGGGGGGAGTAACAATTCCCACAATCCACAGTACCAGGAGCCTGGCACCCAGGAAGGAGAGTTATTTTGGGTTACTTATATCTGAAAGCCTTAAAAGGTCTCTGGGCACACATACAATTTTTAATTGCATATTTTAAAAGTTCCTGCCTTTAAAAAGGCTCTTAAATTGCCTACACTCATAGGTCTTTCTCACTAAACTCTCTAATGCAGTCTCAAGGCTTGCTAGAAGCTTGACAAACTACAGTCCTGTCACTGAGGTTGTAGAAAGGCAAAATCTAGTAGAGATGCATCATGGAACTTCATCTGCTGAGGCACCAGGAGGGTGATCTCAACTACAGCAAGCATTTGTGAGGATACAGCTGCCCAGGCAATTCTGTTGGAAAATGGAGGACAGGTGAGATAACCTCCAAATTTTATGTTCAGGGTATGAATGGTCTATATTCTTGAGGCAGAGACTACTAAGTAGTTCAGGGAGCTTAAACAGTTGACATCTTTCCAATGAGACCTTCCCTGATCACCTTTTTTTAGTGAGTCCTTCTCTGACAATCTTAATTTAAAAAAAAAAAAAAAAAATTACAAAACCTCCTCCAACATTCCCAAACCCTATTTCCTGCTACACTCTTCTCATCACCTATTGCTACCCAACATAGTATAAACCTTATTTATTGGTTTAGATTTTGACTTACCACCCTCACCCCATGCATGCAAGGCATGCTTAGGCATGTATACACATGCTACTAGAATGTAAGCTTCATGATGTCAGGGATTTTTGCTTGCATATCCAGTGCCTAAAATACCATATTTTTTAAATATATTTTTCGCACTCATGTCGTTAACACATACATTCTTATAAAGTGCATAGTGTGCATAGGAAACTAATGCATGGGGGATTGCAGGGTTTAAAAAAAAAAAAAACCTGAAAAACAAAACAACTATATAACATACATGTTACTTCTGTGAAAATGTCCCTGGTGGTGCAACCGGTTAACATGCTTGGTTGTTAATAAAAAGGCGAGGAGCAGTTTGAGTCCACCCAGAGGAAGACAGAGCTAGGGATCTATTTCTGAAAAATCAGCCATTGGAGACCTATGGAGCACAGTTCTTCTCTCACACAAATGAGGTTATCATGCATTGGAAATGACTAGACAGAAACTGGGATAGTATGGTATGGTATAATACTACCAGGTACATGTTAATGCAATTTAACGCAACGTACTGCTGTGGAATTGGACACAACTCATAGAGACCCACCTTGGGTTTCTGAGGTGGTATCAACACGGAAGTAGATTGCCCAACCTTCCTTCTGAGGACTAGCTGTTATGAGCTCCAAAATTCTTTGTTGAATGAATGAATGAGTCAGTGAACAAGCGTACAAAAATAAAATTTAACATGTTTCCAGGAAGGCTGAAAAGACGTGTTTGGGTGTTTGAACTTTTCACCCTTATTATAGGCAAAGTTACAGAATGTGAAAATGTGCCTGGCAGTTTATCTGAATGAGGTGGTTTTTTAAAAAGCCTATTAGCATATTTTGTACTTAGAATATTTTCAACTTAATGGAGACATGAGCAGAGCTTTGAAATTACGCCACTGATTTCCTTTTCTAACACTTAACCAGAGAAGGAAGATCACAAGGTTTCACATTTATGCACATTTTAGTACTTTTATATATGGGTGGGTCATTAGTTAATGTAGTTTTTGGAAATGTTTTTCTCCCCCTAAGCAGTAGAATTTGAAGCTCTCTGCTGCAGCCTTGTGGTACATGTAATGTTTTTAAAAAAAGAGATCCTAAACTTCTCTGTAGACTAGTCATCAACTTTAAGACCTGGTAGTATATGAGAATGATGTGGGTAGCTTATTAAAAGGTACTCATCTCTTGGGTCTACTCTAGATTTACTGAATGAGTGTCTTCTGGGTTTTGGCTCAAAACCCTGCATTTGAACAAGCCCTCAGGTTTTTGTTTCCCTGCAAGGCCAGGACCATTCTTGGCCCTAGGGTTTGAATGGCACAGACTGCCATGTGGTATCTCAAAAAAAAAAAGGGGGGGGGGGTACATAAAAAGGTTTAGCCAGAAATTTAACTATTTTTAATGACAACCGTCCTCAGAAGGAAGATAGGGCACTCTACTTCCATAGTGATACTGCCTCAGAAACCCAAGGAGGGGTGGCTATGAATCGGGTCCGACTCCATGGCACATAACAACAACAACAGCAATGATGACAACTGATTGGAATTTGAATCTGTTCTCTACTACTAACTTTCTGTGTGGCCTTTGTCAAGTCACTAAACGTTTCTCTGCCTGAGAGTCCATGTATAAAATGGATGTAATGATGACACCTACTTCATGTGACAGCTATAAGGAATAATCGTGGCAAATAATATAAGCAAAATCCTTAGGGAAGTATCTGGCACATAACTCAAAAACTGAATTATTATTATATTTTTGATGATGGTGGAGTTGTGGGGAAGAAGAGGCTGTGAAAAACTCTGTAAGTATAAGCTTGAGGCTAGAATAAGCTTGAAGCTAGAACGTTTGTGATTATACTCAAACAAGCACATCTCTTTAAACCATCACTTGCTGAGAGTGTACTCCTGATCAGGGGAGAGTGTGTTAAGCTGTGAATTTAGTAAAATTCATATGAGATCATGTAATCAAGTTATCTATATAGCTTCATCCTCATCAGGAAGCTAACTTATGACCCTTAATTACTCTTGGTTACCAGCAGGCAGGTAACCAGGAGTTGTAACCACAGCAAGGCAGCAGACAAGCTGATGTTTTCACAATGGCAGCTGAGAGTCAAAGGAACTTTAACTAGCTGCTTTGGTATAGACTATATCCAAAGACCATAACTATATTTGAAAAATGAGCCTCAAGATGGACATAACACACTAGAAGGGTTGTAAGTGAGTAGATCCAAGGAAAGTTCAGTGAGTCTGAACTAAAGAAAAACAAACAGACCGATAAAAGAAAAATAAATCTCTTAGATGAAGTTCCTCATACAGATAAATACCCTCTAAACCCTTTACTCCCTTGCTGCACTAAGCTTAGGGCACCTAGAACCTAAACTTTTAAAGCTTTAATTTATTTATTATCTAAGACAATTCTTTAAGGAAGCTTAGGGCTGGCTATCATGCATGCATGCATGCATGTATGTACGTATGTATGCGTGTATATATGTTGTTGTTGTTGTTATGTGCCGTTGAGTTAGACCCAACTCATAGTGACCCCGCCTTGGGTGTCCAAGGCAGTATCACTATAGAAGTAGATTGCCCCATCTTCATTCCGAGGAGTGGCTGGTGGGTTTGAACCGCCAGCCTTCTGGTTAGCAGTCAAGTGCTTTATGGACTATGCTACCAGAGCTCGTATACTGTTTCAATGAACAAGAATTTTAGCCCAAATCAAGGGATGATGTCTGGTTTGAGTTATCCCACAATTCGAAAACAAACAAACAAACAATCTCCTGACTCCATGGGATTTAAAGTCTAATGAGGGAACTATCATTATATAACTGAACACATAAATGAACAGTAATTCTAAAGTGTGTTAAAGTCTATAAGTGAAAAGCAAAGGAGTGAATATAATAGGAGAAATCTAGCAAAAATGAAGTGGGACAAGGAAAATCCACTCTGATCTTTAAGCTGTATTGTTAGGGGCTGTTGAGTCAATTTCGATTCATAGCTACCCCATGTGACAGAGTAGAACTGCCCCATAACATTTTCTAGGCTATAATCTTTATGGGAGCAGACCATAAGGTCTTTCTCCCTTGGAGCCACTGGGTGGGTTCAAATTGGCAACCTTTTGGTTAGCAGCCCAGTACTTAAGTGTTGCATCATTACTGGACCACCAGGTCTCCTCTGAGACAAGTAGAAGTTAGCAAAGTATAGAGTGAGGGGAAAAGACACAGCCAGATACATATGCAAAGGCTCTGAAGTGGTCCACAGTGTTGCTGGCTCAAGGAACTAGAAAAAAAAGGCTTGTATGGCTAGCTAGGAGCTCTGGTAGCATAGTGCCTAAGGCACTTAACTGTTAACCAGAAGGCTGGCAGTTCAAACTCACCAGTCACTCCTCAGAAGGAAGGTTGGGTGATCTACTTCTGTAGTGATACTGCCTCGGAAACCCAAGGAGGGGTCACTATGAGTCCAGTCCGACTCGACGGCACATAACAACAACAATAGCTAGCTAACCACAACTGAGGGGGAAGTAAGATGAGAAGAAGCTGCAGAGGGAATTTCATATTTTAAAAAATCTGCAGGTGGCCACATCACGTTGACAGTAACTAATACGTAAGTATCTACTACATTCCATCTTTATTTAAGCCATTTAGCATCCTAAAAAAGTACACCCAAACCAGAAGAAATTTTTTTTACATAAATTGGTACTCAAACTAATCTCATGACAATATCAGCTACCAGGGATAACTTTTTTTTCTTTAGAAAATTATAATAAAGGAATAAAAAATAGACAACACAGTTATTTTACTTGTCTTTTTTATATCTAACACAATTTTGTCTCTTCAACAGTATAGTGAGGAAGTTCAATTTCATAGACTTTTCAATAATTCTCTATCACAAAGATCCCCCAAATCTATCAAACAGGATGCTCTTGTACTTTTCTTACTGAAAAGAAAAAACATCAAGATGAAAATAAAATAAAACAAAAACCTTTCTTATCACTTAAGAGTAATGAGGCCTGAAAGTAGCAAGATTCTGGAGCTTCTAATTTTCAGAAACCAGTCTCTCTAGGGGGCTAATACTGTTTGTGAATGAAAATCAATGAGACGCACTGAAATATCTTAAAGCTCATAAATGCCAGATCTGTGTCCAGAAGAGGGGGAGGGGAGGGGAACTTAAAAACAATAATAAACCATTTACATTCACAGGGAAATCTTCATCAAAAGCAAAATGATGATGACCAGAGAGAATCCTGAAATACCTGACTTTTTTAAGACAGAGAAAAGTAGCAATACGTTTTTATAATCCACTGGAACCAAAGGTATTTTATCCCAAGAACACAATTCAAATTCAGTATTAAAAACCAAAACCAAAATCACTGCCCTGAAGTTGGACCCGACTCATAGTGACCCCTCCTTTGGTTTCTGAGGCGGTATCACTACGGAAGTTGATCACCCAACATTCCTTGTGAGGAGTGGCTGGTGGGTTTGAACTGCCAGCCTTCTGGTTAGCAGTCACACGCCTTAGGCACTACACCACCAGAGCTCCTAAATTCATTATTAGGAAATATTTTTCTACGATACATTACATATAAATAAATTATATAAAAATCATAATCATCTCAACAAATGTAAAAACCCACTTAAGAGAATCAAAATCACTCCTAATTATGTTCTCTAAAAGGAAAGGACTAGACAGTCACTTCTTTAACATGGTAGAGAGTAAATGTTTCAAATCATCAGCAGGCGGCGTATCTTAAAGTAAAATAAAAAATGGCATATCTCTTATGTCTTGACGTCTGCTAATACTATTTGCAAAGAAGGAGAGTTTATCTTCTTCTGGGTCACCTTTATTACACTAACCACAACTTCTACTGCAATTTTAAGTAGTAATGGTGATGGTGGACACCTAGTACTGTGTCTAATTCTGGCTTTTAAATGTGTCTTATTTAATATAATACTAAATATATTTATAGTCTCTAAATCAGTGGTTTACAATTGACTCTACCCCTCAATGTCTAAAGATATTTTTGTTTGCCACAACTCATGTGGGACCTGGGAATGGGGAGCAGTTGCTAATGGCACCTAATGGGTGGAGGCCAAGGCTGTTGTTAAACCCAGTAATATGCACAGGCCAGCCCCCCACAACAATGAATTATCCCATCCAACAGGGCAAAAGTGCTGAGGTGTATATGGTTCTGAACAAGTAGTCACTATTTTTAGAGAGTTACAGACAGTTAGAAAATTTATTCAGAAAAGTTTCTAATTTTCCTTGACAAGTCTGGTTAATAATATATTTAGGCTTATTTTCATTATTTACATATTTCAGTATTGGAGGAATGACTTGGGAGTTACAAGGTTCCACTTTTTAAAGAACCTTTTAAAAAATTAGATTTTTGAAGCTAATACCATGATGCAATAACAAAAACACTTTACCCTGAAGTGGAGCTTCTCTGGCTGGCTCCGGATTGCTTGGGGGGTGGTTTGGAAGAACAGGAGGCACAAGGGATGAGTGATCTTCTGTCCATTCTATGAGAAAGAGAAGAGACTCATGTTTTTGCTTCAAATGGGTGGTTTATTTTCTGAAGACTCACCTTCCTAATAATAAACCCAAACCAATAAAATCTAAACAGATAGCTTAGATTAAAAGAAAGTTGCTACCTCATCCCCTTCTATGTTAAGGATATCAAGACCTTTATCTTGATCTCTCTATCTCTTTGGTCCAAGACCTCCAGGGAAAGAAATGTGATAGAATCAATTAAAACTCCAGTTCTCTGTAGCTGCAAAGTCCAGTGGGGAACTAAGTAAGAAATGATGGGAAAGATAGAAAGCCCACTAACGCCATCCCTAGAAGAGAGCAATTTCTCTGATGCAATAGAGTGATAAGCTGGACTGCTGCAGCCTTCTTGGTTCAGGCAGAAGCCTGATTTCAGCAGTTCCCTAACATGCCATTTTCTAACATCTCAAGTGAAATTCAAATAGGACGTATACCAATACTCTTGGGTCCTAACTGTAGTCTTATGTATCTTAAAACAAACCAAACAAACTTGCTGCTGTCGAGTCGACTGCGACTCACAGCGACTGTTCCTTGGGTTTTCCAAGGCAGTGTCTCTACGGAAGTAGATTGCCCAATCTTTCCTCCAGGAGTGGCTGGTGGGTTTGAACTGCCAGCCTTCTGGTTAGCAGTCAAATCCCTTAAGTGCTATGCCACCAGAGCTCCCCTTATTCATCCTAGAGGCCCAGAAATACACTGTAGTGGGTGATCCTGCCTAATGCCATAAGCGCTATGGCACCAGACCTTCCCTACACACACAAATATATAGTCTATAGTACAACTTTGGTAAATGATTGGCCCTTGGGCCAAATCTGTCCAACGATTTTCATATCACCTGCGAATTAAGAATGGATTTTACATTTTTTAAAGGTTTAAAAAAAATAAAGAGAATAACCATTTATGACACATGCAAATTACATAAAATTCAAATTTCACAGTCCATAAATAAAGTTTTAGGAGCTCTGGTAGCATAGTGACTAAGGTTTTGACTGCTAACCAGAAGGCTGGCTGTTCAAATCCACCAGCCACTCCTCAGAAGGAAGGCTGGGCAATCTACTTCCATAGAGATATCACCTCGGAAACCCAAGGAGAGGTCGCTATGAGTCGGAATCGACTCGACAGCAGTGAGTTTGGTTTTGGTTTAGTACTATAATAAGGACAGCTGTCTCAATTGATATTCACATATTAAACCTATTGATATTGAGGGTGAAGACTACTAAACCTATTTTAAAACACCACAATGAAAAACTGGAAAGAATATAAGCATCTATTAATAAATGAGTAAATACAACTGAGACATTCATAAAATAGAACATCTTGCAAGCATTACAAATTATAAGGTAAATCCATATTAACCAACATGGAAAGATGTGCTAGAAATATATTTTTAAGTTAGAAAAACAGGTTGCAAAACAACATATATAGTACAATCTTATTTTCATTAAAATATACCTATGTGTATACCCCCAAGAAATTTCTGCACTTGATCACTGAGAATGGGATGAGGCACACAGGGAAGAATGTAATGTTCTCCAATTCTGAATTGTTCATATTTTTAATGAAGTGGATGAATTAATTTGTAAGTTTGAAAAAGCACTCAAACTGACCAGCTTTTCCTGACTCTTACATGTAATGTTCCCCAAATTAAAATTTGTTGTATGCCAGTAACTTTACTTAGAGCAGAAGTGCTAATAAAAGTGGTTGGGACTGAGATACAAGTTGTGTAAATGTTGCTGATGGAAGATTCTTTCCTCTTCAGGTCGTTTAACAGTCTAACGACAGAGACGGCATTTAAAATCTCCACTTCCTAAATCAAAGTGGAAACGGAGATGCCTCTGAATTGGCCTCCCTCAGTTTACTGTTCAGGGCTCCTTAGCCTGCCCATCATCAAAACCCATTCTGACCACACGGGGGTGTTGGCAGCCAGGCTTCACCCTGAGCACTCCTGCCTGTAGCTCACGATAAAGCCTCGCAGGGGAAGCCAACCTTCTGGTTGTTGCTGTTGCTGTTGTTGTTGTTGTTGTTGCTGCTGCTGCTGCTCAAGCTGCTTCTTCCGTTTGGCTTCCAGAACTGGGTTCTCATATTGCGTCTTCCTGTTGATGTGGCTGGGGAAGATGGCAAACAGTATTCAGTTAGGAAACATTTCATCCCACAAGCAAAACGCTAGCCAAGCCAAATTCCGTGATTAGAAATGAACAAAGCAGGTGGTCTGAGATGTTTACCATCTTGTGTCAAAAATGGGCAGTCAGGGAGAGGAAATAAAAATTAATAGCTTCCATATACTCCTGGTTCTGTACCAGGCACTGTGCTATCTGTTTTGCATGCATATCTTAAAATCCTCAGTAAATGCCATGAGGCAGGTCCTATTTTTATTCCTATGTTATGGATAAGGGAAGCAAATTTCTGAGCAGTCAGGTAATAACTCATCAAATATATCACAGCTAGTGAGCAGTACAAGAAGCATGCAAGCTCAGGTGTGTCGGCTTTACCACACCAGGATTTTAAACACCCAGTCTCCCCAAACGTTCAAGGTTTCACCTGACACAGGAAGTTTTAAATTCAATAAGAAGTGGATTAAAGAACTGTTGAAAAATGAGATTAAAGTAGAGATGTGACACTGTCTGTAACATAAAATTTCATGTGTAACTTTTCTACAATAGGTTTTACAGAGACATAAGTATTCACCCAAACAAAGAAATTAAAGAAAGACTCCACTAACCTCCATCAGCTACTTTGATCAATAGACACAAAGCTGGATTAAAAATATAGGCCTTAGGCAAAAAGACTCCAAGTAAAGCCTACCTAAGCAGATGTGTTCTAAGTGACAAAGACCTAGATACATTTTTGGATGTCTGCAAAACTAGTAAGCCCAGAGCAATAAAAAAAAAAAATAAAATAAATCATATACATATAGATACACACACATACATTAAAACTTGTGAAAGCCAGAACCTGTGTAAGGAACCTATCAGAGAAGAAAAACTAATTAGGTTTTTATGAGGCAGGATTTGTAATAGACAGTGATATAAAAGTAGTCAGCATTCTGTTGAAGGCGAAAAACTTGAGAGACCCAGAAAACGAAGGTAGTCCTCATGTTTGCATACATATTATATACTACACATTTTTTTGCCACAACCTTTGTGTGTGCATGTGTGTGTGTATAACTGTGACAGCTAGAACCTCTGTAAAGTGGAAAGCTATTCGATAAAGAAATTCAAATGTATTCTACTAATAGAGAGTGACAGAAAAGTAGCAAGACGGTATCCTGTCAAAGGTGGAGAAACTGCAAGACCCCAAAAACAAGGCAGTTCTGATGAGTTCCAGCTCTCACGGGTTTCACTGTATACACAGACATTACACAAATATATATACACACCAACATACACATACTCATGTTTGTATTAATTAAAATCAAGTCAACATTATACTTTGTTAGGCATTTGGGAAGATATTTATCATGTGATTATTTACAACTTTAAGTATTTTTAAAGCCACATGAAAGGATTAAGGCAGGACTGTAACAGAAGGTGGACAAATTGAATTCCCTTACTGCTTATTACGGGTCTACTCTTTTATTTCCTAATTCGTGTAGATAATTTCATTCTAGGAAACAGTCTAACATCAAAAGGCAAGAAGACTTGAAAAGACATAGGAAGGAGAAGGATATAGTAAGATAATGACTTTCCCTTCAAACCATGTCTCTTCATCCATCAAAGCTGTTACCCTTGTTTCTTTTCTCTCCCAATGCACAAACTAGTTGAGGGAGAACTCAAAATAAGCCCTCAATAGGCCAAAACCCCTCTGCACATCTTCAAAAAGGATGCTCTGTGGGCACACAATGGAAATTTGTTTTATGACACTCAAGAGAAATGACTGAATCTGCATCTCTGATGCCCAAATCACTCCTTGATAGGTAAAGAGGAAGCAATGTTAGTATCAGCCAAGGATGCCTGCTATATTGAACTCATAATTTTTTACAATAAAATACTGAATATTTTATGGTCTGTAATTTTCATATCGTATGTTCACACCACCAAGGTATTAAACAAATGACTTTTCATTGCCAGCAGCATGAAGGAGAGAAAGCATACTAGTCATCTTCATTGTGGCTGGTATGATTATTGTGACTATCGAACATTTATATGGCATCTGTTTCTTTCAAAGGACATTTTATTAGTTATTTCTCATCTTTTTCAGAGGATATGATATAAAGTGTATTTTTCAATGTTTTAGCTCTTGGATTTTAGAAATTTTCTTCTAGTATCACCCTATCAATAGATTGTGGTTGCAGTTAGCTGCTGTTGGGCTATTTGTCAACTTAAGGCAACCTCGTGCACAACGGGAAGGAAACAGTGTGATCCACAGGGTTACAGTTGGAATGGTTTGCAGAAGTAGATTGCCAGGCCATTAGTCCTAGTCTGCCTCAGCCTGGATTGTCTGCTGAAACCTGTTGCATCACAGCAACATGAAAGCCTTCACTGATGGAGGGGTATTAGCTGCATGTGAGGTACACTGATGGAGAAGTGAACCTAGGTCTCCCACGTGGAATTCCCACGTGAGAATTTCAGCACTGAACCACCAATGCTTTCAGTTCTTTTGAAAAGATGAAGTGCATGTCCAATGCCAGAATAAGGTACACAGTAAAGAGGCGAGAGTGACAGTGAGACTTTCAAAATGGAAAAAAGGAGTTACATGCATGGTCTTTAGACAAGGGAGATATAAGGAGGCATAAAAGCTCTTGCCACTTGGGATGGTTCACAACTTCCTTCTTAATCTTGATAATATTTCATAAATTACTGAGATTTGTCTGACCCGTTTAGGGCAGGGCACAAGTAGGCAAAACAGGTCTTCCTCTTGAAGAGAAATTCACTCTATTCACCTTGTCTAATAAACGCTGAGTTTTCTCAGTTTTTCATTCAACTAATATTTTTTAAGAATCTGCCATAAGTCAGGACAATGCTGGGCCTTGGTAAAACAGTGGTAAACAAAATAGACATCGATCTTTCCCTCATGAATTTACTTTCATCACATTTCCTGAATACGTTCTCATTCATTAAAATATACACATTTTTTTTCATTATCAAACGAACAATGTTGTCGTTAGCTGCCGGTGAGTCATCTCCTGACTCACAGTGACCCACACACAATGGACTGAAATGCTGCCTGGTCCTGCAGATTGAAGCGCTGCTGAAACCTGTTCAGAGTTGGAGCAGAACACAAGCCTCCACTGGCAGGTGGTTTGACGGTGCATGATGTACACTGACCTGGGGTCACACCCAGGTCTCTCACACGGAAGGCAAGAGTTCTACCACTGAACCACCAATGCCCCGGTAAAACTAGTATTACATTATTATTCTCATTATAATTATTCAGTGTTGGTATCTTAGAGTGATGATAACCTCTGTGAAGCATAAATGTACATAATTACAGAGAAGGTATAGACTAAAGTGTGGAGTGTTAACAGGTACTCACTCTACATAGTAGATACCATAGACAGGGTCTTCAATCTTTTCCCAACCAGCAGGCAGTTCTGAAAAAGAGGATAATATTTAGAAGAACATGTACATATTGTTGAAGGGCCTGTGGATTTTCGATAAACAAGTTAGGCATAAAGAGAAAGACTTGTTAAAAAAAAAAAAAGTTTTAAATCCAAATTTTAAAAAAATATATATGTACTAACAAAAAAAAAGTGTGCATAATTTTTATTTGGCAAAATAGTGTTTTCCTACATGAAGAGCAACTCTTTATCTACTGATATTTTACACAAGAAACTAAGACTTAATAAAATGTAGCTCCAGATGCCTTCATTCTAAGTCAACTATTAAATTAGGTTTTAATAGAAATATAGTTAAAATTTGCCTTGAATACCTACTTCCTGTTTTAAATATTTATGATTTCTCATTTCGTTTCTTGACTACCTTATGAAACAAGCAATAAATGGATGAAAATTAATGTTTCCTTTCATTTTCAATACAATAACGTGGTTTTGCTCTCCAAGGACTAAGTAAAATTTGCATCTATTTTTTCCTTGTTCTATGGAAATAAAAATATCCAAATGGAAGTAGGTTTTTGATTTGCATGGATCTGTCACTCAATTACTGTGTCTGGACAAGCCCATCTTCCCCAGCACTTTACCTTGGAGAGCAGGGATCAGGTCCTGCTTCCAAGTGCTTCCTGCCCATGAGGGCAGACCTGATTCTTTTACATGGAGCAGTAAGATCGGTGTTGGGGGATGTATGTGTCTTTCTGAAAAGTCAACCAAGTTCTGCTGGACTTTATTCCATAGGGTTTCATATTATAGGTTGCAAATTCATTAGCCAAATAACAGTGAGCTCTGTTATAACAAAATGGAAAAGCCCATTGCACCAGGTTGATTGTAGCTGCTGCAAGAAGCAAACAGGATGTGTTCCATGTCATGAAGCACTTCTTTCTGGCACAGCAGCAATTACTCAACTTAATTTCAAACCTACCCTTATAAATACACAGTTAAGGCAAGCTTGTAAGATATCATTATTCCTGTAAGTATCTATTAACCCCATCTTGACTAGAATACTGTAACCACTTGAAATACCACTTATTTTAAAATATTAGTTTTTTGGTGTTTTTTTTTTTTTTAATCAAGTTATCCTGTTGGTCACTATTTCCAAATAGTGAGAATTTCATCAGGACACAGGACTTACATATGCCATCAACAGTTCCAGACTGAAATGGAGGCACACAAACACACACAGACTAATTACTGAAGGTTTATGTTGTGTTCAAATTTGGCTGCACATCAAGAGACATTAATTTCATGGTTTTTGCTTTACATGTTACTTGTTTGCCAACAAAAAGACAGGTTTTCCCTCTTTTCTTCTAATTTAAAAAAAAAACAAAAAACTTGGCATGACGTTCAGCAGGTTTTAAAGAAGTCTTTCAATTCTGGGAGACAAGCTACTGAAATGCAAGACAGGTTCAATTTGCAGATGCTGATGCAACTTGTCATTTTTATATGCTGAGTCTTGGGGACTGAAGCAAATCGAATGCCTGGGAAACAGTTTCCCATTACAAGGTTGGACATTACCACTTAATGAAAACGAACCAGGGAAGTATTTCCAAAGAGTTTGAAAATTGAAGATTTTAAAAAATGCCAATTGCTGCACAGCACTCTGTGTCTTCTGGCATGGGACAAAAGAGTGTGTGAACATGAAGGGACCACCTCATGTTTAATGGAATCCAAACCTCCTCAAAATCTGCATTGCAAATATTTAGCAGTCTTTAGATGAAATAGGGAAAATAATGTGAATTCACTTTGCTCAATTATTAATTTGAAAAACATTTATTGAGTGCCTACTCTTTGCCTAAGAGTGTGTAAGGCATCGGGGACACAGAGTTAACTCAAAAATCACTCTCCAAGCAGAAAATTTAAACAACCTGTGGCAAGTACTTTGATGTAAAAGCATGGAGGGGACAAGAAAGGAAGTACCCTCTAATCTTTTTTTTCTGTTTTGTAGTCTACAACCTACACTTCTGGAGCTGAAAAATGGAGCTGGTCAACTGATATTTCTGAAGACATATGTAAATTTAAATTCTTCTATCTTTTGAATCAGATTACTAAATTCCCAAAATATTCCAGTTTTTCAAGTTAAAACTCATTTTAAATTGAAAAGATAGGTTTCTCACTTCCAATGTGGTGATTATCTTAATAATAGGAATTAGTATCCCAATGCTTAAAATAGAAATGGGTCATCAACTTAAAAAAGGAAGATGTTTGTCCTACTATTTGCTACTGGGTTCTAAAAAAACTGAAAATGGGAGAAAATATTTAAGCCCAGAAAATAATTAACCCATTGCCTTCAAGTTGATTCTAACTTATACCAAAAAAAGAAAAAAACCAAACTCACTGCCTGCCATCAACTTGAATCCAACTCATAGCAACCCCTCCTTGGTTTTCTGCTGTGGTATTTCTATGGAAGTAGATTGCCCAGTCTTCTGTCTGAGGAGTGGTTGGTGGGTTTGAACTGCTAGTCTTCTGGTTAGCAGTCAAATGCATTAGGCACTACACCACCAGAGCTAACTCACAGCAACCCTGTAAGACAGAGTAGAATTTCCCCACAGGGTTTCCAAGGATGTAAATCTTTTAGGAAGCCAACTGCCAGGTCTTTCTCCTATGGAGTGGTTGGTAGGTTCAAACCACTGACCTCAGCAGCTGAGTGTTTAACCACTGTACACTAGGGCTACAGAAAAGAATTACATTAAAATTTTGTTTACTAAAAAAACTCTCATGTTGACTGAAGAACCATCCTCCTATGTTTAGGCAATAAAGGAGAATGTCATAGACATTACAGGTAACTAGAACCCTTTTGGGGGTTGCCAAGATCTGGGATTGAGCCTTAGCTCTACCACTTCATTGCTCTGTGGCTCTGGGTCTCTGAACCACATCTACCTCCTAGATTTAGCAAAAGTCAGCTGTGGATGAAATGAAGATGCTACTAAAACACTTGCCCCAGCACCTCGTATACAGGAAGTGTTTAAGATGGCAACTGTTAAGAAAGACCAAAAAGAACAGGACAGATTTATATGGCCTACATGCTTACTATTCCTGCCTCTCATGTTGTATTATTCTGTCACCACAGAAGCAAAAGTGAGCAGCCAAATGTTCTCAGATCTTTTCAAAGGAGATCTGTCAGCACACAGATCATAGGCATGTGCAAAATCTGAGCTGAATTTCACAATGGTGTCTTAGTTTTGGTTAGGAGGGGAACTTTTTTCCTGTGTCTACCTGTCCTCATTAGTTTCACCATATATATATATATATAGTCGATAATTCTCAAAGAAGGCTCTGCAAGCGTTTCTCACTTCTGGGCTATGTCTCCAGAGGATGCAATAAATTCTGCAAACCAAAAGTGCGTAATGGACCCAGCTCAAACAACAGACTTCTGAAATGACAACCCTGTAATCAAGTGATCTGTGTCCAACACTCAAGCCAAACGACCATGCCTCTCAGAGACAGATTACAGAGAGGGTTTCATTGTCACATCTGGAATCGCACTGTTCACAGAAAACCTGACAGTTGCTATTGTTTGAAATTAGGACCCTCTTATTAAGAAAATGGGCAGTAAGTTTGTCAATAGAACCTGGAGTGAATGCAACAGAAAACAGTATGTGGTTCTACCCAAAGCAGTCTATACATTCAGTGCAATCCCAATCCAGATCCCATTAACATTCTTTAGGGATATGGAAAAAACTATCACTAACTTTATATGGAAAGGAAAGAGACCTCGGATAAGCAAAGCACTACTGAAGAAGAAAAACAAAGTAGGAGGTCTCACATTGCCGGATCTCAAAACCTACTATACAGCCACAGTAGTCAAAACTGCCTGGTATTGGTTCAATGACAGATACATAGACCAATGGAATAGAATTGAGAACCCAGATATAGATCCATCGACCTATAGTCAGCTGATCTTTGACAAAGGCCACAAATCCATTAAATGGGGAAGAGAATGTTTGTTTAATAAATGGTGCTGGCAAAACTGGAGATCCATTTGCAGAAAAATGAAACAAGATCTGTACCTCACACCACACACAAAAACAAACTCCAGATGGATCAAAGACTTAAATGTGAATCCTAGAACTATACAGTTTCTCAAGGAAAATTTAGGGTCAAACTTAAGGGCCCTAATATATGGTATAAATAGACTATCAAGTATAACTAAAATGCACAAATAGCAGAAGAGAAGCCAGATGATTGGGACCTTCTAAAATTTAAATTTTTATGTGCTTCCAAAGACTTCTCCAAGAGTCAAAAGAGAACCTACAGATTGGGAAAAAATATTTGGTAATAACATATCTGACAAGGGACTTATCTCTAGAATTTATAGAACACTCCAACACCTCAATAACAAAAAGACAACCAATCCAATTAAAAAATGGGCAGAAGACATGAATAGACACTTCACCAAGGAGGATATTCAAGCGGCCAACAAACATATGAAGAAATGCTCACGATCATTAGCTATTACAGAGATGCAAATCAAAACAACAATGAGATACCATCTTGCTCCAGCACTAGTAGCAAAGTTCAAAGTTCAACAAGACAGAAAATATCAAATGCTGGCGAGGTTGTGGAGAGATTGGGACTCTCATACACTGCTGGTGGGACTGTAAAATGGTACAACCATTGTGGAAAGCAGTATGGTGATTCCTTCAAAAGTTGGAAATACAAATACCATTTGACCCAGCCATCCCATTACTAGGTATATACCCTAAAGAAGTGAGAGCCAACCTAGATGTCCAACAACTGAGGAATGGATAACCAAACTATGGTACATACACACAATGGAATACTATGCAACGCTAAAGAATAATGTAGAATCTGCAAAACAACGTATAACGTGGATGAACTTGGAGGACATTATGCTGAGTGAAATAAGTCAGTCACAAAAGGACAAATATTGTATTAGTCCGTTATTGTAAAAGTTAAGGAAAGGTTTATCTATTGGAGGACATTTTCTTTGTTGGATACCAGGGGTGGGAGGGGAGGGAACGCTATTAGATAGATAAAAATAAATATTGATTTGGGTGAAGAGAAGGGCAATGTACCAAATGTGAGTGACCAATATGGCAGCATTGAGGATGAGAAAGACATAGAGAGTTACATGAGTAGTACAGACAACAAATATGAACCCTTTTGCATATACAGTACTGAGTTGTCAGTGAAAGCAAACATGGGTATATGGACGGATAGATGGGTGAACAAGCTAAACAATTAGGTATGTCTAAATGGGGAGTGTATCCAAGATCATATATAGGGTTGGCAGACAATGGGCCTATAAGTTCATGTGAATGATCAGAATTCCCAGGTGTATAGTAGAGCTGACAAGGGGCAAGGTTATGGTCATTGCTTGGTCACAGCCAGCTACCCAGAGGGACCGAGTAGTTGATCCTGCGGGCTTGGGACCATAGTCGCAGGGGACATCAAGCTCAATTGGCATAACATACTATACAAAACATTGTTCCACCTACTACTTTGGCTAGTAGCGACTGGGATCTTAAAATCTAGCAAGCTGCCATCTAGAAGCAACAATGGGTCTCTCCTCGTCAAGAAGGAAGAAGAAAACCAAAATTAATGGAAACAATCAGTCCTAGTGACTGGTACACCATCCGATCTGCAACCTATACAACTATGAGACCAGAAGAACTAGATGGTGCCCAGCTACCACTGTTATCCATGGAAGGGATGTAGGAGATCCTGCATAGAGAGGGAAAACAATGTGGAACAAAACTCAAAATCATTTGGAGGCAAAAAAAAAAAAGAAGGTGGGGACCAGGTTTGCTGGTCCAATAGAGCCTGGTGCAACCACTGAGACTATGGCCCCTAGCTGCCCTTCAGGTCTGGAATTGAACCCACAACTGTGGTTTCCAGCCAAACAAAGTACAGGCATGTGAGTTAAACATTTACCTCAAGTAGACACACGCCCTGGAGAGAACAATCATGGGAGAAGGAAGGGCTGCTTATGCACAGGGAGACAGCTCAGGGCGCAGAAGAGTATGGAGGGATGGACACTGGGAAGAGGTAACTATGGGGAGGAAGTGGGAGGGGAGCTGTTGCATTGTAAATTTTGGTCAGTGACATGAGACAAAGTATATGTGAACTGCTGTATGAAAAGTGAATTTACTCTGTAAATCTTCACCCAAATCAAAATAAAATTAAAAAAAAG
This sequence comes from Orycteropus afer afer, assembly GCF_000298275.1. Taxonomy (NCBI): domain Eukaryota; kingdom Metazoa; phylum Chordata; class Mammalia; order Tubulidentata; family Orycteropodidae; genus Orycteropus; species Orycteropus afer. Next base: position 4,067,607 of record NW_006921788.1, read on the forward strand.
AAAACAGTATGTGTCTGTGGGAGCCAATCTTGACATGGTACACAAGTGTAAGCAAAAATATCTTATGTATAAAGGCACATGAAGGCTATTTCTGTAATAGAATAACTTCCTTCCCTGTCCTGTATTAGAGAAAAAAAGGGACACAAGAAAACATTGAAATTCCAACAAAAAGGAATTAATAAATAAGGAAACTGGTAATAACAGTTACATGTTCTGATCACAAGGATGGATATTAAGATACTCTCATTAAATCTTGTCACAAGCACCATGGGTGTTACCACATTAACTCCTCTTGACAAATAAGGAATGGGAAGCTAAGAAGAGTTACATAATTTGCCTAAGCCAGTATAGTAAGTAAAGTGGGGCAGCTGGACTATGAAGCCAAGCATCTTGATATGATTCAGAGACAACTCCACCACTCATCAAACCATAACTGGAATAGAGGTTATGGGACTGAGAAGGGATATGATGTACCCATTTCAACTTGTTTTTTAGAGTCTTTAACAGGATAGGAATGTACCCACAGTATAATAGTCACATAGAAAACAACATAATTGCTTCTTTCCCTAAAATTTCAACATGTACACTTCCACAAGGTTATGTCCCTGAGCAGAGCTGTGTTATTTCCACTGGGCACCTACAGTAGGCACAGGGTCACTCACACATATTAGCCAAGTATCAAGAATTGTATAAACTGGTTCAACAAAATGATTAGGACACTCATTTCATGTCTGGTAAATCTAGTTGTGTCTATTTTAATTCCTTACCTAAAATCACTGAATTGACATATTTGCTTCTGATAAAATTAGCTTCAAATTTTGCTATTATTTATAGTTAACCTCAAGCATTCCTACTGTAATGGCCGTGAGGACACTTTATTGAATATCTTTAAAAATAGATCACTCAATAGTTATCAACCATCATGCTGGCACATCCATCCATTACAATAGGATATGTTCCAAACATTAAGAAAAACAGAGCTAAACTCTATCATACCCTAACTCTAGTCAAGTGTGACTAGACTATATAAAAATAAATGAAAACAATAATCTGAATTAAAATACATTGGTATTTCCAATTATTAAGGTACTCTCAAAAGTGCTAGGCAGATTCAATAATCTTAGGACAGTTCTATTCATATTGATGATCTTCTATTTAACATAAACACTACAGTCAACTTTCAATTAGCCAAGGCTTTCATCTGCAATTCAGCCGAAGCTTGTGCTTCCTCAACTAGTGCTAAGTGGATGCATCAGATGGAATGCAAATGAATTTTAATATTGCTCTCAGTTGAACATAAAACATCTAACTGAGCAGGGAAGACAATTCAATATATTCCAACAGGCAAGATAAAAGAGTTTGGCATTATCTGGTTACGTAAATTATTTCTGAGCCATGATACTAGAGCAGTCAACACTTGATTTACATTAATGCACTCTAAGGAAAATGGCACATCGAAACATGGCATGATCCTCAAGCCATTCACAACAGCGGCAAAGTCAACACATGGAGCACGTGACTTAAAAACATAATACTAAGACTTATTAACTATTCCATTAATCATTAGAATTATTTTATGATTGCTATTCATACAACAATCCTTAGTCTTGTGGAATTTTGCTTACCCTGGCTTTTTTGGGGTATTACCCATGTAGATAAGCACTGATACTAAACAAATAAAGAAATAAGGTTTTGATGGGTACCGTGAAAGTTCAAGCAACACAACAAGCGTTTCTTCTGTTCTTAGCCAGCCCTCAATTTATAAAACTACCTATCGTACATTTGTTAACTTCTTCTCATCTCAGTTCTCTCACTTCTTCTTTGTGGATACAATTTTTTTTTTTTTTTTTTTTTTTTACAAATCTGTGTGATGCCTGCTGTCTGGACTGTAAGATTGACTTTTGTGGACAGACTGAAATGAAAATCATAATTGGAGAAGTGTAAACTAAAAACAGAGGGATTAAGCAATTCACTGGAGACAAATCCATGCAGGGCAAGGCATGAAGCAGCCAAAGGCTGGGACATTTACCTAGTTCACTGTCCAGCTCCTCGGTGTGTACCCCTTCTTCTCCAAAGGAAGAGCAGGAAGGAGACAGAAAAGAGAGAGACATTCAGACACTGGCACCAAGACAGAAATTCCCTTCAGAAACAAAGCAGCAAACATATCACTTTATTTTGTCCTTACCTGCACTGTGGCTTATTTCATTGGCTTGACTAGTAAACTTGTGACCTCAGTGTAAATCACAAAACATTAAGAGCTTGTATTGGCAAAATAATTATATGGCTCATTTCCTTGCATGTCAAAATAGGGTTTGATTGGTTGTAAAAGATGACAAATACTTCTGTGGTTTCAATGTTCTGAAGTGAGAAGGACTTATTACAGACGTTATTTCCAATAAACAAAGCTGTTAGGCCTTTCAATATTGGTCCTTTTAATCCTTCAATATCCTCTAATCAGCAAGGCAATTACACTCACAACTAAAGTATAACTTAACTTAAAAGTAATACTGCTGCCTGAAAAATGGGATGGAAGGTGAGGTCAAATTGGGAATGTAGATTGTAAAATGAGCTACATTTCAATGTCTTTCAAAGGCAGCTAGAAAGATGAGCTGATGTCATAATGATGTTCATCAAGGTCGCAAGTGAATTCCAGTGAAGGCTGCCCTGAAGGGGTAGTGGGAAGCAGAGTCTACTGATTCTATGTTTGCATATAAGATTTTTAAGTGATACACCTGAGAAATATTAGAATGAGAATGTTCTCAGTAATTACAGTGAGCAAAACAAGTCAAGATCCTTTCCAGTCTCAACCTCCTCCTCCTCAGTATGGCACTGTATTATTAGAGAACATAGGACTGGACACAATAAATCATTTCATACAAAAAATCTCTGCAACTATAGAGCAGGCAATTGTCACTATCACTGCAAGCTCCACAAACACCACTGAAGTAAATCTAGTGCCCTCTGTAGTGCCAGGTATATGATAAGTATTTCTTGAATGAATGAATGAATGAATGAGTCATTGCCTTTGATAAACATGACCATACAAATTCTGTAAATACTTGATTTCAATTGTATACAATTGTAAATAATAAATGTTGACACTGGCACTGTTCTTAAAAAGGAAATGCGACTTGCACAAATCTTTCACAAAACTGCTTATTTGGATATTATCTAATAATTTTGAGGGGGATTTATTTATCAGCACTACAGAAGTGGATTGCCCTATCTTCCTTCTGAGGAGTGGCTAGTGGGTTTGAACCACCACCCTTCTGGTTAGCAATAAAATGCCTTAGGCACTCATGCCACCAGAGACTCCTTAATTATTTATTGAGGCTTATTATATACCATCACTGTGGTAGGTGACAGAGATATAAAAATGTGCAAAACCAGGTATCTCTCTATTCTTTTGGAAGAGAAAGGAAGTCCAAGAGTCACATAAATAAACCTAAAGTTAAAATTGTGATAAAGTCACTAGATTGAGATCTAGAACAAAGTGACCTTACCACATCTAAAGGCAAAGTAGTGTGAAAAGTCCCTGAGCCATGATCTGAAGGATATGTAAAACACATCCAAAAGTCTTTTGGAGAAAAATGATTAAAATGCAAGCACTATAAGAATAGGGCTTTTTGTCTGCTGTATTTGTTCTGATACATTTGAAATGCCAAGAACGTACCTGACACAGAGAAGCCACTTAATAACTAATTGTGAAATATAAGAATATTCTAAGAAAAGGGAACCACATATCGAACTGTCATGAAGCAGGAACTCAATGAGGAACAGTGGGGATGAAGAGCAGAGAGTGAGTGGAAGAAAGGTGGGAGAGGCCAAATCACATCGGGCTTGGAGAGGCAACTTACAAACCTGGCATTTAGTCTCAGATAAGCAGACAGCCAGTGGGTTTATCGGGGTGGTCAGTGATAACATAATCACAATTACATTTCAAAAAGATTGCTTGGCTGCAGTGTGAAGGAAAAAAAAAAAAAAAAGAGAGTGGGCAAGAGTCCAGGTGGGAGAGAAGTGTGATCTGGATTAGGATGGTAAAGAGGCTGAGGAAAAAGTGAATGGATTCTAGAAATGCTTAAGAGGTAATGTGATCTCAGCTGTTGACAGTTATAAATGGGTTTGAAAAAAGGTGACAGATCAAAGAGGACTCTTAAGTCTACAGGAATTAACTCTCAACTGAGACAGGGAACACTTGGAAAAAATCAGATTTTTCTTGGGGGGGGGCTGTTGTTGTTCTTCTTAGGTGCCATTGACCCATCTCCAACTCATAGTGACCCTATGCACAGCAGAATGAAACACTGCCCGGTCCTGCGCTAGTTCCATGATCCCTGCTATACTTGAGCTCTTGCAGCTATTGTGTCAAAACATCTCATTGAGGGCCTTCCCCTCCCTCATCGACCCTCCACCTTACCAAGCATGACATCCTTCTCCAGAGAATGGTCCCTTCTGAAAACATGACCAAAGCAGGTGGGACGAAGTCTGGCCATTCTGGCTTCCAAGGTGCATTCCAACTGCACTTCCTCCAGGACAGATTTGTTAGATCTTTTAGCAGTCCATGGCACTTTCAGCATTCTTCACCAGCACCACAACTCAAAAGCATCAACTTTTCTTCAGTCTTCCTTATTCATTGTCTAGCTTTCACATGGATATAGGGCAACTGAAAATACCATGTCTTGTGTCAGGCGCACCTTAGTCCTCAAGGAGACATCTTTGATCCTCAGCACTTGAAAGAGGTCCTTTGCAGCCAATTTTCCCAGTGCTATACATCGTTTGATGTCCTGACTGCTGCTTCCATTGGCACCGATTATAGAACCAAACAATGTGAAGTCTCTGACAACGTCAATCTTTTCCCCATTTATCACGATGCTGCCTATAGGTCCAGTTGTGAGGATTTTTGTTTTCTTTATATTGAGATGTAATCCATACTGCAGACTGTATTCTTCAATCTTCATTAGTAAGTGCTTCAAGTCATCCTCACTTTCAGCAAGCAAAGTCATATCAGCGTATTGCAGGTTGTTAGTGATTCTTCCTCCAATCCTGATGCCACGTTCTTCTTCATATAGTCCAGCTTCTCAGATTATTTGCTCAGCATACAGATTGAATAAGTATGGTGAAAGGATACAACCCTGACACACCCCCTTCTTGAGTTTAAACCATGTAGTATTCCCTTTTTCTGTTCAAACGACAGCCTCTTGGTCCATGTACAGGTACCTCATGAGTACAATTAAGTGTTCTGGAATTCCCATTCTTCTCAGTGTTATTCATAATTTGTTATGATCCACAAAATCAAATGGTTTTGCGTAGTCAGTAAAACACAAGTAAACATCTTTCTGGTATTCTTTGCTTTAAGCCAAGATCCATCTGACATCAATAATGATAACCCTCGTTCCATGACCTCTTCTGAATCCAGCTTGCATTTCTGGAAGTTCTCTGTCAATATACTGCTGCACCATTTTTGAATTATCTTCACTAAGATTTTACTTGCATGTGATATTAATGATACTGTTCGATAATTTCTACATTCTGTTGGATCACCTTTCTTTGGCATGGGTACAAATATGGATCTATTCCAGTCAGTAGACCAGGTAGCTGTCTTCCATATCTCCTGGCATAGCTAAGTGAGTGCCTCCAGCAGGGCATTCATTTGTTGAAACATCTCAATGGGTATTCTGCCAATTCCTGGAGCCTTGTTCTTCGCCACTTCCTTCAGTGCAGCTTTGACTTTCTTCCTTCAATACCATTGGTTCCTGATCATAAGCCACTTCCTGAAATGGATGATCAACCAGGTCTTTTTGGTACAGTGATTCTGTGTATTCCTTCCATCTTCTTTTGATGCTTCCTGCATCATTCAATATTTTGCCCATAGAATCTTTCAATATTCTAACTCAAGGCTTAATTTTTTCCTCAGTTCTTTCAGCATGAGAAATGCCAAGCGTGTTCTTCCCTTTTGGTTTTCTAACTCCAGGTCTTTGCATATTTCATTATAGTAATTGGCTTTGTCCGCTCGAGCTGCTCTTTTGAAATCTTCTGTTCAGCTCTTTTATCTTGTCATTTCTTGTATTTGTTTTAGCCACTCTCTGCTCAAGGGCAAGTTTTAGAGTCTCTTCTGACATCCATTTTGGTCTTTTCTTCCTTTCTCATCTTTTTAATGACCTCTTGCTTTCTTCATGGATGATGTTCATGATGTCATCCCATAATTATTCTGGTTTTCAGTCACTGGTGTTCAATGCATCAAAACTATTCTTTATATGGTCTCTAAATTCAGGAGGGGTCATATTTAAGGTCTTATTTTGGTTCTTGTGCACTTTTTAATTGTCTTCAACTTCAAGTTGAACCTGCATATGAGCAGCTGATGGTCTGTTCCACAATCAGCTCCTGGCCTTATTCTGGCTGAAGATACTGTGCTTTTCCATTGCCTTTTGCCACAGATGTAGTCAATCTGATTCCTGTGTGCCCTATCTGGTGAAGTCCATGTGCATAGCCACCAGTCATATTTTGAGTGCCTTCCAACCTAAGAGGCTCATCTTCCTATGCTGTATCAGACAATATTTCCGGACTATTCATAAAGTTGCTTGGTGATGTATCAGACAGTTTTTCTCTGCTATTCATAAGATTTTTTCCCTGCCAATTCTTTGAGAAGTGGATGGCCTCTTCCTTCTTCCTAGTCTGTCTCAGTCTGTAAGCTGCATTGAAAGCTGTGCACCACATGCAACCCTGCTGGCATTTGAAACACCAATGGCACAGTCTCAAGCCTCACAGCAACATGCAAGGCACCACAGTAGGACAGACTGACAGCCAAGTTTTTCTCCCTTAGCTCTTCAATATCTCTCTGCCCTCCCCTTACCTAGATCCCTCAGCTCTGTCTTGTCCCTGGCTTTTCCCCCCACTTCCTGCCCCTTGGGGTAGGGCCTGTTATCTCCCTCCCCTTACCTGGTTCTTGTGTGGGGGTGGGGGTGGGGGTGGGGAGAGAATTATTAGTTTGGTTTTTGAAATGTGTTTAAGACAACCAGTTGGTATTACCAACCAGGCAGGTTAAAATACTGGCCTAGAGATGGAAGGCAAGATTAAAGGCTTCTAACCAAACTAGAGACATAACGGTGACAAAAGGAGTTCTAAACTGAAGACCAAAATCCTAAACTGCCTCCTCACTTTTTTTAGATACGGCACTGCATTTCATCTACTCTGACTCATAGCAATCCTACATTGCAGAGCAGAACTGCCCCATAGGGTTTCTAAGGCTCTAAATCTTTATGGAAAGACTTTCTCTGGCAGAGCGGCTGATGGGTACAAACTGCCAATCTTTTGGTTAGCACCTGTGCACTGAAATGCCAACTTTCTGTTCAGCAGTCAAATCCCTTAGGCACTGTACCACCAGAGCAACTTAACCACTATGCAGGGATGCTGAATTGCACTAAACCAAAACCAAACTCACTGCTGCTGAGTCAATTCAACTCATAGCAACCCCTCCTTGGGATTCTGAGGCAGTATCTCTATGAAAGTAGATTGCTCCATCTTCCTTCTGAGGAGTAGCTGGTGGGTTTGAACCACCAGCCTTCTGGTTAGCAGTCAAATGCCTTAGGCACTATGCCACCAGAGTGCCTTAATTGCACTAAAGTTAAGTCTAAATAAGAATTGTATGCACCTGTTTCAACTTACCTACAAATCTGATTTAAAGACACATTTAGGAATGGAGCTCATTCAGACAGGATACAGAAAACAAGAAATCTTTATAAAAATTAGATGTGCTGGCTATATGGGTACAGATGTTATGACCTACAGAGCATAGACAGACACACACCAATATAGTGACCAATAATGTTATTGTATTTGGTATCATGACATAAAAAATAACAAAATAGCTTGATTTGACTGGTAATAGGAAACACAGGCATGTAAACTGGTACTTGTCATAGAGGTACAAATTGGTCATATGCTGATATTGTTTATGTATAGAGACACACATACATATGATTTCTCTTAGAAACAGAATATATAAATTCTTAAGTTACAGGGATAATTACTAAACTAAATGCATTTGGTATGACTACACACTTGTTCCATAAGTACAACATTAACAAAAATGGCAAGAATTCTAAGAACTAAAAATTACTAGATTCAATACTTTTACTCCATTCACAGTTTTTCTCAGTAAAGTCTATTGTAGTCTTCTGTCATCTATAAAATTATATGAACAGGCACTTTCATACATTCTCAGTATGAATATAATGACTACTGACATAAAAGACTCTGGTAATAAGAGTACCTAAATTGTCATAAAAAATCACCAGGCATCAGAAAAAAAAAAGAAAAGTTGCATTTGGGCCCATTAAGTTTTATGGTGGACTGTACTTTATATGTTGTCTGATCCTTGAAAAATTAGTTATCTTTATATGATACATTATACAGCATATCTGAATAATCAGGACAGTCCATTACCCTAAGAATGCAAAATAACAGAGTTGACCATACCTGTTCCATCCCTTCTTCAGGATCAGGACCAAACCACCCAAAGAAAACAAATTGCTCAGTCATACCTCCAAATGCAGCAGAACTTGTATTTCTACTTGAAGTCATTCAGAGAAATATGACTATGCAGTTCTATGTTAATTTAGTGTAACTTGCAAACCACATATAATGGAAGGATTTTGGAGCACAAAGTTTTAACAGCATTGAACTTGCATTAAATGCTGGCTTGCATTTTCAAACAAATGTCAAGTTCATATATGCAACAATTCTGCACCAAAGAACAAATTAATAAACTTTTGTTATCTTGCAGTAAAATATGTATTCAATAATTATACTACTAATTTAAATGCCAAACTAGAATAATGAGCAGGAAAGGAACCACTTCCTCTTTAATTCATCTTTATAAAAAAACAAATTTATGTGGAACTTGGGTTAGATTTCAGTGTACTGAAAAGGTACACTTCCCACGCCCTATTTTGGGGAAGTATTTAGAAACTTCAATGCCTTGAAATCAACTTTTACAATAGTAACTGTTACAGCCAGTTAATTCTTTTTCAAGATTAAATGAGGATGGGGCTTGTAGACAATACCTCAGCCCTTTTATTGGAAAAATACACTTTTCAGATATTTAGGTTATTGTTGTTGTTAGGTGCCACTGAGTCAACTATAATTTCAACTCATAGTGACCACATGTGACAGAACAGAAACTACTTCATTAGGTTTTCTGGACTATCATCTTTATGGGAGCAGATTACCAGGTCTTTCTCCTGCAGAGCAACTGGGTAGGTTTGAACTGCCAACCTTTCAGTTAGCAGCCAAGCATTTAACTGTTGTACCACCAGGGCTCCTTAGGTATTTAGCATGTATTCTGAATTATATTCAGATTCCCAAACAAGTCCACATCTACTCTAGACCTCGAAAATCAGAAAGTAATGAAATATGTAGAGTTCAAGAAAAGCTCTTGATTTTTTTTTCCAACCCAAGGCTTATATAACATAGGATTAGGGTTCCATACATGTAAGTGAAAAGAGCATTTCAGTTTTCATGGAGAACTTCCAGAGTCTTCTCTAAATCCTGAAGACAGGTCATATCTTCATTTGAACAGTTTCTGACTGTACTAAAGTTCTGTTTCTAATAGAGATAACTATCTATATCTGCCTTTATGGATACAGATAAACTGTTCTTTTGAAAACAATTCTACAGATTTCTATTTTTTTGTAAACCACACTCTAATTACTTGAAATTGGATTACATTTAATAAAAACATTGTTAAAACCTGGTTGACCTTGCCACAGACTCTTTAAAATATGCACATATGAACAAGCCTCTACTCATCTACCCAAGATCTTCCTAGGCCCTTACCATCATCTTCACACTCTTCCAGAGGCTTCTGCTGCTTGTTCAGGCACCGAGGGTCTAGCCAAGATGTGGTTTTAGTGTTATGGCTACAAATGAGAAATGAAAACAAGAAATTTGTTGGGAAAAGAAAAGCTCAAAGACATAAGAATTACACACTCTTCAATGCTTGCTCCTCAACCAAAGTCCACATGCTTCCCAACAGCAGGTACAAAGAAGAGAATCTGAGCTTGGAATTATTAAAGGGCTTGCTGGTGGTGGTGGTGGTAGGAGGTATATCTTAATATGGCTCCTTACCTACTAATAAACCCACTGCCATCGACTTGATTCCAACTCACAGTGCTCTCCACTGGGTTTCCAAGGCTATAAATCTTTATGGAAGTAGATTGTTTCACTTGCCTACTGTGGAATAGCTAATGGGTTTGAACCACCAATCTTCTGGTTAGCAGCTAAAGTGCCTTACCCACTACACCATCAGAGCTCTTTTACCTACCTGACAGAGTCATTCAATTGCTGAAAGCTCAAATACAATGTAATGCCAGTTTTATTTTTGTATAGTGAGTTCCAAATGACATCCCTTGTCCTATTGTGGAAAAATGAGGGTCTTCAAAGGTGGGGACCAGGTTTGCTGGTCCAATAGAGCCTGGTGTAACCACTGAGACTATGGCCCCTAGCTGCCCTGCAGGTCTGGAATTGAAGCCACACCTGTGGTTTCCAGCCAAACAAAGTACAGGTACGTGAATTAAACATTTACCTCAAGCAGACACACGTCCTGGAGAGAACAATCATGGGAGAAGGAAGCACAGGGAGACAACTCAGGGCGCAGAAGAGTATGGAGGGATGGACACTGGGAAGAGGTAACTATGGGGAGGAAGTGGGAGGGGAGCTGTTGCATTGTAAATTTTGGTCAATGACATGAGACAAAGTATATTATGTGAACTGCTGTATGAAAAGTGAATTTACTCTGTAAATCTTCACCCAAATCAAAATCAAAATAATAATAATAAAGCTATTAGCCACAAAAAAAAAAAAAATGAGGGTCTTCAAATTTGCTGAGGAGCAAACTCCAATTAACTTCAAATTTGCGTTTGACTTACATCCTAGATGCTGAAATTTACTAAGAAGGTTGCTATTCCACTCATGACCTTCCATAAGAATTCTCATGACAGTGTGAAACTACCTCAATTCACCCAAATGCCTCAAAGCATATCATTAATCACTGTGTCCTAAATTATGCCTTAGAAATGTTGTTGTTATGTGCCGTCGAGTCAGACCCAACTCATAGCGACCCCTCCTTTGGTTTCTGAGGCAGTATCACTATGGCAATAGATTACCCAACCTTCCTTCCGAGGAGTGGCTGGTGGGTTTGAAGTGCCAGCCTTCTGGTTAGCAATCAAGTGCCTTAGGCACTATGCTACCAGAGCTCCCTGCCTTAGACATAGTGCACTGAAAAAAAAAAAAAAAAAAAAAAAATCTCACTGCTGTTGATTTGATTCCGACTAATAGTGACGCCTCCTTAGTCTTCTGAGGCAGTATCTTTATGCGACGGCAGTGAGTTTTTTTTTTTTTTTTTTTTCCTTCCCCCCGAATCTCTGAGGAAGTAGATTGCCCAGTATTCCTTCCAAGGAATGGCTGGTGAGTTTGAACAGCCAACCTTCTGGTCAGCAGTCAAATGCCATAGGCACTATGCTACCAGAGCTCCTAGATGTAGTGTACTCACTCACTGCTCTTGAGTCTGATCTGACTCACAGCAACCCCTCCTTGGGTTTCCCAGGTGGTATCACTACAGAAGTAGATTGCTCAATCTTCCTTCCAAGGATTAGCTGGTGGATTTGAACCACGAGACTTCTGCTTAGCAGTCTTAGGAACTACACCACCAGAGCTCCTAGACATAGTGTCAGCAACCCAAAATTACATAGAATAAATAGGACCTGGGCCAACTTAGGAGAAACAAAGTGTGTCATCCAACTGCCTTCTGGAGGGTAGAGTCCAAATCTAGATGAAATGTTTCAAGATACTTGGGTTACTGAATGCTTGAAGTATACAGAAACATTCCCAAGAACATTGATCGCCCTTGAGTCATGCTCAAAATATCACAAGAAAGATGGGAAGAATCGAGCTTCTGTGCTTCCCAAAGCAAATCAAGACACTGGCCTCAAGTCCCCAGTCCATTCTCTACAAGCTAAGTGGTGGGGCAATGGACTACAAGTCAAGTTGTTCTGGCTACAAACTGGAAACAAAATCAGGAAATCTGTTAGAAAAAGAAATTTTTTTGAAGTTTAGGTAGTTGTTAGTTGCCATCAGGTCGATTCCAATTCATGGCAAGCCCATGTGGCAAACCCATATATGGAGAAGACCCTGCTCCATAGGGTTTGTAAGGCTGTGATCTTTCAGAAGTAGCAATTTACCAGGCCTGCCTTTGAAAGTACCTCTGGGTGGGTTTGAACCACCAATCTTTTGGCTAGTCGAGTGCTTAACTGTTTATACCATCTAGGGACTCCTAAAGTTTAGGTAGTAACTTACTTTTTTTTTTTTAAGCTTTAAGTTTAGGTTATAAATATGACAAAAAATACTAAATTACTTTAGATTAAAATCTTATTTATTGTTAATGAAAAAGCATAGCTTAAAAGAAAAACAGAATGGGCAAATGTATATACATGTCATCTCAAATGTGCTATAAGAAAAAAAAAAAGATAAGCTTTTTATATATGTTACAGTTTATTTAATCCTTACAGTAATCAACGGGAAAATTAATAGTATTAAAATTATTACTCTCCATTTAACAGATGAGAAAACTGAGGATGGAAAGGTGAAGAAATTTGCCAAAGAATCCTCTACTGACTAATTGTAGAACTTGAAATCAAACCAAGGGATTCTGGTACCAGAACCTATGTCTGCATATCTCTAGTCAAAATGATCATTGCTGGGAGGGAGGATTATGCATAATTTTAAAAATAAATGTTTTTGAGTTAATTGTAGATGCACATGCAGTTTTAAGAAACAGTACAGAGAGAGCCCACATGTCCCTTACCCAGGTTCCACCAATGGTACCCACTGCCATAGAGTTGATCTGGATTCATAACGACTCTATAAGACAAAAGAACTGCTCCATTGGGTTTCTAAGTCTGTAATCTTTATGGAAGCAGACTCCCTCAACTTTCTTCCATACAGTGGCTGGTGGGTTTGAACCACAGACTTTTTGGCTAGCAGCTGAGTGCTTAACCACTACATCACCAGGGATCCTTCTACCAATGAAAACATGTTATAAAACTATTGTTCAGTATCACAAAAAGGATACTGATAACTATACAGTCAAGACACAGAGCATTTCCTTCACAAGGATCCCTCATGTTGCCTGTTTATAGCAGCACACAGTATTCTTCATATTCCTCCCCCACCCCTTTTCTTTAAACTCTGGAGACCACTAATCTGCTCTCTACTTCTATAATTTTACAGTACATAAAATTTGGGGAACAGCACTGCTCACATAACATAATTCTCTGGAGATTGATCCAGGTTGCTCCATGGATCAATAATTAGTTCTTTTAACTGATGAGTAGAATCCCATGGTCTAGATGTGCCACTGTTTAACCATTCAAGGATTTCTGTGTTGTCTCCTCTTTGGGAGCTATTATTAATATATGTGTTATGAACCTTCATGTACAGATTTTTGGATCAAAATAAATGTTAATTTCTTTGAGATCAAGGATCAAATGTAACACTGGGTCATGTGACAGCTGCATTTTTTGTTTTGTTTGTTTTTAACAAACATTTGCCATTTTAAGCAGTTGCATGTTTAGCTTTCTAAAAAACATCCAAACTGGTTTTTAGAATGCAGTACCATTTTACCTTCCACCACCAACATAGGAAAATTCAATTTCTTCACATCCTTGCCATCAATTAGTGTTGTCACAATTTTTAACCATTCTGATACCTGTGTGGTATTATCTCATTTGAGATTATATTTGCATTTATCTAATGGCTAATGATGCTGAACATCTTTTCATTTCTGGGACAAAGTTCTGCTTAAGTCACCAATTCACTATCCATAAGCTAAGTTGGTGGGGTAAAAAAATTACAAGTCAAGAAGTTGTGGCTACAAATCAGAAACAAAAACAAGAAATTTGTTTGAAAAAAAATTGGAGGGTAAAAATAAGTGTTCACTTCTCTGGGATAAACAATATTTGTCCTCTCTATATCTATATCCTCTTTGGGAGCTCTGGTAGCATAGTGCCTAAGGCACTTGACTGCTAATCAGAAGACTGGTGGTTCAAACCCACCAACCACTCCTCAGAAGGAAGGTTGGGCAATCTACTTCCATAGTGATACTGCCTCGGAAACCCAAGGAGGGGTCACTGTGAGTCGGGGCCGATTCGACGGCACATAACAACAACAACAACATCCTCTTTCGTAAACTGTCCGTTCAGGTATTTTGCTTATTTTCCAATTGAATGGTTTGATTTTTAAGTTCTGTTCATTTTTCCCAAAAATCAATATTCTCTGTTAATCAGACTGAAAAATTTCCATTTTCTGTGTTTAAGTTCACTGATTCTTTTCTCTGTTCCCTCTATTCTGCTGCTGAATCCATCCTTTGAGTTTTTACTCAGTATAAAATTTTCCATTTGATTTTTTTTTTGTATCTTCTATCTCTTCGCTGACTTTCCTATTTTTTGCTGTAACATTCTATTTTTCATTTGTTTCAAGCATGTCTGTAAATTCTCATTGAGCACTTTTAAGATAGCTGCCCTAAATTCTCTAACATATCTGTCATCCTGCATTTGACATCTATTATCTTTATTCACTCACTGTTTCCTGGTTCTTGGTATTAGGTTATGGGACTCCAGATCCTTTTGAAACCTTTCATGTTAGCTGTCTTCTTTTGACAATGCTGTGGCAGGGTAAAGAGGAGGGCTGTCTTATTCTTGCCAAGTGGAGGTGAAAGTCCAGGTTCCTCACTCAGCATCTGTGGACATCCATGGGAGGAAGGAGCTTCTTATTACTGCTAGACAGGGGTGGGAGTTTCCCCAGTAGGCCTCCACTTACACCACCTTGGCTGGGACGGTCTGAGTGCCTTATCACTGATCCCCAAGAGACCACCATTTTGCAGGGCTGAAAGTTCTGGTTCCCCATTAAATTTGCTCCAACACCCATCCCAGTGAGGAGAAGGTGAGGTGCCTCATAACTGCCAATTAGGAGTGGAAGCCCAGGCTCCCTGCATGGAGGCAGTGTCTCTAACTACCTGGCAAATATATCAAAGCCCCAGCTTCCTAAGCTTTTTCTGACACCACCAAGGGTATGGGGTCCTGTTATAGTTTTTTGAAAGTGGAGGTCTAATTTCCCCACTTGGTTTTTCCTGGTATGGGTAGAACTGGAGGCCTAGTACTTTCTGTTATTTGGCTGAAGTAGAGTAGTTACCACCTAAAAGTTGTCTGTCATACGGATTTCCCCTTTCCTGCTCCTTTGGCTAGAGAATGCATACTTTCGTGGAGTTTTTATATTTACTGTCTGTACCTACTGGTGTTTCCATGTTGCAGGCTTCTTCAGCACCCAGTCCGGGATATATGAGGTATAAAGAGAATTCATGGAACTCACCACCATGTCAGCCCTTTAAAACCAGGTCCTTTACAGGTCTTCCAAGGGCTCGCATAACATAAATCTTATGTCTTTCTTTCAAAGTCTTGTTATGTTTTTTTTTCTATATAATGTTCTTTTTATTTTACATCATTTCTTAGATTTCTCACAAAGTATAATACTAAAGTTTATACATATGTGTATGTGTGGGTGTGTGTGTACAACAAAGCATCCTAGAGATCTGTTTCCATAGAAACTTAATTTGCTATTCAATGTAAGGTACGCTAAGACAATGTTTTCCAAAAAGGAAGGACACCTCAATGCTCATTAAGAAGGAAATATAATTTAGTTTAAAATAAAAATGGTGTGTATCTAATTAGTTAACATCTATGTAAGTTTATAGTTGCTGACCAAATTCCACAGCTTCAAAATCTGCCACATTTTTGTCTGATTTTCTATTAAATGCAGCATCAGCTAAAAGCTAAATTAAGCTGTGCAAGTGGGCAAGTCACTGAGTCTCCTATAAACTGTCCATCAGAGGCTATAGTCTCAACAACCATCAGGCTTCCATTTTCACTTTTCAAATTTCATCAAGTCAATCATCAACAAAATTATTGTTACATTTTTCTCAAAAATTGGAATTTCACACGTTATTCTGGATCAGGTAGGCCTCTATTACACATCCCTTTTCTTAACATGCATCTTTCTTACTAATGGACATAAGTTCAAAGGCAACTTATTGCAACAAGCTAAGTATAACTCTTGAGCTTAGAGCTGACATGTATTCTTATAACAATAGTTAAACTCCTCTGCAATAGCCAAAGATTATGATGTATCAAGATGATAACAACAGTGTTCACTAATTAGCACTAAACTCAGTGTTTTACATCTATTTTCACACTTAAATCTTATTATTAGCCTGACAAAGTCAGATGATTCATAATATTTCAATCTTCTTTTACAGATAGGGAAATTGACATGCAAAGAAGTAAATTCAAGTTCCCAAGGTCACAAAACTAGCCGATGGTGGAAACAACTTGGTTGTAGAGCTGAGTTATTAACCACTATAAATCCCTGCCTACCAGAAAAAGAATACACCTTCCAGGGTTGACTTAATAAGCATTTTAAAAAACAAAACATGAAAACAGAAATGGATTGTCCCTTCTCTCTGGTTTCAAACTATCATAGGAGCTTTAGGTCACTTATCTCAGTCTTCCCAGGTAGGCTCTAGAAAGGATGTTCTAAGATCATCTTTTCCTTCACTCTTATGTCTTTAGGAAACATACATTTTCAGCTTGTTTAATTTTCCTCCTCTCATTGCAAAATACATGCTCAGTTTAAAAAAAAAAAAACTACAAAGAAATGTAGTATGTGATTAGAAAGTAAATTCCTTTCTTAACTCAAGCCCAATTGTTAATATACACTTCCAGAATGTTTTTATATGCAGAACTACATCTACACAGCCACAGAAATAAAGGTAAACATGTAATACATGTAGGTAAATGTTATTAGTTGCCATAGCAAAACTTATATATAATAGAATGAAAGGTTGCTTGGTCCTGGGCCATCTTCACAATCATTGCTCTGTGTGAGCCCACTGTTGCAGCCACTGGGTCAATCCATCTCATTAAAGGCTCCCTCTTTTTTTGCTGACCCTCTACTTTACCAAGCCTGATGTCATTCTCCAGCAATTGGTCCCTCCTGATAATAAGCCCAAAGCATGTGAGTCAAAGTCTCGCTATCCTCACTTCTAAGGTGCATTGTGGCTGTACTTCTTACAAGACAGATTTGTTTGCTCTACTGGCAGTTCATGGTATACTCAATATCCTTCACCAACACTGTAATTCAAAGGCATCGATTCTTCTTTGGTCTTCACTTTTCATTGTCCACATTTCACATGCATATGAGGTGATTAAAAAATATCTTGACTTGGATCACGTGCACCCTCAAGTGACATCTTTGCTTTTTAAAACTTTCAAAGAGGTCTTTTGTAGCAGATTTTCCCAACAGAATACATCATTTGATTTCTTTATTGCTGCTTCCATGGATGTGGACTGTTGATCCAAGAAGAATGAAATCCTTGATAACTTTAATTTCTTTCTCAATTACCATGATATTTTTTTACTGGTCCAGTTTTAAGGATTTTAGTTTTCTTTATGATCAAATATAATCCATACTAAAAAGTATCTTTTACTTTCACCACAAAGTACTTGAAATCATCTTCACACATATACATGTATAATATATAGAGAGAAAATCTCCAAAGTATGTGAGTCATGTGAGTCAAAGTCTTGCCATCTTCACTTCCAAGGTTAGGAGAGATATATATGTGTGTGTATGTATATATATATCTACAAAGCTGAGATAGTACCTATATTGTTTTGCAATGTCCCTCCTGATTCTTTAATGTTCACTTAACAGTAACTCTTCAACTTCAATTTATACCAGTAATAAATTTACATATACTTTCTTTTTTTTTCTTAGCTTAATTAGTCATGTTCTTTTTCTTTTTTTAGTGGTACATAAAATAATTGTGACTCAAATGTAGGTAACAGAGCCAAAGCATAGCATTTTAAAAACAGACTACTGTTGCTTGGGAAGTTCACACTTCCTAGACTTACTTTGCAGAATGGTTTCAGTTCTTTTTTTTTTTTTTCCAGTAAAGGTTATTTAGTAAATGCTTAGGTATACAGATTTTAAGTTTAAGTAATTTTGAAAAGTTTTCATATCTATATACTCTCAAACGTCAATTCCTATGTCTCATACCATGTATAAAAATTACCTTAAAAGAATTACAGACCTAAATGTAAAATATAAAACTTCTGAAAAAAAAAAAAAACATAGCAGAAAATCTTTATGAACTTGGTTTAGGCAAAATTTCTTAGCTATTATACCAAAATCATTACTGAGAAGACAAAAAAAAATTATTTATTAGACTTCATGATAATTAAGAATGTCTGCTCTTCAAAAAACAATGGAAAAAAAATCCATATTCAGACAAAATGTTTGCAAATGACACATATTTTAGAGAATTGGATCCAAGGTACGTGAAGAACTCTTAAATCTTGAGAATGAAAAAACTGCAACATGATTTGGAAAAAAAAATTATTAATGGCTAAATATATTCTGTATATATTATATCATGATTTAAGTATGCCATAATTTAGTTATCTAATCCTTTAGCAAAATTATTAACTTTATGCTTTCTCATGCTCTTCAGACTCAACGATTAGGATGATGTGTCTGATTACTTTTTTGCGTGCAAAGCTTATTAAGCCGTGTGAGAGAATACCCTCAATATGTAATCAATCCTTTTAGATTTAATTTGCAACTGTAGCTGCTAGATGGAGGGAAGGAAGGGGAAAGAAAGAGAGGGTGATATTTAGGTACAAATAATGGTATACTTTACTCTATAAAATAGACTTCTCCATTTTCGGTATAGGCCATCTCCCAGTTTTCAGGTAGAGGACCTAAATTATCCTCTGCAGAAAGAGGTAGGTATTGAGGGAACTTCTGAGAAGGGTCCGTGATGGGGGCAGCAATGATGCTACTATTCACAGGCGGTAGCGCTGTCTCTTGGAGAGTATGCTCGTCTTGGTCACCAGAATCGGCTGTTTAATTACGTGGGGGGAAGAGAGAGAAAAGAGGGAAAAAAGTAGTTATTCACTGATCACACTCCAAACCTGTGAAATCCACTGTTGTTGTTAGGTACCATCAAGTCGATTTCAACTCACAGCCACACATCTGACAGAGCAGCACTACCCTGTAGGGTTTTCTAGGCTGTAATCTTTATGGGAGCAGACTGCCATCTCTTTTTGTTCTCAGAGCCAAAGGATACGTTCAAACCACCAACCTTTTGGTTAGCAGCCAAGTGCTTAACCATGTGCCACCAGGGCCCCCTGTACCTATATTCTTAAAAGCCCTTATTCTTGCCTAATTGCTGGTCATTGACCATGACTTCTGTTTCATTTAGATGGATGTTCCTTTGCTAGAAATCATCAAAGTAATTGATAAACTATATTTTACCTAAAAAGAACAAGGAAAAATACGTACTCGAAAATTCATTGTTCACACTCCTGGTAATATCAAAGAAGAAACAAAGCCTTAAATTGGTCACTAAAATTAAGAAGATGATCAAAACACAAAACTGACTTGAACTCTCATTCCATAGGTTTTTGTTTTGTTTTGTTTTTTACTTGTTATTTGGGTGAAAGTTTACAGAGCAAATTCACTTTCCATACAGTAGTTCACACACACGTTGTCTCATGACATTGACTACAGTTTACCCCAATGCAACAGCTCCCCTCCCACTTCCTCTGGATAGTTACTTTACCTCTTCCCTGTGTCCATCCCTCCATGCACTCCTGCCCCCTCAACTATCTCCCTGTGCATAAACAACCCCTCTTTCTCCCATGATTGTTTTCTCCAAGGAGTATATCTACCTCAGGTACCATAAGGTTTTTTGTTTTGTTTTATGACTTTGACGAGAAGCCTTTGGATGTAAAAAAAAAAAAAAAAAAAAAAGGTTTATGATGGAAACACAAATAGAGTGGAATTATTGCCCATTTTCATATAAATTATTTAAAACATTTTTGGTAAACACTAGCAAAAATCCAAGACTCTTACAATTTGAGGTGGAGATTATATATAATTTTAGAATATGGAGACAGCTATACCAGTGAGTCAGATTTGAGCCTTTTTGAAAAAGTGGAAAGAATGCTCTTGTAAAAACCAAGACAGTTACCCCCAGAACAGTAACATGTGTGCAAACTGACTTGACATGGATCTTAACAGAGGGCTTTAAGTACATAAACTCTTTGCCTTCTTATTAACTGGAAACAACAAGAGGTGATGTCATCAAAGTATCCACAAATGGCACTGTTGACATTCAGCTGAATTTTTATAGAGGACGATGATATTAAATGTCAATCTCCATGGGGTTTTAAAATGTAACAGTCAGGGGATGTAGTTATTTCCTATCTCCCAGAATAATTCTCTTGAAGACATTTCTTATTTACTGAAAGCAAACTGAAGAATAATAAATGGCCGTTTTCAAATCTTTCTCTGATGAGTAGCTCCCAATGATATACACATGACTAAAGGTAATCCAAAGTTATTAAGTACATGCAGAGCTTACCAGACAACAACCTCCACCAAAAACCCCACTACCTTTGAGAAGGCTGTATGTGGTCCTTCCTACCTTGCACTCATTCCCTCTTTCTTCTAGTACCACCAACTCAGATGTCCCTCCAGGTCCACATGGTCCAGCTGGTGACTGAGCCAAGCTCATTCCTAGCACCTGGGGTGGGCCCATGTCACACTTACAAGTACTCTATCACTCTTGCCTTGGACGTTCAGAAATGGGCACAGGACCCAAAGCAAATGAACCAATGTCAATCCAAGAAGTTTCATGGGAATTATCAAGCAAAAAAGTAGCCTCAGGGACTAAAGACTAAAGAGAGAAAAAGATGCCCATCAGACTGAGTCTCTGATTACATGCCTGAAGTCAAGGCTATCCCTGCCTTCTTTAGTTGCCTAATGCCCCAGATTCCATTTCCTGCTTAAAATACTTAAGAGTTGGTTTGAGGACTAGCATCTAGTTTCTTCATTAATAAAACAGCTGTAAGTGCAAAGGAAACCAAAGGGAATTAGGTCAACACAGAGGAGAGAAACATTTTGAAATTACTAACCAATAAAAGGAGAAACTGCAAAACTGAACAGTAATCAGAACATTGGCCCTCATTCTTTAGAAGCCAGTAAGTACTTGTTATCTTAGGAAGGTTAACTTTTCACACTTACATGTATATAAGAATCACTGGGAGATCTTGTTAAAATGTAAATTTCTGGCTTCCTATTACAAAGATTAGATTTAAGGTGTGGTTCCAAATTATAAATTCTTATAGCAACAGGTGATAGAGATTCAAATGATACAAGACATTTTGAGGACAAAGACATAAATAATTCTCAGAAGAATTAGAAGAAAAAAGGAGGTAGGAAATCATTTGTTAAAATGTCCCAATTTCTATTTGGGTTTACTCTCTTCTGGGCTTGAATGTACCATAAGCCAGGATCCTAGACTCTTTGGCTTTTAGGAGAGGTATTGTCCTGAAGCCAAAAGGTCTGTGTGTTGTAGCTCAGAGTACAAACTCCTGAGTCCACCCCTGCTAGGCCAGAGATGCAAATGAGGTATCTGGATGGAGCCCTGGACAGGGGTGCCCAGTCCAGAGGGTTTTCAGTGCCAGACAATAAATATCCTGGAGAAAAGTGGATTCAGGGTTGCCAGATCTTGGATTTTTCTTTTCTTTTAATATAAAAATAATGCAATGTGGCATAAGCAATAAGTGAACTGCAGTGGTTATAATAAGCACTGACTCTGGAACTAGACTGCCTGAGTTGGAATCCTGGCTTTATCATTTACTAACTGGGGCAATGTATGTAATCTTTATGTGCCTTAGTTTCCTTATCAGTAAAGTGGAAGTAGTAACAGTACCTACCTCATCAGTGAATTAATTTAGGCAAAGCACTCTGAACAGTGTCCAGGCCATGGTAAGCAGGACTTAAGTGTTAACCATCATCATCATCATCCTCATCATTATAATCATCAGAGTCAATACTGTTAATATTTGTCTCCAGACCAGATCTGGTTCCCAGCCTGACAACTTGTTACAAATAAGAAGAAAAAGCATAGGTTTTGACATCAGACTTCAGATCAAATCATACTTTTCTTCTTTCTTTCTAGCCATGTGACTCTGGAAAGGACATTACCATTCTGAGCATCTGTTTCCTCATCTGCAAAACGGGTACTACATACATGCTATGAAAAATGAATGAGATAATACATGTAAAATTCTTAGAACAGTGCCTGGTAGGTGCTAAGAGAGTGGTTGGTACCAGTATCTGGTCCTGGAATACAAGTAGCCAAAGTCAGCAATAGCCTTTTATGTGATCTTTAAGAGCCAGGAAAGGGCCAGTGCAATAGTAGACATGTAATAATTTTAAAAGTTTAGCATACCTGTTAATAGAAGCTGGATGTAGCAGAAAAAGAATAATGTGTGGCCCACTACATATGAAATAAGAGGCAACCTCAGTTGAAAATTCACTGATTAAAAGAAAAAAAAAATCAGTGACTATGTTAAAGACACATTAGCTCAGTGGGAAAGTTTCCAAGTAGTTTTAACTTCCTGGAGGAAAAAAAAAAAAAAAAAAAAAAATCCCTCCAGCAACTGGACCTTATTTTAAAATGGCTAAATATTTATTTTTACTTCTGGTGTCTTCTATGCCTTCTTTCCAGTCCAAAAGAACCTTAATCAATGCCATTCTACGAACAGAAACAAGTCTGAAAATGAAAGGTGGATGCGGACATAGGGCAGACTCAAGAAAATTCACAGCCACATTCATAACTTTGACTTTGACACATGCTTTCAATTTCAGTATCTCTTGCATTTAACTTTCTAAACATTTGGGAGCATTAGTGTTCCCCCTCTTACTAAAGGTTGCCACTGAATCCAAAGAAGACAGGTAGTGTGAAATATTGGAACGCAAACTGGACGGGGAGACATAAAACCTGGTTCTACCCTTGTCTAATTCTGTACCGGGCACTGTGCTCTTTTAACCTCTCTGATCCTCAGTGTTATCATCTATAAAATAGGGAAGGTAATACCTGGCGTGCTTACCTTTATGATTTCTAGGAGACTTACCACATACATTGTAAATAGCAGGAAAAACAAGTTTATTCATAGTAAATCCAAGTATTTACACACACACATACATACACACACACTTCTGAGGTCTTCTGGTAGTGACACATACACACCAAAGAAAACACATTTTCCAAGATTATTTTAACTTAAACATGCTTATAGATTTAAGTGCATCCCACACTGGTACACAACCAGTCAAAATCTGTAAGGTTCAAAGAACTGATGAAGTTGATTTAAATCACAAACAGCATAGTGGAGCTCTGGTGGCGTAGTGTCTAAGGCATTTGACTGCTAACCAGAAGGCTGGAAGTTCAAACTCACCAGCCACTCCTCGGAAGGAAGGATGGGCAATCTACTTCCGTTGTGATACCACTTTGGAAACCCAAAGAGGGGTCACTATGAAGTTGGGTCCAACTCGATGGCACACAATAACAGCAGCAGCATAGTGGATGAGAATGCAGGTTCCAGAGTCAGGCTTTCTGGGCTGAAGTGACAGCTCTGCCACTCACTGGCTTTGTGATGTTGTTGTTGTTGTTATGTGCCGTCGAGTCAGACCCGACTCCTAGCAACCCCTCCTTGAGTTTCCGAGGCAGTATCACTACGGAAGTAGATTGCCCCATCTTCCTTCCAAGGAGTGGCTGATGGGTTTGAACAGCCAGCCTTCTGGTTAGCAGTCAAATGCCTTAGGCACTATGCCACCAGAGCTCCCGGCTTTGTGATACTGGACAAGTTATTTGACCACTCTTTAGCAAAGGTAAGTCACATAGTCAACACTTGAGAAACATTAGCTTTTATGATAATGATTATCTCCTGGCATTTCAAATAAATGCTTTATTGCTTTCTACCATTCCAAAGAAATTGTCAGCAACTCAATGCAAAAACAGGGGGCTGCTGAAAAGGAAACCTAGACACCCATTTAAATAACATTTTGATAACTCTTCGAGGCTAACACAGCTGAATGTCAGTAGTGGTGGTTTGTTACATGTTTTCCAAGTTGTCTATAACGAATAAGGTATTTTTACATAAGCGTTTGTTTAAATAACTATGTCCTGTAAGTGTTCTCTTTGAAGGGTTCCTTTTAGGACCAAATTTTGGCCATAATTTTGAGAAGACTGTGTCTTATGTTCAACAGTCAGTCCTATGGTGAGTATCTGGGATGACTGCTCAGTGTACAGTGTCTGCCTCAATCGTCAGCTATAGGAAAGAAGTATGGGCTACCTCCCTGGGATATTTCTGGCCATTAGGCTCCCTTCTTTCTTGGCTAAAGATATTCACAATGTAACCTAAGGTATGTTATTTCAGCACCCAATAACCTTCTTCAAAAAAACCTAACAGAGGCAGCTAAAACAGTAGCAACAGCATGTCATTAAAAATATGGTATTCTGTTAAGCATTTTTAATGGCTCCATACTATTTCTGCATTTGGACATGACGGTCATGCCTTTATCATAGATGGTCCAACCAGAGGCCAAGACCTCGTTATGATATTGTTACTCTACACTCAAAGTAGTGGGTAGATCTGTACTTAGAGTGACTCAGGGTACAACAGATTTTGACACAGCCAGTTTCATACACATATCAGAGACAACATGTGTTCTGGTTACCTAGTGCGGCTCTGACAGAATATACCACAAATGGGATGACCTTAACAAACAGTTTTTTTCTCTTCCAGTTCAGGAGGCTAGAAATCCGAGTTCCAAGTGCCAGGCTCTAGGGGCTGTGTGAAAGCCCCTCGACCTTGGGCTTCAGCTCAGCCTCTTGCTCTCAGCCCAATGAACCTAGACACATCTCTCCACTCAGGAGCTTCTAGCTACTGAGGCTGACAAACCGAAGGTCAACAAATGAAAAGGCACAGTCCCAATGTTACCAAACCACATGGCAGGCCATTAATTCAAGTCCATTGAAAGTCCCAAGATCGGCAGAGCATGGCAGGCTGCTGAACAACAACATGGCTACGTGCACGGTTCAAGTGTGCCATAAGCTAGAGACCGTTCCCAAAGCTGTTTCTTACATCTGGGAAGCAGACCACATAGCCAAAGCAGCTACTCAGCTGCTTCAATAGTTTTCACCATGGAGTTAATTACGTATCTCACAATGAGGAATAACTACCATCAGCTGCCCAGCCACTCAATCAGGCCCAGCCAAGTTGACACACAAACTTAACTACTACAACATGGTTTCAATTTTTTTTTTTAAAGAACTAGGATGAGTTAGTGCATGACAGACTTTCAGACGTTCCAGTTGCAGTTTTGTAGCAAGGAGGCATTCATCTGGCATACTCCTTACAAAGTGAGTGAAACTACTCAAGGGTAGTTCTCTCTCAGTACATCTTATTGGTTTTCTTAGTGTTAGGATAGGAGCTTCAAGGAACACATCAGGTGCCAGTGAGCTTTCTATTTTCTGCAGATACTGTTGATCTGTCTGATTTTAGCAAGAGTGGCCAGGCCCCTAAGTGTTTTCACGATGCCAAGATTTCTAGTGGGGATTTCAGGTCTTCTGAGGCATGGCTTGTACAGACAGATTCATAGTGGTGAGAAAAAGGAAATGTATCAAGCCCTACAGTCAAAAACCTCTCCTTTGTTCTTGCTTTCTATCAAAAAATCTACTTAATACATAAAAGACAGAGAGAGGCACATGTGTTTCTGGGGGACAATCCAGCCAGCTTGCCAGAACTGTTTCACTGCATGTGACCCCCAAGGCCGTCCCACATCTATGTTTTGAGTTGTATCATAATTTGCTATCTTTATTTATTGAAAGATCAAAACATTAAAGAATTATCTATTTTTTAAAGAAACTTTGGATATTGTTTTGTAATCAGTGTTCATTTCAGGGAGGATGACTGAAAATGAATGAAATAATCCTAAGTAAATGAAATCAGCTGATTTTTCCAAATGTCTATGACAAAGATGGCAAGTTTCTTCTAGATACTGCAATTATAGATCAGCTACTGACCTAACCCTTGGAAAAAAACACAAATTTTCATGGAATCCAATTCTTAGAGCTAGAAGAGGGAACCTAGAAACAAAATAATCTAAGCCAGTCACTTTACTTGATAAGTGAAGTTAGGTTTTATGTTCATAATAAGGCAACTACCAAGAACTAAGCCAGGAGAATGAATCAGATCTTCTCCTTGTTTATCTCGTGCATCTTACAGCAAGTTTAGGGTTACTGTTACAGCAATAAATTTATCAAATAAATAAGTTATCATCCTCTTGAAGAATTTTGGGCTTCTGAGTTTAGTTAACAGCAAGATAAAACCTTAGACAGGTCCATAAAAGCTGTAGACAGAGGGCGGGGCAAGATGGCGGACTAGGCAGAAGGATTGCACAGACCCTCTTCAACAAAGAAAAGGGAAACCAATTAACACA